>NC_143583.1:14148907-14748907 GCF_048544385.1 Mastigoproctus giganteus
AGAAGGCTGAGGTGGAAAACCTCGACATCCTCTGCTACAGGAACATCTGTGCGGGCGCTGTCCGGGAATATATCCGCTGAACTACAAGATTGTCCAGGTGGATGGCGCGATCCCCTGGGCTGCGGTGGTGGTCAGGAATCCAGATATAACGGTTACCAGGATCTCACACCTGTGTTTCGACTGGACCTCATGTGCACACACATCGTCTCCTCCCTAGGGGAACTCTATCCGATTTCACTGTACTGCATCTGTACTGAACTGTACACTGTACTGAACTCTATCCGATTTCACTGTACTGCATCTGTACTGAACTGTACACTGTACTGAACTCTATCCGATTTCACTGTACTGCAATCCGGGGGACGATATCCTTGCAGCAATTCAATACTTACAACAAGTCCAAACCGAACTGTCTTGTAAAAAATTCTTGTCTCTACTGATCGCCGCTGAGACAAGAATTTTGTCTCTGTGGCGGTCAGCAGCTGCTGCTCGCCCCAGTGGCATAGCGAGACTCTGGAACGCAGAGGCTCTAGAAATGGTCAGCATATAGAGGAGTTCCTAGCAAACAGCAGCTTTGTTGTTACTAATAGTCCTAACAACCTTCCCATCGTCCAATTTATTCTGCATCATGCCTATTAAAGCTCTTTGAGAAATCTCTTCTGAGACATTAACCATCCAAATTATGCCACAACAGCTACCACAGATCCACTATGCTACCCGGTCAAGATCCACTGCTACAAATCTAGTCACCACCACTACCAAGATCCTCGAGGCATTTGAGCACCGTTCGGAAATCACCGTTACGTATATCGACGTCCAGGCAGCATTTGATTCCATATCCGTTTGCGTGTTGGCAAGGCTACTACGTGAGTATTACCTCATTGGTGGAAACGTGCTGTGGTTTATTCATACATCGCGAACAACAGGACCAGTATTGTTCGCGATGGCAATCTGCGCTACACCAAGACTATTACAGCTGTAGTTCCACAAAGCGGGGTCTTGTCCGGAATCTTGTTCTCAGCTGTTCTCGTGCCATTAGTGATGGGCCGAACTGATATCATCACCTTTGCGGATGACATAAAACTGTTTACTCCCACAAGCCCTGGAGACACTGTTAAATACATCAATGCCTTAATCCTTCAGAAAATCCGGAACCTTGAGGCCTTCCTTTCCGGTTTCGGACTTCACATCAATCCTGAGAAGTTAAAACAGTTGACTTTCTCTCTCAAATGGAGCCCAACAATAGTGCAACCCATTTTAAGAAGATCCGCGATTTCTGCCGTCCTAGATCTGGGCAGATCTGGGCGTTATTTTTGATCAAAAGCTCCCCTTTCTACCACATATAGTCCACTTGTAAATAAAGTTCTGTCGACTCGGGTGGATGACTAAACAACAACTTATGTACGTCCATGACCAGGCTGTTGGGTGCAGATATATTAAGACATGTGTTTATCCTGTCATATTCTATGGCGCCGAAGTCTCGACTTCAACCGCTATGACCCATCTTAGACAGATTTTCGCTGGGGAATTCTGGCTACTGAAGTGGACCATATGGAAATTTCGGTCTCCACCTCACCAAGAACCACCCAGATGACAGCAGCTCTCAACATCAGATGTCTTCCTGCCATCATTCACGAGAGAAGACTCGTCATTATTTCAGTACCAGATTTCTGGGCTAACTGCGGATGGAGGATCCCAGTCCCAAGCCTTAGGGCTAATCCAATCCTACAGGCCATTCCAACCCGGTTAAAGCTATCTGATCGGTTCCTACCCGTGAAAACGCTTAGAATGCGACCTCTACGAATTCGCAGACTTCCTTCACAGGACCACGCCAGAGGACATTAGAACCTGCTCCCGGGGACCTATCCTACCGAAGCACTAATAAACAGCCTCAAACAGAACAGGTACGCAGTTAACAAAGCAAACTGGGATGCGTTCAAAGTGGACATCATCAACAATGCACACAATCTGACAACCGGCCAACTACAGAACCAACGCCATTGTGAGCGCAGCCAATCAAACAATCAAGAAGAGGATTTCGATGCCAGGCGCTGTCCCATGGTGGTCGCGAGAACTCTACCTGCTCAGGTGAATCAGAAGAGATGCGCCTTCCAAAGAGCCAGACGAATTCGGTCTCCCCCATCAGTTGGAGTTCCTCAGGCAACAGCACAGGGAGGACAGAAACACATACACTGCAATGATCAGGCAACGGAAAAAGCTGCCCTGGGAGATTCTGGTCTCCACTGTGGGCAACTCGGGCCCAAGGAGCATCATTTACCAAATAGCCACAAATAAGCTGCCCAGGGGAGAGGTGGTACCGTCAGCCATCACTCCCTAAGGCACCATGACCAACAACTGGCAGGACACCATCAATAATATTTTAAATGCCAATTTCAAACGTGTAGAAGGAGACAACACCCATGAACAACAACAGATATGCCAGGCCAATGAGGCTTATCAGTTCCCCAGGTAGAGGATCCATTTACTCACCTAGAACTCTAAACTTCCATAAACAAAATCAGAAACAAAAGAACCCCTGGACTCGACATACTTAAGCCAGAACTGGTCAAGAAGATGTCTGAATTTACCCCAGACCTGCTCTTGGAACTGTATAACCACTGTCTCCACTCTGGCACGTTCCACTCAGATTGGAAAGTTGCTAGCCTAAAACTAATCTGCAAAAATCCAGTCACACACCGGAATCCTACCGACCAATTGCTCTTCTCTCTGTGCTCAGTAAAGTGCTAGAACAACTGCTGAAACAGAGAATCGAAATACACTACTCTACAGCAAATCTACCTGCAAACAGGCGATATGGCTTAAAGTCAGGAAAATCCACCCTGGACCTACTGGAACGCATCCTGAACATGGCAGAAAACTGTCCACAGAAATATCTACTCCTCGTCTCTATCGACTTTGAGGGAGCATTCGATTCCCTTTGGTGGCCGAGCATCCTCGCAAGATTCAGAGTAGCTCATCTGCCGATAAATCTCTAAAGCTGCATTAAAAGCTACCTGAGCAGAAGACCGGTCTTGGTTCAGGCCCCCTAATGCAAGGTCGAGCGCCAAGTATACCGGGGATGCCCGCAGGGCTATGTATTGGGTCCCCTCCTGTGGAAATATGTCTTGGACGAGACGAGTTTCTCCACCTCGACCTAGGGGACATACAAGCACTCGCCTACCCAGATGACCTTTCTCTGGTCCTAAACGCAGACTCAAGAGCCCAAATGGAAATTCGTGCAAACACAGAACTAACCAAACTCCAAGAATGGACAGAAAGGCACCGTCTCACAATTTCACCCACCAAAACTCAATCCATTCTACTGAAGGGCTACCTAACCCCAACCAGACCACCACAGATTAGAATCCATGACAGAACAATCAAGCTAGTTACAAAACTGAAATACTTGGGAGTTATCCTGGATCGGAACCGGTCGTTCACTCCACATCTAAAGTACGTACAGAATAAGATTAAAAATTATGCAGCCATTCTCGCCAGAGTTACATGCTGAGACTGCGGGCTGAAAAGGCGCACCCTGGCGATCCTCTATAAATCAGCAATCATCGCAGCAATCACATATTCTTCTGGCGCATGGTACTACAAGGCCTCAACCGTGGTAAATCGCCGACGGCTCGATATTAGACATAGACCCATCTTATTGACCCTCACCCGAGCATGCAAAACAGTGTCGACCCACGCACTGCAAGTGAATACAGGCACTCCCACCCTCGACCTCGAGGTGACCCGCATAGGCATGTTGCAGCAACTTGGACGGGGAAAGGTTCCAACATACCCGGACTACACAACATATTCGACAAGCAATCATAAAGCCGAGAAGAACAAACTTCAAATCTATCTGCGATCAATCTGACAAGGGGGAAGTCATACAAAAGTTCCTTCCAAATCTAGAGCAAGTGTACCCAAAATTTCCGACATGGTTTTGCCCCGGACTGCATGTCACCTACCTCCTTACAGGACCCGGAGCGATCCGTCATAAGCTTCATCTCCTTGGAATCACAAACAACCCTGCATGTGCCTGTGGCTCCCCCGAGACCTGGGATCGCCAGATGCATGAGTGTGAACTGTATGACGACCTACGTGCCCAGCTGATCACGCAAGTGCGTTGCAACCCTAAAGACCAGGAGCACCACCTGCTGGAGGATGGGCCAACCTATAAAGTTAACTGAATTTGCTCAGAGCCTATACGCTAAACGACTAACCCTTCCACTGTCTGCAGATCAAGAACAACAAGGACAAATGTAGTACTCCACGTATCCCGAACCTGAAAGCTCCATGATCAAGTGGAAACTTATAATTCCATCAATACCAGACTACTGGATTAGGACCATAAAATATCCTAACTCATCACCAAACGGAACACTTGTCACAGGAAGAGTATGGGTGAGAACCTCTAAATTCTAGGCCAGTGGATAACGCTGGACATCATGGCGTAACTAGAATTCACCTCAACCACACTCAATTCCTTTCCACCGCAAATTGACTCACGGACGGGACATGGCTACCAAGTGCAACCTCCAAACAAAAGAGCAAGCGTAGCCTCCATGCACAATATATGACTCGGACTTGCTTCCTGGTTGACAGCTACATTCTCCCAAACATCAACGGAATTCGCCCTTTGGCGAATAAATCCTACTTTTCCAAATATCCAAGGACGGGACGTGGGTCCCACGAGCGACTATCAACAAATGACTTTGGATTGACTGCGCTGTATGGACCTGGACTTATTGATCCTACATTTCCAGCATCAAATGGACCTGGACTTGGTTCTTGAATTCTCAGTCCTGACCTACAAACGGAGTATACACCAAAAGCAACGAGCAGCCCTCTACACAATATCATATGGACGCTAATATCCGATTTAACTGGACTGGACCCAGCTATTTTGAGCGACCACCAAATAGGCGATCACGCTTGGCTCATATGAACATCAGAGAAGAGGACTTAAATCCTGGAAGAGAAGCAATCCTTATGGTCTATACCAAACGCCACATAGACAAATCGCAGTATCTGCATGCAGAGCCCTATTGGCGACCTGAGTCAGCTCCCTTGCCTGGCTCACCTTTTCCACCCCTCCCTGGCCTCTGGGGAAGGTGACGGTTAAGCCATCTACCCCCCCGTCACTCCCATTCTTACTCTCTGGTGGGACATGGGCATGCCCCACTATAAACTGGAGCTGTCTTTCCTATTGGCTCCATGTCTCTGCCTTCTACCTCCCCAGTCTTCAGTCTCAACCACTCTACCTGATGCAAGTGAATGCCCCACGCAATCTAAATTAAACTATCTAAAATCACCTTTGCCCACTAACTACTTTCAGCCTCCTCGCCACGCGAGAGCATAATTTTTTTTTTTTATTATTCATGAAATTAGTAGCTGAAATCTCAAGAAATTAGGTGGCAGAACCTGCCAGAGTACAACTAAAACTACTGGGTTTCCTAGTCTGCCTCCACGGGGCAAAGGTGGGGCAACGTTGGGCCTCAGTAGGGGTACACGACACTACGCATGTACAATATCCACACACTTTTAAATCTCTGGCATTTCCAGTAAACTGGCACACCAATCACAATGCAAGCAACGCGGAGATTGGGGAAACCCCTGGTGCCACTTGACACAAAACATACTTTACACTCTGTTGCATATGCTACCGCGAACTATCTGCCACGCGAAGCGCCGACCCAAGTGGGTAGCACAAAATGGTTGCAATCACCGTGCTCCCACATTGGGTGGATAGGGTCTGAAAAGGTTCGAATCGTACCAATGGCGCAAAGAGATTTTATTGTTTGTTTGTTTTTTTTTTTTTTTCTCAACGGGGCTGAATTAGTCAGGCTCATGGAGCAATGCTTGGATTTTCGTCCAGCGAACAACGCATCGAAATTACAATGCCGATCAACTTTGTAGTGCAAATGCTTTGCATATTTCCTCCTCTAAAGCACTTTCCTAAAATCTGTGGGCGTCCTTTAACTGGACTGGACTCAGCTCCTTTGAGCGACCACCAAATAGGCGATCACGCTTGGCTCACATGAACATCAAAGAAGAAGAGCAATCCTTATGGTCTATACCAAACAAGGTAGAATATAATCGCTTCAATAATGCCCACAGAAAACGTTATTATCGAGAAATATTAAATGTTGTTATAAGAGAAACATTATATGCGATTAAAAGAAGAGAAGTAAAAGCTTCATGTCCCTGTATTTATTCGTTATAGTTGAGATGCACTGCGTTTCCATAGCAAAGGACTCAAAACGCATGTTTTTCTAGTATTTCAAAAAATTAAAAATTATTGATACACCTTATGAAGTTGTACATCTCACGATATAAAGAAGCCTGCAGATTGTATACAGTTTGTTTTAAATAAGCACTATTGTGTCTCATTCCTTTAAGTTAACTGTGAAAAGCAATTTTTCTTATTTTCGATTTCTTTCTTAAATGCAACAGTTACTAAGCGCAGACTATTAAGGAGCATTTTCTTTCTTCTAAGACTGCACCAAAAACTAATAGTTCGAACATTACGAGTATTGATGAAGTTCTTATTTAAGGTGTCTACTTATTTCGTTGAAGAAGCTCTCGATTTTTAACAATTCCGACATACACACGATTAGTTTCCTTTTTTTTTTTCTAATCATGGCTGTTTGCTGCAAAATATTTTGATGGACATTTACTTTTTTTCGAGTTTTATTAAAAGTCAGGTTGATGGTAGAAACGCTTTCCGTACATCAAAGCATCTTTCAAATCATTATATTTTATTAGTGTATCCCGACTATCTTGTGAACAATAAGCACTTAAGTCTTAAATATGTCCAGGGCCCATTAGTTTCTAAAAGGTCCTTATGAAAGCGGAAATTGTTCAGCTTCTCCTTTCTCTCTCTCTCTCTCTCTCTCTCTCATTAGTGATATAATTGTTCATTAACTCAATGCTTTTGCGATCGTTCGCTAATAAAGGCACTTTTAAGTGAGAAGGGGGAGGCAGGAAGGAAATGCCCTCTCCTATTGTATCCAGGAGTATTGTTATATCACGCAAAAATACCGAAATAAAACTTTTGTACACCTTTCATCTTCAATTCCTGAATGAATTTTTTTAATTTTGGATGTGATTGTTCCATTATTAACATAACTGTGATTCGCTTTTTTTCCTCTCTCTCTCTCTCTCTCTCTCATCCGTTAAAATAATGGCGAAGAGAGCCGCAATTGTGCAGCCTTATTATACCTCGCAGTTCCCACCTTCGTATAATGTCTCGAGATTTTGCTCATTCCATCGGTCACTTTTGGAATGGTCATTAGACGGGCAAAGCCATTAATGTGCAAAGAAGTAAGTGAGCAGGAAAATCTAATCCGGTATCCAACCAGAGTGTAATTACTTTTAATTAAAGCGAGCGGCATTTTGTGCAAAACCTTGTTGCAATTCATGGCGTGAGGTGGTAATTTGTTTTCGTAATGCAGAAAAAAAAGCAGAAAGAAAACCTGGGGAGAAACATAAGATTTTTTTTTTCTTTTGTAAATGCATTACGCAAAGTGAAAACTCAAAATCGATTTTAATTAGCGGGTTTAGATTGTTTTGGAGTTTCGTCTTACATGAACTTGGGTTAAGATCGGCCGATTTTTGCTGTTCTGTCCTAATTATAATACAATAACGACATTGGTGAAAAAAGGGGGAAATATCCGGAAAAAATACTGACGAGGGAACGTTTAGAAGACTGCTCAGCGAAAAGAGAGGGAAGATGACCCATTTTTTTTCCTTAGATTTAAAAAAGAGTAGAAGGGACTGCATTGTCGCACGTGATGAGAGCGAAGCAAAGGAGGCATGATGAGATTTTTAAATCTCACCAAGCCTCAACGCGTGTGTGATTGCATCATGATGTGCAATGAACGCAGTGACTTATACACGGTTAAACATTTGGCTACAGCGCCACCATATTTTAGGCTCGCTAAAAATATACGCTAGATAACGAGGCTATGAGTCAGGTCTAGACATCGTTAACCGAACTCAAAGGGAAATTTAAATTAGTCTCTTTTTTTTGAGAGACTAATTCAAGGAGAACTTCCCCTTTCATTTGATTATTTCTTACCGACGTGTCAGTTAGAACCCAGTGGTGTGTCTGCGGTTATCCGAACTTTGTAAGCGTCATCTTAATGGTGATAACATTTTATGCAAATAAATGATAATGAACAAAAGGCAAAAATATTTATAAAGTACAGTGTGAACAGTTATTTTTAACTTCTCGGGGAAAATATCATAGTAATACAAACTAAACATTTGCTATTCAACGAATCCAAAAAATATAGTCACATACAAAGTTATGTTAACCTTCCAAATGGTCTATTTTAGTCATATTGCATGAAGGTAGCCCTCAAACAACATATGATAAAGTTACACTGCCCAAACGCCGCGCGGCGTCGCCATTTTCAGTGTTCACGCGCAAGCGCTACCCCTTCCCACTCACCGCTGCACAACCCCACTACCCACCATTTTAGATAGGGACATAAACTCTCTATCCAACAAAATTTAAATCATTAGATTATCATTTAAAGTTTGCGAGATATAAGCGCGACAAATCTTGCCATTTTTTTGATCGCCAGAGTTTTCGTAGAGCCCCCCTCCCCTATACCGGACCGAACTTAAAAACGTATTCACGTCAAAAAAGCAGTTTGCAATCTGTGGGTTGTCATGGTCATAACAGTGAGGCACTAGAAAACTTTGTCGAAACGATTAACGAATAGATAGAAAATACTCGGCAGCCAAGAGGCTCAGTATCACAGATTTCACACAAAGCATTGCCCCGTGTATGGCTTAGAAAGAGTGTACATGGTTGTAAGGACAGACAATTATAAATTTTCAATGATAGCAAGAAAGAAACTGAATACATTTCAAATTATTACGCAAAGTTTGTATTCCAATCATTTAAAGTTAATGAAACCCCAAAATGAATATAATCATCTTCATTTATCAAAGTCTTTATGTTTTCAAATGCGTCATTTAAGTAATGAGATGGTCTGAAAGGAAGTGTTTTGTTATTTAGAGATTACGGAGGGACAGTAATTGTTCTTCTAGCAATTACAAGTCATTACATATTCATTGTATTTAATTTGGTATCATTAGATAGGACACGTAGTGTTGTGTGCTGGAAAACAGCTTAAATATGCTTATATTTCATCGCATCAAAACACAATACGTATTTAAACGTGATACCAACTGGTAGTTGATAATAATGCGAGCTGTAGAGAATTCCTTATGCTTACATTTTATCCCTACCTGTGCAGAAATGGCTCGCACACAGTGAAGCTCCACAAGCTGTGAATGAATGTTAATGCACGTATTAGTTAAAGGCTGCTCTTCTAAAATTAAGGTTATTTTTCGCTCACTCTTAACAGACAATAAACAGACTGGTTTGGTTTAGCAAGTGTAATAAGTTCAAGATAAGAGTAACGGACTGCTTCCTTGATAGACAACTTTCTATGTAAGGCTTATTACACAATACTATTGTTAGTCTTTAGCTTCGATATATCCTGATAATAAACAGTGGGGAAGCTAGGTTGTATAGAACGCGTTCTGCTGCATCCTGTCTACACCACCTCACATTTATAGTTGGACCTTCAACGTTACCTAGTGGGTGATGACCGCTTTGCTAATCTCTACTTTGGTTAAACACTCTCTGGTCTGCTTGATGACGCTATTTCCGTTTTGTTCCAGTATTTCCGGAAAGCATGCTCAAAGACAAAGCATCTAGCTGTACTTGGTACAATCACACACTTTATACATTAGCAACTCTTGTATTATCGGCATTTCGCCTTTCAGGAAGTTCTTACTAACAAACCATTTCCAGAAGAGTTAACATCCAGGAAAAATCTTCCCATTGTACTCTACCAGCCTACAGGAACAGTTAACCGGTTATGAAAACACGTACATTGTGGTAACAGATGTTGGACATCCTCCTGAATATTAAAGAGAATTTTTTTTTTCTCTCCTATGCCACAAGTCTATTCAGATTGAAAATCCAAACGCGCTCATTTAGGCTGCAAATCCAAACAAGTTCACTGAGGTTGCAAATTCACACAAGTCCATTCATATTGCAATGTGGTGATGACGGACATCAGTGGTATAAAATTATTCATATCAAGAAGTACTTATAGTAGTATTCACAGATGCAGAGACTTCTGTTTTGTGGGGTGAAATACGAGACATAAAAGGTGGGTCTTCACGTTTATTGAGGTATTTAAGGCTTTTGGAGGCTTCAGCAAATTTTCTTTTGCACGTGACACCAATCAGAGGCCATTAATTTAAGAGGGAAGATAGTTTTAATTTGCATATAATGTAGATTATGCGAATAAATGTATTGTCTGAGCTAGTGCATTAGTAGTGAATTTGAAATTTTTCACTCCAAGCCTTCGTGGGTGGCACAATTTGTATAATGACCGTCCTTCCTACACCGGGTGGAAAAGACCTGGGTTCGAATGTCGTCGATGACGTGGAATGTCATTCGAATGTCGTCGAGAGAATTTAGGGGTCCTTTTAACAAAGTACCTGAGTTCGTTCGTCACAGGCAAGGGTAGCTTTTTCTCCTGGAAACTTGGGTTTTTGGTGCAGCAAACCGACCGCAGAACACGTACAGTTTACAGACACCGTATACGGCACAATATGGCTTTATTTACTGATATGCGTAAAACTCGACAACAACAAGTCAATCGGAATGCAAATAGGACATAATGGGATCGATGATTTATCGATATAATTCTGCTATACAAGACGATTGTGACACGTAATTTGCGTGTTTAGAATCATCATATGCGTGTTTAGCTCTGGTGTTTAGAATCACCATCAAATATTCTAAGAATAATTTAAAATATACTTATTAAAAACAATTATCACGCATTACAGAAAATGCAATAAATCTTTCATATAAATATTGAATATTTTTCATTACGTACTTTTAATTTTCCATTTCAATTTCCAGTTAAATAATGTGGGGTGTCAAATATAGTCAGTATTCGAATTACTTAAAAGTATTGCATTTTGCTATAAATAAACGAACAACTGAAAATGTTTTAGCATTATTACGTTTAGTTTGATGGAATGGATAAAAAAAAAAAAAAGGGAAAATCCGAGTAACAGTAATTCTTTTTTGTTTATAATCGGAGAAGCGATTAATTTTCACTTCCTCATTAATTTACCTCATTCCGTGATTAAACTATCACCGTGTGGTGTGTTGCTGGATTTAAGAATCTCATTTCGACAAAGGCTTAATTTTTGGAATTGCGAGAAGACTATTAGCAGAGCAGCTCACACGCGCGCGCTCACACATATCCGGTTACTACGGAAACCAAACACATGATTAAATAGAAGCGTATTTTTGCCAGTGACCGTAAAAGTGATTTATTTGGGGATGTCTAAAAATGTAATGACAAGCAAATAGCGAGATCACCACACAGCAGCGCGTTAAACTGGAGGGGTGGAATCGATCCATTACATTTTTCGTGGAATTTAATGTAGAATTCGGCAGTGTAGTTAGTAATCAGGCATATAAACACAGACACACACAATTTCTAGAAAAAGAAGTTGCCATTATGAACGATGCATATATTTAGAATATCCTTTCCACGCACGCGCAAATGTTCTTCAGCAGAACTTAAATCATATTGACAATTAGGCCCAGTTATAATACGAAAATGTTGACTGCCTTTTGCCATCTAGCTATTTTCATTGGTAAGATAAGTAGGCTGAACAAAATTATACACTATATCACCGAAAGTATCAGGCAGACCTAGAATTTGCACAGAATAAAATATACTCCCCATCCACGAATAGGTATAAAAGCAACTGCGTTCACGTTAGAAGTAAACAGATCAATGAGGTCCAGGCGATGAGCTTAGTGACTTCCAACGGGAGTCATCGTAGAATGCCATATCAGCAATTAACCTGTCCGCCCCATTTTAGCAAAATTGCAACACTCGACATCGAAGGTGGCTAACTTTACCACAAAATGGAAACTTCATGGTGCTACTACTACAACTGGAAAACGTTCGGGTAGAATGACTGCACAGCTCTCAGAAAAGTGGTACGTAGATTCTGTCACTCCTCATAGAATACTGCCATCCGGAGTTTCTGGAGGATGATTTATAGGGAGGTACATGGCCTCGTCTTTTGAAGAAGAACCGCAGCGCACACCAATCAAACATCGCAACATGTACTGCATGAAGTCGACTTTCCTTCATCACTATCCGTCGTAATTTTCCTGGAATCTTGGAAAGCTATTAGTATTAGTATCAATATTAATAGTGGCAAATGATGCAGGAAAGTAAGTTTATATATTATGGGGCGATGAATCACGGTATTCGGAGAACGGTTTTACAAAAGTATATTGTCCCAGCTGTTAAGTTTGGCAGAAGTGTTGACACTGTCTGGGGTGTTTCGTTGTTTGGGCTTAGGTCATTGATCGTCGTTCTTAGAACAATGAATACCATGTAGTATATTATGGACAACTACGGTCTTCCAGGAACATTCTGCAGTGAATTGGTTTGAAGGCATGGGAGTAACAAAGCTTCACTGGACTGCCCAAAACTCCCAAAGCCTTAACTCTACATTGAATACCTTAGGTATGGATGAACTGGAAGCGCGTTGGCGTCGGGGTAGACACGCCCGCAATCAGTGGCTGAATTGACTGTTATAGGAAGACAGTAAATTACCGCCTTCCTGCTAGCAAACGTTGGTCGAAGTCTACCAACGACGACACTGTCTGTAATTAATGCTAACAGACCAACATCTTATTAAATATCAATAAAAGGTTCTTTGAAGCATGATGGCGTCCAATTATTTTTGACAATATACTGCGCTTATAATTTCATTCATAGAAGTAAGATAAAAGTAAATAAGATAGAAAAACAAAACGGTCAAAATGATTTCAAATGTCGTGGCCTACTCTTAACACGTGTAGTAGATAATTACAGAGCAGGTTCAGTATCCTCAACATTGATGGTCCCAATTATTATAGTGATTGGTGTATGTAAGAAATTAATGCTTGCCACTGGATTCGATCTTTCCTCTCAGAAAGAGATGGTGTAATGTCTGGTGGACTACTTATTGAACTATTGCATCCGATCCGCTAGCCTGAAAAGTGTTAATCTAGTGAACTCAATTGCACACTTCAAAGAATGTACTTGCAGTGTAGTGTTGTCCCCACCTTGTTAAAATTACGACGTTGGACCATTCTTGTTCAAGTTGTCGATACACGAACTTTTCCAGAAGGTCTAGTTAACAGCTAAAATTCACAATCAGCGCCCCAAAAACAGAACGGGTTCAATTATGTGATGCAGGCATGGTTACAGTATTTATTACTGAGTCTATTACTATTCATATCACGAAAAGCATTAATAAATGCTGCTCACAATACGTAATGCCACCTGTGTAGAATTTCTCTTCTATGTTCAGTGAATGATTTTCTCTGTTGCCATAGCTATCTCGATACACACCATTAACCAATGGATTTTGGGACAAATCAATAAAATGTACTGAGCACAGATTTTTGGTTGCGATAGTAGTTCTTTCTTGAAGGTTATCGGAATTGATCTGAATTTCTTGGGTATCGGAATTGATCTGAATAAACCACTCAACACGCCTTCAATCTGTTCACGCCATTTGAACTAATTAATATGCCACGCCTCAAGAGACCTATTTGTTGACTTTTGAGTTCCTCTATCATAATTATTTATTTATTTATTTTTATTAAATTTGGCAGTGAAGCCGTAATATGTGCCCATCCTGTACTTTTACACAGAATACGAATCAGATTCGTTTGCGGAATTGCCTCTTCGCTCCCTCGCACCCATCCACTGCCTAGCATGTCCGTCAAACGCTGAATCAGCTGGGAACTTTGTCCTCATGATGTACAGCTGCCACTACAGAAGCAGAGACGTAGAAATTTCCTTTTCAATTTCTGTCACTACGCATATAGCGCTCACTGTGATAGATTATCGGTAATCGTTTTCCTGTCTTTTTACTGCTGTTTCTTCTGTAACTCTACATCCCCCCCCCTTTAAAGCGGACCCCCTCGTTTTCAATTCATGTAGGCGTCCAACAGCGAAATGCGTTTTTGACTCGCTTGCCTGCTTACGCGGCCATTATCGACCCCGAGAAAGTTTATATAAGGAGATTGAAATAAAAGCCAAACTAAATAGGCACTTGTCCGTGCTTAAACTATTCGGTTTCTGGAGATAACAACCCACCCACCCTTAACTATTCTCTCCCATTTTTTTTGTCGAATTCTGAATACGAAATTGGAAACATCTACAGGTGCTGTTTATGGGCTTAGCCGTGGAAGTTAAGCCTAATGCGTAATCTATGAAGAAAACATACTGGTGAATTTTATCACTTTATCTGATCAATTTTTTGGCAATAGGGCCACGTGTGATGTAGTTGAAACGATAATAGTGGAAATTTAATTCTGAAGGAAAGGTTTCGGTAAAACCATCAATTTTTATAGCAATCAGAAGAGCTTTCGGTGTTTTGAGAATTGCTGTTCCAACGCGCTAAGTAGAAAATTTAATAAAAACTGTTTCCATAAATGGCATGGTTATTATCTTAAAATACTCTTAAAGATAAACAGTTCTTTAAGAGGCATTAGCAAACACGTTATACGTTCAAGATAAAAGTAGGAAAGTAGCAATATTTTCGATGAAATGAAGAGGTATGGACCGTAATATCTGCTTACTGCATGGTAAGATTATCGCGAGAGAAAGAGAAGTTCGGAATGAAAAGTGTGTTATCAGATTCCCTGGAGGATTGAATTAGGAAAAAAGAGATTTGACGGACATCTTCTTGATAAAAAGGAAGTAAAATATATTCCTGTTACACTCGATGGTGTATTAATATAAAAATTTAAAAGGGGAAAACAATGAGCATTGAGAATTATCTGAAGAGAGGTTCCAGCTTAAAAATAAACAACGCTTTCACTTACTGAACACTCCAATAGCGATGCAAAAGTTCGAAAAATGTGTCTTGTAATGGTTACCCTACTATATGGATCAATATATGAATACTCTTTGTTATATATTATAAAATGATTATTATTATCATTATATTAAACAACGTTCGAGTGTACAATCACGTGATAGGGCTGATGCCCCTATGCGGCAGGCATATCTTTAAGTTCGCCCTTTCTCGCTAACACAAATATTTCCCTCCAAAATAACGTCAATAACTGAATGATCAATCTTTTTCAGTCTTCATTAGGCATAGTCCACAGATCATTAACCCAGAAACACAATGAGAAATAAATGAGAAACCAATGTTGCCAGTACATTTATGAAAGACTAATGGCATAAATCTTTCAAAAAAAAAAAAAAACCTCAACTAAACAAAGGATTTATGCGATAAGCGCTTTTCAGACAATTCCAACAAAATATGAGTGTCAAAACAAACGAATTAAAATCAATTCTTACTAGTGAGTACTGAATTGACGTCTCTGTGATTCCGTTATAGGGGTAATACTAAACAGGAATTTCTTTCTGTGGGCGTTATCGACAGCCCGCATCTTTGGTGCGCAGTGCATCGTATAAGAAGGTTTGGATTTCACTTTTCAAAAGGCGAATTTCTCTCCGCCATAACCAAGCTCAGCTTCGCGCGTGTTTCCCAATTAACTCGCGCATGCCTCGCTTGCTGAAACGCTAAGATGAACAGCGGAAAAATTTGCGTGATGTATTCTCCTTGCAATTTTACAGTATCGTTTTTTCCTACGTTCTTTCCCCCTCCATTTTTAATGAGACCAAAAGAGAAGCTGAAGATGTTCCAAACATCAACATTCAGCCATTTCTATTGGAGAACTTCAAGATAATTCGTGACTTTGTTGGTCAAAAACTTCTCAGAGGAATTCTTAATTGCTTTCTCGTGGAAAGACGGTAAGTGTACTGTACTGTCTCCGAAGCTAATAAAATATTGGCTAGTTCCATGCACGTGTGCAATAAGAAACAATCTTGGCAGTCAACTTAAGCTCCGATAAAGTAATGGGGGATTAAATAGAGGAAACGTTATTTTCCGTGCAGTCCTTGATTGCTTCTTCCAGACTTCTATCATTCCTTAAAAATCTAAACACATGTCATTTGTCAAGTTACAAAAGGACTCGTTTTTCTTTTATTTATAGGTTGATTAAAACAAATCCGACAATAACTGTGGAAATTGCTATCAGGAATAGCGGATCTTAAACTTCACTAAAATATAGAATAAAAATACTTGATTTACATCTTCCAGTCAATTCATTCAAAGGGTGACAAATCCCTTCCTTTCAATTATACTATTGCGCTCACCTGCCTTCTTTCAAAATGATGTCCATGTCCCTCAACCTCCAACTCGTAACATGGTCGTACAAAGTTTTTCACTAAAAAATCTCTGTAATTCATGCAGTTAGACCCCAAAATGTTTGAGGCTTTCGATGCAGTGTCGCTTAAAGGCTTTTTAAGTATTCAGGATCGTAAAATATTCTCAAAGGATTATAACATATCTCAAAGGCTATGTTACCTTTTCTACCCTCAGTAAGTATTTATGTTGATGGCAGTGGCATTTTGTGCCCGTGTCCTTAAATCCTTCACATCCATGAGATTTTAGTGTGTGGGAAAGTCGATTAGTTTCTCTTTTGTTGTTCGTGCAAACAGCTTTCGAAATTACAGAAGTCGCTTCTCAGATCCAAAAATGGCGGATAAATGTTCTCCTCAGTTTTGAAATAGTGGCTTATTATGGTTAATTGGATTTCAGATGATAATTAATTTGATGGTATTGCTTTCTTATAATAATACATTTCTTGGCATGCAGCAATGAAACTTGTGAATTGGAATTTCAGATGGAACTGGAATTTGGGTGATGATGGATTTGAATGTAATAACGCTACAATCGACGCAATCTCATCACCCACATTTCCTCAAATATACATTTTTATTTTCTATTTTAAATACCAATATGTTCACCGTATATTCAGAATTTCTTTGTTGAGAAATACAAAACATGTTTTTGAGCTTTTGTTGTTCATTAAGCTACTCTTAATGAACAACAAAACGAACAACGTTTCCGTTCGCTTTGAAAAAGCTACTTCATTTCAACTTGTAAATATAAAATAAAAACCGAAGGATTCTATTTAACAATATTATTTGTAATTATATCGTAGAATAAAAAATAAAAGATGATCTCAATAAATTTGATTTTATAAACGATCAAAATTAAGAAATAGTATTTAAAATTAAACTGAAAGTAACTTAAAATGCAGACCACTTTTATAGAAAACATTTTAAAAGCGTACATTTATAAAATGGGATTCTACGAAGTTAATCACCACGTTAATTTTCAATTTCTAATTTTAAATCTCGATTAACGAGTATTTTATTTTATGAATATTGGAGACGTTGACAATTAAAAATCTCGATGGCGGTTCAGTTTACCAAAGCATGCGCGCATATTTCTAATCTGTTCAATTAGTAATCCAAACTGAACTGCTACAATTAAACACGTCATATCCGGTGAACAGGCAGGAGCTTCCGGTTAACGATTTTGTTGCTTCCTTTACATTTTTGATATATGGAGAGAGTGTGCAACTCTCGTATTTGTCACAGCCTGGCCTAGCGGCCGCCTTATAATTTGAAGCGTTTTCTTGATGAAGGCGAATTGTCCCATCACTTTGTTAATGGAGAGGATGTGGCCAGCGCTGTTGTTCCTCGCGCCCATCACTCTCTATGCAAATCCCATTTCTTCTGCATCACGGACGACGGAAATGTACTGTGACAAACGGCGCCCTCAGCTGACACCTACACGTGTCCGTTCGCAGAACGCAACGCCATCCTGGCGCAGTCAAGTAAGTTATTTATTTTGCAAAGGCGTCAACAGCGCCCCCAGTAACATCATAATTACCCTGCCTACCCTCCGCCACTCTTCTACGGCTGTCAACGAAGAGCTTTGGTAATGACTGCCTTTAGTGTATCGGATGACACGCATTAATAACTGGGGTTTCGAGCTGGACGCCATTCCCGAGAAAGGAGGACAAGAAATGTAAAAACAGAGAAGCAAAATCTTGATTACAGTTTCGGGACGAAGTGAGGCAGAAATTAAATCGGCCCGCTTCGCACAATTTCGGAAGATGGTGTGTCGATAACCTTGGTTAATTATAAGAGAACAGTTAATGAGACTGGGCTTGCAGTGCCTGGGAGGGGGGCTGAGTAGTCTCACCCACCGGGATCAATGGGGCAGATGTGCTCTGCTGTTTGCAGACTAATTTCTGAATAATAAAGCTAGACGTCTCTGATTTACTATTAGGCTTTTCCCAACGAACACTTATAAACTATTAATGAAAAAATTAATGGATTTCTTTAAATTGCACTTGTAGTTTTAACTGGTGCATCTTTTATTTTGTTTATGCTATAAAAATAGCGTCTGTTATTTGTATATTTTATGGTACTCTGTTCTAAGTTCGTAACCTGACAGGAAGGGAGGAGAAGAAAATCTATAATACAACTTCCCAGAGTATCCAGGAAGCCCTGTTTCTTTAAGATAGATGAAAGCACGAGACTCATCTATAAGAATTATACTGCCTACTCTTTAAGTGTTTGTTCGTCAGGAAAAACCATGGTGATGCCATATTTTTGTTCCTGAAAATGAAACCCAAATCTGCATAACCCGAAAACAGGACATCAGATTCCAATAAATCCACCCAATATTTTTTTCTAATCAACGATGTCATCGGCTCCTAAATTATCTACATTTCGCCACTCTGTGCAAATTTGTCATCTTTCTGCCTTGGTATCTTGTAGACGCAAGCGAAAATTCATTCGGATATAAATTAGCTGTGGACATAGAAACCTACAGCAAGTACAAGTTATTCTGCAATCAATGCACTAAGAGGGTTAGGTACGCTAAGGCAGATTGCGAGAAGTCTTTGGCTAAGAATGTAGAAATATATATATAAATAAATAAATGGAAAAGAATTCTTTGTTTATGTTAACACCAGAATAAAAGGGATGAACCACATTGGTCCAGAGAATAAAAATGGGATAACTATTAATCATCCTGTTCAGGTTGCTGAAAAACTGATTAAATACATACAATGCATTTTAAATCTACATCCATGCATGACGAAGTTTATGCACTAGAAGCGTATCTAGTTCTAGCTGGCAGTTAAAGGATTTTTGATAAATAAGAGGAAAATGATAGAGTAACTGTACACAAAGAGTAACTGTAGAAGTTAAAAGTAAAAAAAAAGCACCTGTGGCTGATGGAAGCTTTCGAGTATTGAAAGGAGCAGCAAAAGAATACGCAACCCTTTAGCGATAATTATTCCAGTTTTTCATCCAGCAAATCAAACGCAGAACACATGCAATTTAGACACGTTACATACAGCGCAATATGGTATAAATTGCAGCTGTGCGCCTGAAACCCTGGAACAACCAACAAACAGCTATATATAGTATATGCTAGTAAGTCGTCTTTTTATCTTTCAATGCAACAAACCATCAAGTTTTGAAAGAGGTGGGAGTGCAGATGGATAGACTTTGCGGCCAATAGCTTGGCAAGAGACCAGAATGTTCGACTACTGTTTGGAGAGAAGCACGTTTTCTGTTCTTAGCCTGTTCAAAATATAGTTTGGATTGGTTCATAATTACTTTACAGTTTTGTTTTGTTTTTTCAGAAAATTAACCTGGGGGTCTGAGTACAAGCCAATTGCGATTTTCAACATTCTCATCTTGAATAGCCCTAGCAATTTTATTGGAAATCCAAGGTTTCGATAAATAACTGGATTTCAAGCTGAAATGTGGAATAAAGGACTTCATCCTTACATTAATAATTTCACTCACACGACCTGAGCAAATAACGAATTAAAAGATTTAAAATAGTAAACCAAGGATATGAAGACTAAATCTTGCAGATAATTCCATTTTGCATTCTTACAAAGCCAAAAAACACAAGGCTGAGTGGCCACGAGAGGACTCCACTGGAGAAGAGGCTATCACCAATTTGTGATCTGAGGTGCCTAAGGCACTATTCACCTCAACCGTATAGTTAGAAGTGTTTTTTTGTGAGAAAAACATCAAAGGTGTTTGCTGTGCGGTTAGGATTATTTGATATCCTGGTAGGCAAATTAGCAATCTATGTGAGGTCGTCAGTAATTTCAAAAGCCGCTGTATTTGGATTGTGTGACTAGAAACCGAAGCCAACTGGAGATGTGAACGTGAGAACAAGAGATGTGAAGTGCAGATTTGCGCCTTTCCTAACTACGGTAATTTTTCTTGAAAAAAATTACCGCAGTTAGAAAAGGCGTAACTGGATTTCAAGCTGAAATGTGGAATAAAGGACTTCATCCTTAGATTAATAATTTCACTCACACGACCTGAGCAAATAACGACATTAAAAGATTTAAAATAATAAACCAAGGAAATGAAGACTAAAGCCGAGGTAATTTTTCTTGAAAAAATTACCTCGGCGTTAACAAAATTGGACACTAGAAGTCGAGTATCACAGAAAGGAAGTCAAGGACCGTATTAGCTGCTTCCTTGGGACGCTTGTTTAAAATTGTGCAAGCAAAGGAAACAACCTTTGATGAGCAGAAGTTACAGCTTATTGCTTCGCTAAATAGTGACCCAGAAGGCCACATATCTCCGTGTACACTGTCCGCAATTTGCGTATTATTTGTGGTCGATTTTCTGTTTGTTGGACGAAAAAGCTGAGTTTCCGGAATCAAAAAAACCGTGCTACCCTTGCCTGAGACCACCGACTAACTAAGACAAGTTGTTTTTTTTTTTTTTTTTTTTTTTTGATTTGGTAGTTGTTGGCGCATCGGCTTCTGTGGCCATATTGCACCTCCCAAGGTTTTTGCAGTACTTTGATCCAAGCCCGAGGCGGGAATCGAACCCGCGACCTTTGGGTTGCCGGGCAGGTACTTTACCCACTCGGCTAGCCCGGTCGGCTAAGACAAGTTGTGAAAAAACTCATAAGAATTGCTCACGTGATGGGCAGGACTTGAACTCGGGTTTTTTCCACCCAGTGGGGGGAGAACGGCGATTCTACCAACTGTGATATCCATGAGGGTATTCATAAAGCGCATTTTAATGCAGATATCCGAGTATATTAACATCCACTCAGACTTCTGTTGTAGATAGTTTTATCTACATTGTCACGCTTGGTGATGCTCTGAAAAGTCTCCAATAGTTAATTACTCTTACTTAACACGTTACTGTAAAGTTAGAGCAATAATTTTTACACGAGGTAATATTTGCAATATTAAATATGGCTACATTGCCTGCTTAATGAGAAAAATCAGTTTTCGTTTTAATGTATGCATTCTTATGTGATGTAGTGATGTCTAAGGCAGAAAACTTTGCTCTCAACTGAGTTTATGGAGAGCGAAACAAAACTCCAAACTTGATTAATTTCTCCGCTGTCTGATGTGGAAGTAATATCAACCTCTCCAGTATTTTCTTCATTCTGGGCTGATAATATTTCTTCGTTTGTTAAAAGTTGCATTAAATCCGAAGGAGAGCGGACGCAATAGCTGAACTTTGTGAAAAATGTACATGACTGGCGTCTGAGTGAAAATACAAATTTAATTTCGTCGAAAATGAAAGCTTCACCGAGGAATTAAACATTAATTACAAAGAAGGCCCAAGAAAACATGTAAAACTGATAAATCCTTTTAAAAATAAAGGCCTTTGGAATGAACAGGTCATTAATTAAGCTCGGATGAGGCGCAGTATATTAAAATTTCTACCTTGTCTGCTGATAATCAGCAGTGATAAATGACAGCCAGGTTACATGTACACTGGATTCCCCTCGTTAACCCCCCTTTACCGAGAAGCTAATGTATCGTAACTTTCCACTTCTAGAGAGATCTTATAAAAATTATTCTTCCTGAAATTTATGGACGCTTCGGCAGATATCCATAAATATATTTCGAACCATCTAGAAGTTTTAATTTTGCAGAAAGTATCCATTGGATTATAAATCGCTGGTTCGGCACTGAATTTTTCCAAAAATTATTTTGCTCGGCTGTCCGTCAAGCCATTGTGTACAGAACCTCTTTCCCGTGTATACTTGTGAATAGAAAATTTGCAAGTAAGCGTGAACAAATACCGGTGTCCGAAGTCCTTGTCCTGTGCACAAAAATAATTATTCAGTTTACACTAATTTTTATTATTTTTTTTTTTATTCAGGTAATCTACGTTACAAGAGATGCCTTCAACAAAAGAGAAGGTGAACTGTGTTCTCTGTCTAGTAGAGCTGAAGTCCATATCAGCAGTTAGAAGAAAATTTACGATACATTACACAAATGATGCACCGCACAGAAATTCAATTTCAAACTCGATGAAGAAGTTCAAAGAGACTGGTTCCGTTAATGATAGGCTGCGAACTGGAAGGGCCGGATTAAACGAGGAGACCCTGGCATGTGTCTAAGTAGCTTTCAGCGAAGCCCACGAAAATCACTAAGACAAGCATTTCTGGAACTCAGTGTTCCTGAAGCAACAGTGCACAAAATTCTTTGTGTGAAATTGCACAAGCGACCTTACAAGATTCAAGTGCATCAAATGATGCTGGAAGAGAATTACCATAAAATATTAGCTTTCTGTCACGAGTTTAATGCAAACATTGAAAATGGGGTCTTATCTCTTGACAATGTAATGTTTAGTAATGGATCGACTTTTATTTATCTCTTTGACATTAGTGGTAATTACCATGATTACCATATCTGGGCTCAGAGAAACAACAAGAAGTCTAGGAAAATGAAATGGATTCCCCGAAGTTCAATGTCTGGGCGCTGGGAAAAAATGCGCCTTTCTTTTTTGAAGAAACATTGGTTAATGGTGATAATTATCAACGCTCAAGGATTTTTTTTTTTATTCCTGAGCTAAGACAATTAAGAACTCAAGCTAATAGGGTTTTACAGCAAGATGACAACCCTGCCAATTCGCTTGTAATTTTCAACAATTTTTAAACCGTCTTCCCAAACAGATGGTTCGGCAGAGATGGGCCAATTTCTTGGCCAGCTCGCTCACCGATTCGTCCCCATTGCACTTGCTATTTTAAAAATTTGGTTTACTCCTCAAAACTCGCTCTTTAAACGACCTTCCTACCAGGATCAAAAATGCAATTGATGCTTTAACTGAAACACCACTGGAGACTGCGTTTATTGAATTGAAAAATTACAAAGTATCAGCAATGATGGAGGTTATGTTGAATTTTAACAATCATATGATTATGCACCTATAATCTAGAATAAATTACCGTTCCAATGCATTATTTTTCTCTCGTACAGAACCTAAGTATTGCAGTTTAAAGTATACAAGGACTTCGCGAAACCCCTTATACATATGTTTCCATAAACACACCAGTTGGCTTCTGACTCGATGCACTTCTTAAAATTTGAGACCCTTTGATTGATCGATAAATTGGTACAGTTATACTGGTCCTTTTTCCGATTTTGCTAAAAAAATTTGTTTTTTATATTGTAAATAACGAACGTAGAATATAGAAAACTTTATTTACAATATAGCCAAAGCGTGTTATCATTAGGTTCTGAGAAATACGGGAAAGATAAACTTTGCATAGCCCACATATTTTTTAGACTGGATAATTTTGTCTTGTGACAATCTAATGCTTGTCAACAGTCGTTCCTATTATAAGACATTCCTATTTTCCATGTATTCTGCAGCTTCCAGTAAGCAACCTCCGTTTTCGTTTGAGTTAATGGAAGCTTTCATTGATGTTAACATTGCTTTGTGAAAAATGGTGCCCAGAAAAGTCATCTGGGCGCTTATTATGCTTATGATGTATAGCTTTGTATCCTTTAACTAAGGATAAGGTTGCGAAAAATTGGTGCTGTGTGATCCAAAAAATTCTATGATAGAAGTAATATTTGGGACATGAAGCTTTCCGGCTGTTCGTGCCCTTGTGTGTAGCCGTTGATATAATCACCAATATGACTGAGAAGTCTTCGAACGACACAACATCTTGAACTGAAGTGTCAACTATAAAATTGATCTCAACGTTCAGATAGGAGCAGCATTTAGGGATCAGACTTGACTTTGAATTTTGATCCATCACCTTCAAGCACACACCTGTCGTCTCCAGGTGGTTGGGTTCCTGTGGGAGGAACTGGGGCTCCTGTGGTGGATTACACCACCAAGGCTAGCCTACCGCTTGTGATGGCGACGGTTGAGTAGCGAATCTTTGCTTTGCTTCTTGAAAACGTTGGTTCGGACTGGTCTGCTACTGAGCTGCGTATTCCTTTGTAGTTAATGTAAGGATACTACATCTCCTGTTCGTTCCATTACTGTAAGGACTTGAATATGCATTGCGTTCCATTCGCTGCTCATTAAAGTCACTCATTTAAAAGGCGACGAAATACATAAATCAAAAACACCTTCTATGCAACGCGCTCTAATTCAGACTTAAGAATTACAGTTCAATAAGAATTCCTATATAATCATTGTAGAGTTTGTTATGTTGTTATCTGTTTAAATTTTAATTTTAACACGGAAGAATATAAAAAACTCCTATTTTTAATTTAAAGATAATGTCTGGATATATCTATCCATATTACATCCTTTGGAAGCAGCTAAAAATGATTCAAAACTGCATTTCTACTTATTAAATGTGGTCCGTTTTATTTCAGTCACATTACACAATTTATTAAGTGCTGACGACAAGAATCTTTTGGCCACTTGGCAGGTCCCTAACGAGAAAAGGGTGTTCTCTCGAAACGCTACATGAATCCGATTTTTATTGCCACACGGTCACTTCTAGTGAAAGGAAATTCTGGCGCCGTATACAAACTTTATGCAGGTTTATTCAGTAATTTAGTAACAAAATCATTTAAGGTGATGGCGGTTGTGCATTTTCCAAAGTGTTACGCAGAAGTCTTAAAGGAGTTATTTTTGGGATTTGGTTTCCGAGTTTAGTTTAACAACAAGCATCGTTTGGTTCTTTTAGAAGTGTCAGATATCCATCAGGTAGTGGGTTGTTCAAATGCGTTGCAATGCAGGTCGACATCTATTTTTAAGCCTTAAACTTTTCAAGTTACCTTGCAAGGAACCATTTTAGGTAAACGCGTTCTCGGCTTGAATCAAAATGGACTAAATAAATGTTAGACCAACGGGAGGGTGCTCTTTATAACAAATTTACTTATCGGTTTCCGTTAGTCTGCTTTCCTTTATGCATTGTATTATAGAGAAATCCAGACAGACATAAACCAATAACAAATACAGGAATTATAACATGTGTCCCAGGTATTGCAGAACTTGTTGAAGTGCTGAGCCTTCTACGAGAATTTTCCGAAATGGTGGAAATTTCTAAATATTCACCAATTTTGGCATACTTTGCTTTTTTGACATTATTGTTGCACATCATTTGTAATAAAATATGGGCCAAAAATTTAAAAAGTCAATATATGCTCCTCACAAGTTCCAAATCTCTGAAGTGAAGCGAACCCACTTTCTTTTAAACGTATGCAAAGAGTAAAAGAGGATAAATGTCGCCTGGGGACAATGCAATATCTTTGAACTATAAATAAATAACGCCTCTGCCCCTCCCCCCATCTCAATATCCCTCTGATCATATATTTCCTTTTAATTTTGTGAAATTTATATTTGGGTCTTTTTGAAAGATTTGTTGAGCCATCTCAAATTTCATCGAAATCGGACCAATCGAATTTTGAAAATCCTACAATTATTATTTATTTGTCCGTCCGCCCGCATGTAAATTATTCCACTGGAAGTAAGAGTTATTATATGAGGATGAATGGACAAAGAAATAATAATTGTCTGATTTTAATAATTCAACTGGTCCGATTTTGATGAAATTTAGGCTGGCTCAGAAAATCTTTCTGAAAAGCCCAAATATGAAATTTCATGAATATCCATTGGCTGGTAGTCGAGTTATTACAGGCGCAGGGACGGACGTCATGGTGAAGATAATAGGAACATTATGTATAGGGGCTAACATACCTAAAAAGGCGCAAATAATGTAACCATTGACGAGGGGTTTTCTTTTTCTTTGACACGCAAAATAACGTTTTTATTTTATATGTATTTATTTTATTATTATGTATTTATTTAAACGAATTACTTCCTATAATCTTTAAATTAAATTAAACGAATTGATTATTCAATTAATTAAATTCAACCAAATTCAGCTGATTACTTTGTATAACGCAAAGCGCGTTATTTGCGGCAATACTTAAAACCCCCCTCGACATGAAACGCTACTGCTGGTGACGTCATCCTGCGTTTGACTGAAGGCAGACGACAAAATTAATTCAATTTCTCTTTCGCTTATCGAAGACAGACATGCGGAGTAATGCTTTAGATTAATAGGAGAGCCCTCTCTGGCAGAATTGATTCTAACTCCTATATTGAATTATACACGGCTAATCTTTTAAATCCAGAGATAAGATCAGTACGCTTATTTCAAATAAGTAATTGTTATTTTAATCTGAGTTTCCAATCCGGAATTGAATTTGGCATTTTCACGCTAATCAAAGATGTTTGCGGCAACGTGCGTCTCGAGCTCCTTCATTTATAAGCCGACTGCGCAGGCGAAGTGCATTCTGTCCCGCCAGCCGCGTTTCCTAATAGTCGTACGATAAATTTACTTTGACAACAGAATTAATTTAGGGGAGGAAATGTCATTCCATTCTTTCTAGAATTTTCAGCTCCTTGACATCTGAGAAATGAGGATATCCAATCAAAGTGCTCTATTTTCTTTCCACAGTCGTACCTCCTACTAACAAAACTTGTTTTATTTTATTTTTTATTTAATCTCTTGTCCCTGAGCGTTGCCTCTTATAAAGTGGGTCAGAAAAGAGCAAGCGTCGCTGCCCCTTTGGGCATATCTCTTACAAATAACCGAACATCGGCTTCTGACTTTTAAACCCCTTCTGACTTTTAAAGGAACCCCCCCCCCCTTTATCTATTAATAAAAAGAATACATTTTTTATTAAACCAATTGCACCATTTATTTACTTTTAATGAATATTTCCTGCAATGTTTCAACCATCTTAATTTTCTCAAAATCGTTTACCGAAATTTAATCAAAATGAATGGCTGCCTAAAATGTCCGGCATTAAAATTAAAAACTGAAAAGAAATGCTTCAATAAATCACTGTTAAAATCACAGTAGATTATAATCACTGTTAAAATCACAGTAGATTATAATCACTGTTAAAATCGCAGAAGATTGCAATCGCTGTTGAAATCACAGTAGATTATAATCACTGTTAAAATCATACTTCTAAGTCTGTGCTTGTTATTGAGGGGAATAATTTCGTTCTTTTTATGAAAAGATAATTAAAATAAAAACATAATCAGAAAAAGAAAGAAAGAGAATTTTATTCTAAGTACACCAGTTTTTGATTTCATCTGTTTTATTTATTTCGAAGAAGGTCAGTAACCATGATGGCATTGAAATGTGGTGTTCTTGTTTTGGGTTCTACAACGTGTACAATTTTGTGACTTGGGCGAATAACTTTTAAAGTGAATGGAATTGTTTTTGATTCGCAACAGAACATGAAAGTAGAAACGCTACTTAACTGACACGAGTTTTATTGCAGACATCGGAATTCAATATTTATAGCACGAGGAGAATAGTACGCCCGTTGAGGTTGCTTTCTGTAGATGGATATTTAAGACCTGCTTGTGTCGTTACTCGTAAAGACAAATGATGGAACAGAACTTCACAAACTGACTAGTTAGAAGGTAAATCTACAGAAAGGTTTCACCCATTCGAGATCAAATAAAATGAGAATATTTATATGAATTAAGCTTATGCTGTGAAAGGTGTGATTGATATACAGTGCCTGTTGGAGGAACATTAATCTCTTTATATTGCTAGCAGAAAATGGGGTATTACTCTTTGAGTAACGCCCATAACGATTTAACTATGAAACCAGGGTTGGCCAAAATGTTCCAAGAATGGAGGATAAAAGACAGGTACAAATTTCTTTTTTTCTTCTTTTTTCAACGTATTCACCCCGAAATTCAATATACTGTACTTAATTCAATATATTTAATATGCAAAGAGTTTAACCCTTCGAGACATTCTTCAGGTTCGCCATCAAACCAGGATTCCATCTGATTTTAGCTCTTCATCATCTTTAAAATGAGGTTTAAAAAAAAAAAACAAATACAGTAGTCGCTGTCTGCCACGTGGGGGGGGAGTGGTACGGAGAAGTTAATTTTTAGAATCCACATTCATCTGACGTAATATTCACCGTTATTGTGGATTTAGGTACAAGGTTTGTTATTGTTATTTGGTTTTTAGGAGCATTAGCAACTAAGGCCATATTGCTCTGGGAATATGCGGTGGTCATTCCCTGACCTTTCCGCATCCTCCGTATTTGGTGGTGATAGGCTCGAACCCCGGTCTAATCAAGAAGCGTGTGTTATGCACTGCTGCTCCTTCCCACCTGGCTACGGAGGCGCCTAGAGGTACAAGGTAAGCAATTAACAACAATCTTTTTTTTTTTTTTTGCATCTCAGAAATGTGAGGACAACACTTTTCCAACTGATGCTTGGGTCTGAGACTTTTTCGGGGTTGGAGAGATCCCTTGTGCTTCCACTGCCCACTTTCGATTTTAAATTCAGCAATATAAAAATGTAGCTAATTTTCATCACAAGTCGGAATAAAAATCTATCTGGTTTAGCCAGAATTAATTTAAAATTCTGTTTTGATGACTCCAACCACTGATGGTTTTCATGAATAGAAAGGTCACGGAACTCATGTTCAAACTTTGAACATTCCGAAATGTTCGGGTAAAATCTTTCAATTGAAAAATGTTAAGTGCTTTTTCCAGTTTATCCTTCAACCGTGGCAGTTGTTTTAGAAGTGATTGCTGCAGATGGATCAGACCTTGTATCAGCTCGACTGACTCCCGTTCGCTTTTGAATTCCATTAACCATCTTACAACACTAGTATAATTGTGCGATACTTTCTAGCCATTATTTCACGCATCCCTTGAGCATTTCTGCCCTCCTCAGTCAAATGTTTGATTGCTGAACGATGCTCAGTTTGCTAAATATTCATTCTTCGGGACAGTCTTTAAAACATAATACCCCTTCCGATCGATCGTTGCGAGTAGCAGTGATTAACAGGCCTAGACCCTCCTACTCATTGCTTTTCTCAAAGTGATTCGAAGTTCTGATCTCTTCAGTAAACGGTAATCGTTTTACACTGAGTGGACAGAAATCATGGGAATACCTAACTAGTACGTAGGCCCACCTTTTGCCTGGATAAGGGCAGTCACACGGCAAGGCATTAAGTCCACTAGTTCACGAAAATGTTCCAGGGGTATTTCCATCCATGCTTGTTGCACCGCTGTCCATAATTCCGTCGTGTTCCTGGGTGGCGGATCCAAAGCTCGAATGGACCATTCCACAGCATCCCAAAGATGCTCCACAGGGTTCATGACCGTTGAACGGGGAGGCCATTCCATGGTGATAAAATCTGCGGAATGCTTTTTGAACCATATTCTAGTCAGTACGGCTCTGTGGGGAGGCGCATTGTCTTGCTGGAAGAGTCCATTGCATTATGGGTGCACGATGACCATGAAGGGATGCAGATGGTC
Source organism: Mastigoproctus giganteus (assembly GCF_048544385.1). NCBI lineage: Eukaryota > Metazoa > Arthropoda > Arachnida > Uropygi > Thelyphonidae > Mastigoproctus > Mastigoproctus giganteus. The sequence goes on from NC_143583.1 coordinate 14,178,495, forward strand.
TGCAAGGATGGACACGTAACCTGGACCGTTCACGGATGCATCTAGACGTACCAGAGGTGCCAACGTGTGCCGGTGAACACGCCTCAGCCCATCATCTGCCTGAACATTTCCTTGTTGACATGACGGGTGCATAGCTTCGTGCGGTTTCCACCAGATACGCACACTCCGGTCCTCTCGAAATAACTGGAAACGAGACTCATCGGATCAGGAGACCCGTCTCCAATCATTCAAGGTCCAGTGCCGATGTTCTTTAGCTCAGTTGAAGCGTAGAGTCCTGTGTCAACAATGGGACTCTGGTGGGTCGGCTGCTCCTATAACCTAGTGTGGCTAATGATCGTCTGATGGTCTTGGTGAAGACATTGCTAGCACCTCCCTCGTTCAAGTAGGCGGTGATTTTTGCCACTGTTGCTTCCTGGTTGGCTGAAACAATGCGAGACAGATGTTGACGGCCACGTTCATCCAGTACCTTTCTCCGCCCACAGCGCTGTCCACGATGAGATGTTATTCCGGAAATAGCGTATTCCCGATACACTCTTGATACTGTCGAAGGGAGGATAGTGCAATTTCTGTACCAGATCCGCGATACAGTGATCCATGCGTCGAGCACCCATTATTTCCCTCTTTCAAAGTCACTCACGACATTTATCCATACTGACTTATATACCTGCCAAGCGGTGGGTTCGTCCACTAGCGAGAGGAATCACAACGTTTCGTTCTCCAGGAACCTCAAGAATTCTATCCTTTCAGTCTATTTTAGGATGTTTATATCTCTCCCCCCTTTCGGTTGTTTTAGAATCAGGAATTCGTTTTCCGATTCTAAAACAGCCGAAAGGGGGGGGAGGTTACTCTAACTGTTAGTCAAAAACAACCGATGAATGGGACTAGGCCTGTTAATCACTGCTATTCACAGCGATCGATCGGAAATGGTTGTAAAAACTAAGTCATTCTGCTTCCTTCTACCTACCCACATAAAACATTAAATTTTATAAACTGCTTCAGATATTGATATACCGTTTCTATATTTTATTAGTACATTTTAAATACCGTGTTCTGAGAACTTTTGGATCACTCCTTGTATATCCAGAATGTTCTTATGCTGTACCCTTTCCATTGAGAGCTAGTTAACGACACCGTGATTTCATTAAACCTCCCAGTGCATTCCGTCAACTGTACAGCAGCTTAATACGAAAGAAAGAGGATGGGAAGGAGACTGTGTTACCCTTTTATCAACGAAAAAAAGACGAAATCTTTTAATCTCCTTTTATTCCTCCAAGAAACCGATGTGTCTTAACTCCGTTTGAAAATTACTTTGAAGAATTGGCATCCTTGTAATTGGCTTCTTAAATCGAAGGTATAAATCTTTAAACGAGAAAGTCGCGTAATGTGACGGCTATTTTTTTAACCACCCACGAAAAAACTTGGTTGTGTTTGCGAAGTGTTAAGCCTAAAACTCTGCTGGTAGGCCAAACGCGAAAGGGCCATCGAGAGCGCGGTATTCCCAAGGCTATGAAGTCCTAGTGTATGGCAAAAGAAAGGAAATAAAAGGCATTTCCTGAGAGAGTGAGGGATCTAGAATAAGACGTATGTTGAAGAAAGAGACGAAACGTTAGGCGTAACAAATAGAAACAAATGCAAGCAGAGAGAATAAAAGACTCTTGGGAATCCTGGGAAAATTGCTTCGCTGTGGACATCGTAGGTTTCACTATGATCAGAACATAAGTGACTCTGGCTGAGTTGAGTGGTTTATTACCGACACAGCATTACCCCCTTCATCGGAGTTGGTGCACTTGGTCTCTTCTTGGCAAGAAGAGGATATTTCTTACTTCGCGCGAAGATGGCAAAGAAAATGGAGCGCATTCTTCAGCGTTTCTCGGTTGGATCCGATTCCATTCGACGTATAAAACAGTAAGTTAAAATAATACTGATAATAATTTGTTATAATAAGATTGTCATTAATTATCTCTATTTGATTATCATCAGTGATAATATTAATTAAAATGAGTAATGTAGCATTCACAATTCTGGATAATATCTGTGTAGAATGATTCCACCATTATTTTTTAGCTATCGCCAAACATGATAAATAATTAGTTAAAGATAATATTGGTGATAATAATTAGCTAATAAATGAGCATCTTTATTCGTATTTTTATTTTTAATGCACAAAAGTTGCTGATTAAAATGCGGGATCACGTCAATTGGGTACAAGTGATTTTAATGGTGGGAAGGGTTGCTGAGTGGTTATATTGAGTTTATATCGCTGCTTATATTGAGTTCATAAAAATACGACCGGACCCGAGTAACCATGAAGTAATCGCAGAAGACGAAATTTGTAAGTAGAGTAATATTGTAAGGAATTCAGTCATGGCAAAGCAAGAGAGAAAATGCAATTTTTAATCCATGCGTGCTGTAAATGTGAATTGAATGATTCACAACACCGTTTTTGATGGATTGTACTATTCATATTTAATTTTTTAGGAGATCCTATTAAAAAAAGTGCCGCGAGCCGGTTAATGAATGGGATGCAAGAGAATCTTGTGCGCACTTTACTTTATCCTGTAAGTTTCATATTTTAGAAAATGCACATGCGGTGGGGGGGGGGATTGTTCCAGAGATAAAAAGTAGAGATCATTAATGGATGCCAGTTGGGTAATGCGCAACTTCTGACGCGCGGTTTGCAACCGGCGCTATAGTTTTTATTGAGAGAAGTTAGTAATACGCTGGTACCATGGATGGGTTAAGGGTTGACAAGTCAGCTTTTCTGAGATTGTCTAGGGGTTAGAATTGGAATCCGAGTCCCTTCATGGAAAAGCGATCTTTCGTCTTCTCAACTCTTTCAACCAAATCACACTGCTTGAATAGCATAGGCCAACAGCCCAAAATAATTCAACTCAATAACTTTGCTTTCCAGCAGTTTCTTTATTAATATGTTTCTCCTATTTTTTCTTCTTAAATTCCCGACCAGCTAGAACAGAACACGGTCCTTCACCATCAAAAATAAATAAATAAATAAAATAGTGGCCTGATAACTTTTTTTTTCTGTGTCAGTCAGTATATTTCTTGCAACTTACCAATGATCACAAATCCATGTTGTTAGAACAGAGCAGACTTCGGGATTCTCCATAAAAGAAAAAAAGAGCCTGCATTCATTCATTGTCCTTTCCTGTGGTTTCTATCTAAACTTTCTTCTATTCGTTTCTTCCGCCTTCACAACCCTCAACCACTCCGTGTTACTTAAACAGCGTATTCCTTAACAACTTTTAAAGTGATAATCTTAATTTTCGTTCCTTTCATAATTTTCTTCTAGCATCCCAATCCTCAACCAATTCATGCTCCTAGAAAAGCATAGGTTTCAATTGTAAAGGTATTCAACCCGATCCTACTCACAGGCACATTGGAAAGTGGTTATGGGACAGCTTCACAATATAGACGGACAGTCATGCTGAAGATAAGACGCATACTCAAATCCATGCTGTTATTTCAGGACCGTACAATGGTATCCGGGACAATGGATGCCTGCTATTATTCGTGCACAACACGGCCGGAAATCTTTTGCCAGCATCAAAAGAACATCAGTCGTCTGCCAGCGTGCTGATAACATAATACACAGCATCAATATAATACCCCCAATTTGGAGGGTGGATAGCAGAAAGCTGACTGAATTTGTTAGTGGGCAGCTTAGTGTCACTCATTAGGCTTTCCCTACCGCAGTATTAATTCGGATTGAGAAACTCAATGAGAGATCTTGGAGCGCCCGTTGTTTTTTTCCCCTACTACATTTCGAGTCGTTCTGCGAGGCCGTGAGGCGTACAATTCGATATTAGGTAAGTGGACTTATTTAAATGTCCTTTCACTTAACTAATCCCTATAGAATTATTCATGCTCCGTTTGTAGTTATTGCTATTTGAAAATTTAGGGAAAGTTTTGTTCAGTTAATTCCTTTGTTACCAGCATATTGTGGTCTGATCATTTTAGATTATTCTAAATAGGAAGCATATTTTGCAAACGGGATCCGAAGTTCTCCCGACTTCTTATCTCTACAAACATATAATGTTCTTAACTAAGGTTACTAAATTTATTCAGTTGTACGAACACAAAGAGCTGATTGAATTGTAAATTCTTGCTAGCCACCACCAACATGCCGATAGTGCACAGAAAGAGACAGAATACAAATGAACAAACCGGTCCCCAAAAAATGTGTAAATATCCTATGGATTAGAGTGACACACAAAAAAGACGAAGTTGTGTTTGTAAGTGGCCGTTGGTCGTATTAGCTTTTGACAATCAACTCTAATTTATTATGCAAATGAGCTGTATTCCGAAACCCATGAAAATAAGCCTTTAAACAAAGCTTGTTTGTAAACTGCATGGATAATGAAGGTAAACACAAATATCTTTGCTTTTTTTTGTATTCGTTCATATTGCTGGGTGAAAAGGAAGAAGCAACAAGGATTAAGCAAAATAATATTTTTCAAAAAAATCTTGTTGTTTGCGACTTTCTCAAACATTAGCCTTGGAATAAATAGACGCGCAGTTCTTTTCATTAATACATTGGGCCGGCCATGGCCCAACGTAATGATGTCCGATAGCCAAATGAAATGTTCTTGTCTACTCCGATAAGTTCCCTAAATCATTCTCTCCTTAATTCATCGATTTTTAACACGATGTGTTGAAAGACTTTACTTGGTTGTTTGAAGAACAACGTGAAATACACTGCCGTACCAAGAATAACCGTACAGCTGCATGTCTACAAATAATCTTCATTTACAGGAAACTAATGATGTGCTGAAACCTTTAGCATTTATGACAGCCTCTAGTCTCCGTGCAACACTCTCCACCAGTTATTTTTTGTAAATATCCTCCGATGTTTTCCGCCATGGCCTTCAAAGCGACGACCAGTTCAGTCCTGTTCATTGGGCAGTCTTTCCTCACACGCACCCGACGATCCCATTTATCTTAGAGGTTCTCTTAGCATTGAGGTCAGGGACTTCGGAACTGGCCACTCCAAATTTTCGATGCTCACGTCCCCAAACTAGTTAATCACAACGCGAGCAGTGTAATGTGGAGCGTTATCCTACCTCTACGACAACGTAGGCAACGCATTATTGTCCGTGAAGTCTAGATAAGCCTCAAAATTCATGGCTTTGTTCAAATAACCAATGGCCCCAGGTCAAACCAAAAAGTAGCCCCAGAATATCAAACTGTCTCCGCTAAACTTCATTGTCCCACGATGCATTCCAGCAAGTAGCTTTCTCCCTGAAGTTGCCACATCTAGGCATGACAAGTCATGTTGGTAGACCATGACTCGTTAACACAAAGCAGTTTCCATTGGTCTGTAGTCCAATATCGGCGGACTTTACACCAAGCTAGACAGTGTCTGTCTGGCATTATTTGGCTTGATTACCCGCTTCTGGACAGATACACGACCGTGGTAACCCATATCATGCAGTGTCTTGCGCACTGTTTCTGAGACGTCCTCCTGCCTTTCAAACGGATCGTACTATTATCTGCCCGATGGCCTGCGAGCATATTTATAGTTGTCTGAATAAGTGGTCCTTGGGTATGACGTGGCCAACTATTAATGACCGGGCAGTGTATACTAATTGTTGTGAGAGTAGGATTTTCGTTGAATTAAAAACTTAAACCATATTGCATCATTGGGTATTCTCTGTGTGCAATTGTGTGTGTGTATCTGCACAGTACTATGATGGTTATAATCACCACCTTCCACGCATCGGGTGGAAAAGGATTGGGAAAATCCCCGCAACTACGAGAGGAACTTATGGTTTGTTTATTTTTTTGTCACTCTGTTACTGAGTCAGTCAGTAAGGTTTTCTTACTCCGCAACCCTCTTGGGTAGAGCACAGTTGGTAAGATCGCCGTCCTCCCCACACCGAGAAGAAAAGACCCGAGTTCGAGTCTCGTCGATGGCGGGAAGAATTTTTATGGGCCTTTTTCGCAACTTGGGCTGAGTTAGTCAGTCTTAGTCGAGGGTGGGTAGCATGATTTTTCTCCCGGTAACTCGAGTTTTTCGTCCAGAAAACAGAAAATCGACCACAGAACACACAGACACACACACACACACACACAGGCAATTTACAGACAATATACACCATGCAATATGGCCTCGTGTCGCTGATACTCCTAAAACCCCCTACTATAACAAATTATGAAGCCTTCCTCGGGAAACGCGGTTTTTCATTCAGAAAAATAGGCAATTTTTCTACCCGAGACGCACGTAATTTATGGACATTATAAATATTGGTATACAAGTTAGTTCTTGGGTGGGCTTAATATGGTATATTGTTGTGTGTGTGTGTTCAGGTGCCGATTTTCACTTTATCCGCTAACTACAGCCTCATTCCACAGCATAGATTTCCAGCGTTTAATGAACCAATTACCTTTAGTTATGCCCCAGGGAAGTCAACACTCTTCATTGCTACTGGTTATGCTTCAGGGAAGTCTGATGTTTGTTGTTTTAACTCAATACTAAATATGTATTGAGAACTAAAAATATGACAAGTGTACCGACACAGCCTTGGAAAATTTTTATTGCAATGAATAATTCTTTGTTAAATTCTTGTAATTCATTGAATCAGTTGTAATAATAATGTGAACCATCCATATTTCAAATATTCAGTTTATTTTGCAGCCACACAATAAAACAAATATGAAACAGCGAGTTTGGCTCGGAAGCCCATGGATCATAGTCGATATGGCCCCGCCAATAAAACCTGGCCAGAAGACGCCTGCTCAGCTGATATGCAGCTAAAGCAGTAATTGGGAGGGATGTGTTCAGAAATTTCTACCGTGTCACCGGAACGCGCGAGACGCCGAAGAGCAAACTAAAGGGAGAGTGGATGTCACAGATTGTGAAAAATGTTGTGGCTGCTGATGAACTTGTTTGCTTTGAAAATAATTCCAAAGAGGTCACGTTAGGATCAATAGCTCCATCAATTACGGCAACTTTAGCCAATTAGAAGCAAGGGAAAAACAGCTAACAAAGATGCATCCCACGGATGTGTCCATGTTAATTTAATTTGCCGCTGGCTGCCGCGAGCCATGGAAAATATATGAACAGCCAACGAATTCATACGTCACAGCTTCGCTTAAGGGGTAAATTAACGACCCCACTCACGAGGCTGAATATTAAATGAAGTACTTACGTCAAACTCTGTGAATAGTAAATTTAAAGCAGACTTGGATCCTCTAATGTGTGAGCGTTATAATTATGGCTGTCAAAATACGAAGCGGTTCTACAATAACGTCTATGGACGTTCGAAAGATGGACGCTTTTAACGCGCGGCCGTAGGAAAAGAAGGCCGATGTTATTAACCAATTTTCTGCGAACTTTCCCTGCAAAACAACACGAATAATTACAGGGAATACAACCGAATGCCAAACGTATGTTTTGTTCTTTAACTACACCGTGTTTAGTGACAAAATCCGAAATTGATGGATAGCTTCCTCTTATTGGTGTTTCTTTCGTTTTGGTAATTTGCAGTTCAGAAGGGCTGAAAGCCAATTCATCGTTCCCCTTACGGAGAAAAGAGTTTGATACGGTCGGTGGAGCTAACTCCACTAAGATGATTGGCCAAAAATCAGTCGAGTATCCAAAGGCAGTAGTTTAGGGATGTATACAACACGATGGTTCCATCAGGGTTCTGTTCTTTGCAAAGACAAATCAAAAACAGCTTCATAAAAAACGTGTATGTGTTATGTATCGTATTGTAGCTTGCCTCTTTTAGAGAAATATGAAAAACAAGGTTTTTAAAATATTTATGGGATGGAACGGCGCAACCATTTTCCTAGCGAAAATAACTCCGTCAGGGATTAAAAAAAAAAGGGAGAAACTCTTATTCATATATCTATGAATATTTCTTGACATCAGCTGTTGAGTGGAATATAATCCAGGACTTTACCACACTTGGAAGGAGCAACGATCCCATCTACTACGTTACCGTGCAGGTTCCAGATAAAGTAAAAGTCCCACAAAACAATCATTGCTTATTCAAGAGACGAGTATACTCTCTGATCTTCATATTAGCCATATTATTTATTGGATTTTCATATTAGCCAGCTTAATATGAAATTCCAAGAAAACAACCAATTCTTAAAATCCGAAAGGACATTGTAAAATTAAATTTCGATTGAAGAAATGGGTATTAAATTTGTAGGAGAACGTCCTGTTCACTTTATTTTGTTTCCTCAGATAGAAAACAGCTGATGTAAAATGAGTCGAATGCTGAGTGTATAACTCAGTTATGTGTATTTTCAAGAGAATCTTTCATACATCCTTCGATTTTGGTATTTGAAAAAATAAACTGAACTTCAGTAGTGGCAAATTGATTTGAAGGAAACTAATTTTACGGCTAATAAGCTTGGAGTTAACAATTCAAAGTGTACGGTAATTAGAAATAATATTATTTTGTTTCCAACACCGTAAGATATTCTTACTTTCCGAACAATAATATATAATAAACTAGTACTCAGTTACCAGTTGTTGGGTAAACCAACCTAATAGTGAGCACCATTTTCTTTAGCCATCGAAACAGCTTAATGTTGTCAGATCACGAACTCCTCAAAGTGCCAAAAACATTTACATAGACTACATGGAACGCTTTTGAAGGGTTACCATTATGTGGGCCAATGTCCACGTAGACTCTACCTCAAATGGTTTGACAGCGGTTCGCTTCTTGATTAGACCCGGGTTCGAGCCCGTCACCACCAAATACGGAGGATGCGGAAAGGTCAGGGAATGACCACCGCATATCCCCGGAGCAATATGGCCTTAGTTGCTAATGCTCCTAAAAACCAAATAAACAAACAAACATTGACAGCGGTTTCCTTCTGCGAACAGCTCCCACAGATGTTCAAAAATTCTCATGGAGCCGTTCCCTAACGAATTATGCTTTCCAAGTGGAAATGTCCGGGAAGTAACCTTTAACATATGGATAAAGCTTGAGCATGATGGGATCCATCTGATCGGTAACAGTATTAAAGTTAGATTACAGTATTAAAAAAGTTGGTCCACCTAATTAGTGGACGTACAACGTGCCACGAAAACACTCCTTGTACCATTGCATTTCCACCACCATCCTGCAGTGTTGATACCTAGCCTAACGGAGTCCATTCACTTATGATGATTCTGCTGTCATAATCTCATTCCCTGGTTCTTCTATCAGCATGAAACAACTGGAACCGAGATTTTCGGATTATTCGCCATTTTTCAATAATCAGCTGTCCAATACCGATGTTTCTGCCTCCATTACACTCCTACTAGATTGTTTTAGCTGACAAAAGTGAAACCCTATTTAGTGGTCATCTACCATACCCCAACCCATAGAGAATCGAATGCACTGAGTTGCAATGTGCTTCCATCCCTTCCCTTCGCACACCACTGTTAAATTTCTCTGTTTATTTGCTGATTGTAACTCTTCTTTTGGACTGCACGTTCTTTCCGCTCGCTGTAAGTGTCGATGAGAGACTTAGGACTCCAGCCATAGGAGTTCCTAGACCGGGGTTCGAGCCCGTCACCACCAAATACGGAGGATGCGGAAAGGTCAGGGAATGACCACCGATTATATTGGAGAATTTTGGCCTTAGTTGTCAATGCTCCTAAAAACCAAATAACAAATAAAAAAACATAGGAGTACCCCGTTCGCTGGATGTTTTCTTTTTGTTTAATCTCTCCTAGTGCACTATAGGCAGAACATCCCCAGCTGGTTTGCAGTAACTAGTTACTTAGACAGACAATGTGTGATGCTGACGATCATATCGTGCTCAAAGTCACTTATGTGGCGTAGGTAACCCATTATTTCTTTGAATTGTCTGCGCACATAACACGCAGTCCCTCTATATCTGCCTACTTCCGTTGTAACCCCTTTACGGACACGTGACGCTGTCTCGGACTGATCGATTGGATCCTTGGACGATCGGGGATACTCAATAAACTGTTCACTCTGTGTATGCTGCGAGTGCGAAGTAAAGAAAGCAACTGTTGATTCCACGTCGTTTTGTTTTTAACCAATATTTGGAAAGATCTTGTTTTAACTTTAACCGTACCAAATAGAATTTTGATGCCATCTTTTTGTATCGAAATAAGCACCTCAAATGATAAACCAAATGATTAAAAAAATGGATCGCAATTCTTCAAGTTTTTTTTTTGTTTAAACCAGCAGTTTATTCTTTTAAAAACATTTGTTGAGGAACTAGAAAACATTGCACCTAGCCATAGGGAAGCACGACGCAGTGCATAAACTGACGCTTCCATGGTCCTCGTGGGATTTGATTTAAATGAATGCGGAGATGGATCTGTTGAATTCCATTAGCTTTTGAAAATGCGCGATTTATTTTGCTGTAAGCAGAGCAAAGCACGATATTAGCAACGATATACGCAGTGATGCGCATCACAAAATAATAAAAAAAAACCGTTAATAAAAGACATTTTTTTCAGTGTAACTGCTTCATTTATCACTCATTACACCTTATTTATCCGAAAGTCAGCTGGCGATGTGTATATAGCGAGTGAGATTAAACAGGTGTTTCGAACAGTGAGAAAAAGGGCTTTTTTTCCAAATATCTTCAGTAATGTGGTGTGTTTGGACTGTGGTTTATTGCAAAGGTAGTTTTTCTGTAAGTGAAAGGTGCAGTTTATAAGTCGATGGCAGACTGAATCCTTCACAATCATTGGGTCACGTATGAAAGCGCAAAGATATTCGGTGTGACAAAATGTTTTTTGCTTGGGGCAGCGCTGCAGTCTGGAAAAAATATGAGTCAACAGAGAGAAAGGAAGAAAAGTAACGTCCCAACATCCCTTGAGATTGAAGAAACAAAAATGAGAAAGTACTTGATCTCCTGCTTTTCCCGCATGAATTATTCGATAACGTTTTATTCAATAGTGTGGAACAACACACATCCATCAATGCCACAGTACTGGTCCGATATAAGTGCTTGCAGAGAATTTATATGAATGACGACCCTCGCACTGGCAGAAGTGTCAAAATAATATTGGGCAAACATTTGTCTCGTCTCGATGCACTTTCCAACTGCACCACTTCGACCAACCCAAAATTTGTGCTTGAGATAAGATGAGCCCTTTTCTTAATATAACATCAATTAATTCTGTGCAGTCGGGAGAGGTGGAGAGCATATGCCCCTTTGAATAACATCTTCTCTCTTCTCCCCTCTAAAGAAGTAATTATGCAATTTCGTTCTCCAAATATTAGTGTACGAGGCCGGGCGTGTCTTCAGAGTAAACATTGGTTGTCAGATGGAAAATGGATAGTTAAGAGTGTAGATGGCGAACTGATGCGAGTTCAAACAGTGCTGTTACAGGGGGTTGTGTGCTATAAGAGGGTTGAGTCTTAAAAAAAAGTAATCTTTTGCTTCCTTAAGTGTAAGAGGACAAATTGTCAAATTAAACTGAACATGTAGAGCATGGAAGGGTTAATGAATTTGGTGGCAGTTATTGCAAAGTTGTCATACTTTGGGATAAGGAAATAAACTTTTCTGGATAGAAAGAGAGAGACGTATTGGATTCCCTTTTAATTGTTTTCTTTCTTGAACGAAACTCGAGGAAGCTGGATCCTGCTCTTCCAATTATATTGGTTGCGTCTCTGAAATGCAGGTTGTGAAAGGACCGTCTGGGTTTTATTAAATGACATAAAATAAGAGTGGCGTCGTCTGAGAATTGAAGACATCCGGGATATCGATTGAGTGTAATATAGTTGTTTTTAAGCCTGATTAAATCGAGAAACTAGACGCCTGATGCCGTTGTTAGTGAAGTTTTAAAATAAAAATAAGCTACATATTAATTAAAATAATATACTTTTAAGAAGGATTTGAAAATTAATAGCTTGTAAATGCGTCAAACGACATGGCATTTTACGCACAAGTTACAGTGAATTCTGAGCGCTCAAATCTTAATATATATATAATAAATAACTTTAATCCCTCACATGTTTCGTTCGATTAATGTCAAAATTCTCTTGGGCAGTCGCTAGATGGCCGAATGTCGAACATTTCTCTGTGTGATTATACTAATTTAAACAAATTAGTATTGTCACGTGCGTTTTGTGTACATGAATTACAGAGATCAAACTTAAGCTACGTCTCTTTAAGACCCGAGTTTTTCAATCATTATAAAGAGGACAATGGGGTAACAGATAAATACGATGGGAGGTTAAAGTTTCTAACCTCGCATGGAAGAAATGCTGGTAAGCTGTGAAACCCCATTTATTTTTTAATATAGCCCCCCTCCCTCCCTTAAGTTAACACACTTTCACTTTCTGGCACGATCCACTAGCTTTCGTAAACCAGCCCAATTAAAATTCAGAAGATCCTGACTCGAACCATTTGTTGACTGTATCCATCACAGCATTGTCACTGTCGAATTTCTGCCCTTCCAAGTCCCATTTGAGAGTTGAGGATAGAAAATAGTCCGATGGAGAGAAATCTGACAAGTAGAGCGGATCTGTAATAGCTGGAACCCACAGTCACGTAGTGTTGCTTGAGTCATAAGCACTGTGTGCGCTTGTGCATTGTATCAGTGCAAGATGACTCCTTTGGCCAATTTCCTCACCTCTTGAGCTTCACTTCTTCGCAAACTCTTCTCAATAGATTAGAATAATACTCGGAATTAATATGGGTACCTCATTCCAAGAAATCAACCGTGATCACTCCACTACATTACAGAAGACTGATGCCATGACTTTCCCAGCCGACTTCTGCACTCGGAGGGGAAAAGGATGCTACCACTGTTTTGATTATACTTTTGAGTCTGTTGATTTGCTCAACAGTTGCTATATTCATTCACCTTCAACACTTCAACCCCTCAGTAAATGAGAAGAATATAGTTAAAAACCTGAAATTTTCATTGAACTCATATGACTAGTTTCTCCAGGGTAGGATTTTTATTTCCAATATCAAGCCAATGAGTAATTATGTCAAAATAGTTTACTAGGTTAATTCGAACATGACTTTTCCCTTCTCAAAACAGTGTCGTGTATAATTAAGTATTCCATAAACCGTGTCGTGTATCATCTAGTATTCCATTTTCATCTAAATATCCGTGTATTGCACTCGCTATCATTGATTCCATGATTTTTCCCCTACCACTGAAGTCAGACTGACTGGTCTGCAGTTAATCACTTCGTTTTCAGAATCGCTTTTATGTATTTGCGAAACATTGGCTTCTCCAGTCCAGAGGATTCTCTTCAGTGTTTGATGGCTTCGTAATTATCAATCAGTACACTCTCACATTGCATCTACCAAAATTACTATCTATGCTATTAACCCTATGAGCCTTATTCGCCTTTAGGCCTGAAAACTTTTTCTCAGTCATTTGTAATTGCAGTACAGTATCGCTAATTTCATTTTTTCTGCTCAGCCTTTCTCGCACAGCCACTTCTCCCTCTTAAAGATGTTTCACCTGTAACGGTCAGAGCGAAGTATATGTTCAATTCATCAAAAACATCAGCTGTTTTATCTGAGACTTTTCCACGTCCATTTTACAAGAGTTCCGTTATGATTAATTTTCTTTTTCGCATTTTAACATATTTAAAAACACTCTGTCTCTGTGCTTTCTTCAGCCAGTGATTTTTCATACTTAGTCCCTGGCAATCCGAAGTTTTGTGTGGTAATATTAAATATTAAAATGTAACTACTCGTATTATAGGTTTGAGTACTTTTTGTCGCTCTAACTCTCCCATGGTATCTTTTATTACTCTTAATACACCAGTCCTACATTCATCCATCTCGATATCTTCTCATTCTATATTTTCTTACAGATAAATTGGTATATATGTGTTCAATAATTCTAATATATTCACTCTCCCTCTGCTGTCTCAGTAGTTGATAGACGCCATGTATAATCTTAAACACTCATAGACTCTTTCCAGAAATTCAAACCTGTGGGTTTATCTTTAACAACTGCAATCTCTTTTTCCATCTTTCAACTTGATTCTCCCAGGGTTCGGTGCCGGGCCCATTGTTGTTTTGTGTATTTTTCGATGAAGATATATCAGGCTTCATGTCCAAGTTTGCAGTGATATAAAGGTTGACAAGGTTGTTAATGACAGTAAAGACAGTATGCTACTGCAACAGGATCTAGAAAAGTTAAGCAGATGGGCTAAGAAGTGGCAACTGAAGTTTAACCTTGACAAATGCAAAGTACTACATATGGGTAGCAGTAACCCAAGAGAAACATACCAACTGTGTGGTACTACACTTAGGGAAGTGGAGAATGAAAAAGACCGGGGGTATTTGTGCAGTTAGATATGAAGTTCTCTGAGCAGTGCAGCAGGCTCCCAGAGCAGGTCCTGGAATCTTATCAATGATATAAAGGAATTTTTCTAGCAGACACAAGGGGATGATTATCCCTTGTATAAGGCAATGATCAGGCCACACTTTGAGTACTGCGTACAGGTCTAGAGGCCTCATTTTAGGAAGGATGTAGAGTTGTTAGAACGAGTACAGAGAAAGGCAACAAGATTGGTGAGAGGAACAAAGGGGTACACTTACCAAGAAGGGCTTAAGTTCTGAAAATTTTAGCGTCTGTAGCCTAGGCATCTGCAAAGTGATCTGATTGAGGTGTTTAAGGCATTGAATGGTTTGAACAAGCTAAATGCTGACGGGATACTTCCACTTTCTCAGATTAAGAACCTGAGGGGCCATAGATTCAAATTGAGGAAAGACAGTTGTAGAATATATGTGCGGAAGTTTGCCTGTTGCCAGCGGGTAGTTTTTTGCTGGAATAGGACTTCCATCTGTTGTTGTGGAAGTTGATAGCTTAAATAAATTTAAGGCTGAACTAGACAAACATTTGGAGTGACCAGATGGGTGAAATGGGAAGGTGGTATGAGTTTGCTTTCTTGCATCGTATGTCTCAATTAATGCTAACTTAGAACTGCATGATCACTTCGTTCTACTGGTTTATGTACTTTGGGCTGCCCTTTGGTATCATCTGATTCATGGGTAATGATCCGACCTAGAATTTTGTGACTCCTAGTATTTTCTCTAACACGAGGAAGCAAATAATAATTTTCTAGATTATTTAAAAATTATCTCCAGTGGCGAATTTCCCTGCCACGTGTTCCAGTCAATAAGGGGCAAATATAAGTCATTAGTAAGAAAAGATTAATATTTGTTGTCCCATTCTATCTGCAGGTAGATGCTCTCATCATATTCTACACGATCTTTTTGGCATGTAACATACTTCATTCATTTTAATTTTGCATCCAACTACTGATTAAGTGGTGTATTTTTTCGGAGAAGAGTCTATGGGAAAAACATTTACTAAAGTTGAGCGCAGTTAGTTTCAGAAGTGGAAGCCATACATCCCTTTGAACTTAAAATAGCTGCAGCGGAGTGCGTTATCCCGTTGGATGTTAATGTGATCATAATTATACTCTGGAATGATCCCTCTATGTTGTAAAAGCTCTAATTTAGCTCCAGTCAACAAAGAACGTGCAAAAAATAAAACCTGATGGAAAACTATAGATCTCTGTTGTGGTTAAGGATGTAATACATTAAGAAAACTATTTCAATCGAATAGCAATTCGATATAATCGTTTTCTTAATGGATCACAACAAGGGCTCGTGAAGAGAAAAGCCTTGCGTGACTAATCTAGTTAATTATTATGACGAAGTCACAAACAGTTGTATGCTGCTGCTGTTTTGGTTTTAGGGTTTTTATCGCAGCAGCGACAGCCATAGTGCTCCATATGCCTGTAAGTTACTTGTGTTCTGTGGTCGAGTTTGCTGGACGAAAAACTCGAATTTCTGAGAGTAAAAAACCATCCTACCTTCGCTTGAGACCAACTATCTCAACTAGTTGTGAAAATACACATAAAAATTTCTGCAGTCAATGACAAGTTTCGAATTCAAGTCCTTTCCACTCTGTGTGGGGAGAACGAACATTATACCAACAGTTGGATGGTAAACCAACTCATTATTCACCGTGGTTTCAGCTAAGCTTTTTATACAGTATCCCATGAAAAGCTATTATAAAAATGGAGCAAATGTTATTTACTGGTAAGATCCTTCGTTAGATCTTTATGATAAGAGACAGAGAGTAATCAAATGCACATTCCTCAGGATGAATCAGCATAGCAAATGAAGATCATCAGGCATATTTGGGGCCACTTCTATTTCTTATCTTCCTTAGTGATATCGACGAGGGAATGCAGGGGAATTTGTCAAAGTTTCCTGAAGATTTAAATGTCGGAAATGTGGTTAACGACCAGAGTGGTAAGGGGATTCCTGGTCTTTGCTGTTCAGCAACACATCAATTTGATTGTTGTGTTTGACCAGGGACTCTCCTTTCCTCTACACTTAAATGACCGAAAAGTAATTTGCAGATAATAATTTGTGTGTTTGCTAAAACAATTTTTACACTTGCAAGACCAACCATTGTTGCAAACATGTATAAACCTTGCTATCATCATTGATATCAAGATGATGGCTGAGGTCATCTCTGAACTCGACTCCTACACTCATTGTAAGTAGATGATCATTTCCCAGGCCTTGGTGCCAACCAGACTAATCAAACATGGTTATAAATTTATCGGTCTGAACCGTGCAAATGCTGAGGCTCATCCAGTTGGTAGACGGTTACGTGTACACGTTTTCAGCAACTGAAAAATATAGACTGCCCTCTACTCCATGGGCCTGTGACCCAGATATCTGCCAAAAGGCAGTAGAATCTTCTCCTGGGGATTCCTACATAACCACCACAACATTCCAGTGTTTCTACCTATGCGTAACCTTGCCAAGATTGATTATGGCGAAAGCATTGTAATCCATGATTATCTGCGCTTCTCTTGAGATAAACTGTGAGAATCTGTGCTCAGAATGAGATGACAAATGTCTTCCATAATTTAGAACCCTTTACCCATGAAAATATTTGGTTCTGTATAGACTCGTTATTTAATTGTTTTCAGATCTTTTAATAATTCTGTTTTCTATTGTAATGCTTTAATATTTGTCATCTTTTTATGTAAACCCTTGTTTACAGCCGTGGATACAGCGATGCGCCTTACGTATATAATAAAGAAATTTTCAGAAATGGAAGGGAAAGTGATGCGATGCAATTTTTAAATGCATGACAGCGCAGGAAATTCTCTGCTGTTACCCTTTTTGTGTGGTTTGGTTTTTCTGTATTGGAGTAAATAGGTTTCTGCCTGTTTTGTGTGGTTATTAAATAAATATAAAGCCTGTTTCATGAAAGACACCGGGCATTGTAAAAATGCAGAATGTCTTTGTAAATACAGAACAGATACTAATCCTTACAGACATGAATTATATACCAACAATTTTTAACTTTTGGGTGTATAGATGATAAAATTTTAAAATCTAATAGCTCGTTCTTTTGTTTCTACTCCTCCTGTCTGCGGAACAAACTTCATTTACCTATCGTGTCTGGATTAAAAAAAAAAGAAAGGAAGCTTAAGCAGTGCGTACCTAACGAGAAAACAATTTCATGTTGAGCGGTGTTTTTCTTTTCTTTCATGCAGTAGTTTCCTCTTCAACTTGTACCTCCTAATATAAACACGCTTAAAATTCGGTTCATCCGTAGCGTGCAAACGATGTTGGATGCTACCGTATTGTTCTGTTTTTATGCACGTATTAATAAACCTAAGTGTTTTAATTCCATAACATTTTTTAAAAGAAAAAAAATTAACTGTTATCATGTCTGTTTAAAGCTGTACTCCACAGTACTTTATTGTATGTTGCTGAAGCGGCGAAGACTTGAGTGTTGGACTACTTAAAAAAAAAAAAAAAAAAATTCCACTGTATTCAAACCGTAACTATGCACCCTCCTGAACCGATAAATTCTTATATTACGTCAGCTAAAGTAGTAATCTATATATAGTTTAATAATAAGAAAAAAGGAAGAAGAGAGAAACAGAATATTTAAGAGGAATTAGAAAGATACTAAAGAGTGAATATAATTAGTTTAGAGATAGCCAGAGCAAGGGAAAATTATATAATACAACATGAAATAATGCTAAACAAAAAGATATTGCCATATAACGCGCAACCAACCCTGGGGTCATTTTTCAAGAACCAATCATCAAGATCGCAAATAAAGTTGACAATATCAAACCTTAGTCTCTGTTTCGGACATAAAATACATGCCATTAAGGTTTAAGTTAAAACTAAGAGATGCAAATAATTTGGAATTAATTAAGCCATTAAGAAAATTAAAACCTAGCTGAAATTACGTCGATCGAAAGGAAAGTGAAAAGAGAGGCGGGGAATATGCATTATAGGCATGTGGTTTTATAATTAGTTCAACAGACAACGGAAATACAAATGGAAGTAGAAGAAACCTTACCGTGAAGGCGGAAAGGGAATGAACACGAACTGTTCGAAATATACAAAGGGTACTAGGAAAGTTTTGCAATACAGCTTTGTTTATTTAATTTTTTCAAAGTAATTTCCTCTACATTCAATACACCTCTCCATCCTCCGAAACCAATCTTTAAACCAGTTCTGCCAAGTTTCACTAGGGAGTAAAGCACACTCGTTGTCCCAAGCCCGTAGAAGGTCCTCATCACTGGAAAACCGCCTCCCTTTTAGCTTCATTTTCACATGCGGGAACAGTGCAAAGTTGCAGGGAGCAAGGTCTGGACTGTAGGGAGGGTGCTCGAGAAGTTTCAGTCCTGTCGTGGTCAAATATTCGGTGCAGGCTTTGGCGCGGTGAGCTGGAGCATTTTCGTGATGGAGGTACCAGGTGTCCATTCTTGACTTTGGCCGCAGGTTCTTCATAGATCCAATGACTTTAGGCAGGCATTGTTCAGTATACCACTTAGCTGTGACTGTCTTCTGCGTGTCCAAAACGACACGTTCCACAATTCCACTCGATTTGAAAAATACAGCTATCATTTTCTTCTTTACAGATCGGGATTTTCTGACAATTACGGGTGTGTCGTCATCATCAAAGACCCAAACTTTGTTTTGAGCCTTGGTCGGCAGATCGTAATAGTACAGCCAAGTCTCGTCACCTGTCACGATGTTGTTCACATACCGAGATTGTCCCTTATCAAACTTTTTTAACATCTCCCGGCACCAAGTCACACGTCGTGTCATCTGCTCTTCAGTCAGTTGATGCGGCACCCAGAGAGAACAAAGTTTTTTCACGTGCAAATGATCTTTCAGAATCGAACGAATTGCTGGTGCATTTAGGCCCAAAGTATCCTCTATCTGTTGGTAGGTCACTCGCCTGTTTTCGTCAAGCATTTTCCTCACAGCAGTAACGTTTTCCTCCGTAACTGACGTTCGTGGCCTTCCCGGCCTCTCAGAATCCTCCAGAGTGAAATTTCCCCTTTGGAATTCTCTATACCACCTGAATATCGTTGTACGATGTGGACAATCATCATCTAGTGCAAGAGTCATTTCTTCTAAGCACTGGTCTATGGTTAAACCACGCACGAAATTATACCGCAAACTGTCCTTATCTCATTTCGTGACCACGATGCCATCGCAAGCACTTTACACTCTCACTACTAATGAATAACTGAGCCCATCGACTTGACGCGGCGGCTACTATGCACGTATGAACATGTCTCAACATGCAGCAACAAGCAGCAACAAGCAGCTTCCTGTGATTCATTGTTGCGTCATATTGCAAAACTTTCCTAGTACCCTTTGTATATATACAGTAGTACCAAACTAGCGACCTCTTGCGAACAAAATGCAGTGAAATTTTTAAAAATATATTTCTATAGTTTATTTCATTTTGTATTATATAATTTTTCATCTCTGGCTATCTCTAAACTAATTTTACTCAATATTTAGCACCTTTCTGTATCTCCTAAAAATTCTATTTCTCTCTTCTTCCTATTGATCTTATTATTAAACTAATCAGAGTTTAGTAAAATCACTCCACCAGTTTTTCTGTAAATGTCTTCTGATATTTTTGCCATCGGCCTCCAAACAGTGATCAGTTCAGCTCTTTTTTTTTTTTTTTTTTTTTTTTTTTGTTGGTGGGCAGTGTCTCCTAGCAAGTACAAGACAATCCAATTCATTCCGGAAGTTCTCTATAGAACTAAAGTCAGGGCTCTGGACTAGCCAGTCCAACTTTTTGACGTTCACAACGAACCAGTATGTCATAGCGCGAGTAGTATGACATGGAGCTTTGCCCTGTTCCTGTTAATAGAGGTATAGGCTTTCCCCGACATGATTTAACAACGTTGGTAACGCATTATTGCCCAGGTTAGGTTAGCATTCATAGTTTTCTCCAAAACAACCAATATTCCGGGCCAAACCATGAAAAATAGCCCAAGACTCAATACATAAGCAAACTTCATTTAGAAAAATGGTAAAGTCCGTCACAGCTTTTTTTTTCAAGGCATTCGCCGCGCCCAGGCACGGCTGTCACACTGGTAGACCATGTATTATGATTTACCATTTCAAAACAGGGTTTTCCATTAATGTACAGTCCAAAAACGGTGGGCCAATGTTAAACTAGATGACGTCTGCTATTAGTCAAAGTGATTAGCTGCTTGTAGACAGATTCACGTCCGTGGTAACTTATATAATGCTACGTCCTACGCTGGTACTGACACGTGTCCCAATTGTCTGATTGAGAGACTGAGTGTACTGCAACAACGTCAATCTGTGTTCCGAGGGCACGATTCTTTGCAGTACTCGCCTGTCACATTGCGTCAGCTTCGATGGTTTTCCTCCTGAGTTTCATGTCATCAGTCATCGGCCTTGTGATCTTCAGTGCAATTGAAAGGTGACGTACACACAGACTGCCTATGTGCGCTGGAATGATAATAGAGTGCCACATGTTAACTCTGTCTATCGGTAATTTTGCATACACAATCGTACTACCATCTCCAGGAAGGTCTAACAGCATATATACTGTATATCTGTCACAATCTAACAATTTGTAATTCACTAACCATCAATGGAAGGGTTCGGGTACTGATGGTAGGGCAATGCGTGCGTTGATGTTACGAAATCAGTGATGGCGTAAAGTGTAAGAAAAAAAAGATCTCTAAAAGATTGCTTTATTTTCTGACATCTAAATATGCGTTAATAGATTTATATGCACATTTATAAATATAAAGAAGAGTAAATACAAAAGTTATTTAAAAACACAAACGCCTTTCTAATACGCCACTAACAACCATAAAAAAAAAGTCGTTCACATATTTCTGCGTGCAACTAATTAATTTGCGTTCAGCGAAAAATAATAGAATCGATTATGAATTGTGCGAAGCCTCAAAGTACTACATTAAAAACACGGAAGGGGAGGTGTTTTTAAAAAGGCAAAAAACGAGACCAAAATACAAGACAGTTCTCAATAAGCACACCGGAGTGGTTTCAAACATGCAACGTCACGTCGAGGTTTGTGAAAACGTCTTTTGTCTGGAAGACGCTTCTAGACAAAGACACTCCAGATTTCTTTTTGCGATAGTGTAGGGTCTCTTAGGATACTCATAATGGCTTCTTTATCTAGAAGCGATGACGCTGTCATTGGCACCAGGGGGGAAAACGCGAGTAGCGATGTGCTAATGACATAATTAACGGGCATCCCTGAATAACCTGAGGAAAATCTCGAGGAACAGTATCTACAAGTAGATGTCGCAGCTGATTCTGGATGCTCGCGTAAAAAAATAACATCGTCCCGATATTTATAGCAAACATGTCTAATAAATAAGGATAAAAGTTTCTTCCCAAAAGCAGGTGCTGCTTGGTATTCATCCAGAATGGATTTTCGATGACTTTTTTAGATTTTATTAGCCTTGCAAGAATTGCCAGCGCCATAAAATCCTTTGAACATTGTTCATTACTGAAAGGTGTACGTTTAATTGACTTAACTGTAATGGGAAAAGTTTTTTTTCTTTTAAAAGAGGGTATTTTTGCTCCTGCATAATTTTATTGTATATAAATAAGGATGAGAGTCATTGTTTAATACCAGTGCGCATCCAAAACTTAACGTATCTCATATCTTTTTTTAAAACTTTTAAATTAGCCAAAATGATATATTTTTATAATATAAAATTTCTTCCTTCCCAGAAACTTCGTTTAAGCATCTGAAAGGATTTTTTTTCTGACTCCTCCAGTCTTTCAAATTTATACTTTGTCCTATTAACAAGGTTTGTTGTGACATCCTAAATTTAATTAATATCAGACAAGTAGAAAACTGGCAATTATTATTTATTTTTCCATGCATATCACTTTGGTTATCTATATACACACTGTAGCTGAAATTTTTTGCCGTGCGCTGATTGGAGGAATGAATTGGCAAAGTGGCGCATACACAAAAATGAGTTCTGGTATGGTGCATATGGAACTCTTTGCCGTTTGAGTGTTTTGGTACCAATTTATAAATATATAAAAAATGAATTATTAATACTTGTTTGTTATATTAACGCTTTCATTAAAATTCTGTTCGAAATTAGTAAAGTACATTACAGAAATGTTAACTGTATATCCAAGCGGAAATAAGTAAAGTATTACAAAAGATTCAGTGAATATTAAGTTGAGAAATGTAAAGTAAAAAGAATAAATTATTATTTAATAATTATTTATTAAATTTATTATTTAATGCATTATTTTAGTAAATTTTATTAAAAATTGACTTTTATAATATATTATTAATTAGCAACAAGATAGTTATTTGTTTAATTTTCACTTCTATTATTCTCAGAAAGACAAAAGATCCGTTAATTTAATGAATAAAATGTAATATAGTATTAATATTATTTAACTGGCCTATGCATACAGAATTCTTTTCTTTTTTTTTTTTCCAAAAAAACCCCCAGAAGACTGGGTTTTTTGGAAAAAAAAAAATATCCTAGAGGAAGGGACGTCCCATGCCTCGGGACGTCCTTTCCTTTAGGACCCAGCTTTGCTATCCCCTTTCTTCCTTCGTTCCCCACAGCCCGCTTAGTTCCTTGAATCGTCTCCCGTCTTGCTCTGCTGGGGGATTACACTACGACAAGCGTACTTCTATTGACCTGGTTTAGCTGCTCGTGCTGTGGACGGACGCTGGAATGTCCCTTCCTGGTGATGGGGACTTCCGATAACTAAGTGGCCACATGAACAGCATAACAATACTCTATCCACGATACCTACTCTACTCACACGTTCATCTGGCCTTAGCAGAATTTTCTTCTTCACAGTGACACTTTCATTAGCATTATTATTATCAATTTATTCCGAAGAAATGTCCCTTTACAGCTATGATGCTAGAGCACACGAGTTATATACAGAGATTAAACATAAATGACAGACAAATGCATTGTGTACATAGCCCAGATACAATACACGGCCTTAAACAGGCTCAGGTGAAGACACATGAACATAAAGATGCAATAAATAAAAGTGCATACAGATACATCAGAGCTTGGACAGCGCGACATCTCAGAGGGTCCACCTAGAGCCTGACGAGGGCATACATGTCTGTAAGAATGGAAGATCTGTAGGTTCTGTCCTTGCAGAGCTTCTCAACGTCTATGGCTAATCTATTCAACATTTGGAAGGATTTATGTGGAAACATGTTGTCCAGGGAGGACATGCTACGCAGCTTCGATCTGTATGGGGGATGTGTTGGACTGGCATATTCTCCTGTCTGACGGTCTGGCGATGATATTCCATAAATCAGGTGAGCTCAGTTTTCCGGATAGAAGCTGAGAGAGGGTAAGAAGGTTCCTGGAGATGATGTAATACCTCTAAGGAGGCGTATTAAGGTTGGTGACCAGAACAGATTTTGAGATTGTAGGTGTTAGCCCGGCAACCCTATTTAGCCGTTTCAAAATCCAGTATTCCAAGGAAAGGAACCTGGCTTGGTATGATGGGGGTGCTGAGGACCATATAGTCGAGGCATATAAAGGAATTGGGATTATGCATCGAAGAATGTATTTGATGATAAGGTCCGGGTTATGGAAGTTGGAGATCTCTTGTTTTACTCCCATAAAGCTGAATCTGTTTTCATTCGAGTGGCATTAAAGTGAGGCAAGAAGGTGAGGTCTTTGTCCCAGGTGACACCCAAATCCTTATGTTGGGTGACTTTTTTAACTTGAGAGTTCGCTATAATGATGTTCACATCGTTGGTATTTTTCTTCTTGGTGATAGAGAGTTGTGAAGTTTTCTCTTTGTTAATAGAGAGCCCAATCGCATGAAGGTAATTTTCCAGTTCATGTAGCTGTCGGTTGGAGCTCACAGTAATAGACTGGAGAGACTGGGGGCATTTTGTGATGATGAAGAACTTAATATCATCTGGGTAAGTGATAAAATTAGTACGGTTTTCTAGGAAGGGTTCTAAAGATGCGGCGAAGAGGACGGCAGAGAGAACGCCTCCTTGGGGGAGAGCCCTCTGGAGCAGAGAATGCAGTGATTATGGTTCTGATTTCTGATCCATAGGATCCTGGACTGAAGGAGTTTCCTAAGGAGAACTAGGATGTGGCCAGAGATTTTGAAGTAGTTGCACAGTATGGTACATAATGCATGGGTGGAAAGATTGTCGAAGGCCTCCTTAATGTCGAGGAACACAATATCCAGTTGCTCTTTGTTGCTTAAGGTACCTTCAGTTCTGAACAGTGTGTCCATGAGGTTGGTGATCGTGGATCGTCCAGGTAGCACACTATGGAGGATTTAGCCGAACATGTGATGGGTGAGAGCAGGAAGTATGGCTTTTTTTTCCAAGATTGAGGAAGGTGCATCCTATGGAAATTAGTCTGTAGTCATTAGGCGATTTTGGTTAGACTTTTTTGGAACGGGAGAAACATATGTGTTCCAGATGGCAGGGTAAACTCCAGTTTCGAGGACGGAGTTGAATGCGTCAAGCAAGAGGTCTATGATATATACACTGCATAGTTTAATCATGAAAACAGGGAATCCATCCGGGCCAGTGGTAGACTTGTTGGGAAGACCGTTGATGACCTCAGTATGGCTTTTTTATCCAGTGATGTCTGGTTAGCTGGTGGATTAAAGGGGCTTGGGGTAGGTAGGGGCTTAGTTTAATAAAGGGGCTTGGGGTAGGTAGGGGCTTAGTTTCGAGCGAGTTAGCCCACGCGAGGAAGGTGTCAGTGGTCATAGGGGACTGTTGGTTCTTGTTGGTGTAGATTCTTTTCCCAAGTTTCATTCTGTGTACATTCCAGTCGTTCTGTGCCTTCCTCCGAATGCGTAGGAAGCGTGCCCGATGTTTTTTATACAGCTGGTAGTCGGCTAGATCCCGTGTCCTTTGCCATTTCCTGTATTCGAGTTTTGCGTCGCTGGTAAACCAGTTCTTGGTCCTGGAAGACAGGCGGAAGGATTTGGAGACCCCTTCACATGCGATGTCTTTTAACAAGTTAGCTAAATTTGTAAGCGTTTGATCAGGATGGCTAGCAGAAATTTTTTTTCCAGTCTTCTTCACAGTGACACTTTCTTCACAGAAAGCTTTTAGTCTTTGTAGGATGATTTGAGGTTACATATATTTTAATGAGATCTTGAGTTTGGATTCTTTATGGTCGTTTGTTCAAGTTGTCGGTGAGAGCATAGGCTTTCACAATCAAAGGCAGTTGGGAGGTGATCTGATGCAGACTTAAAAATCGGCGTTGTGAGAGTGAGATGGTCGAGGTTATGGAATAAGAGATTGAGGTTTTGATGTCGTCTTGTAAGTTGCATATGGGTTAGTCTAAGGCAAAGAGATGAGAAGGAGCGTACGAAGTCCTTCATAGCAGCTTAATGGCTTGGGGAGGGCATGTTAAAATCTCCTAAAATAAAGGTGAGCATGTGAGGCTTGAGATGGGTTATAATCCAGGTAGTTAGCTCATCCCTTGTGTCGAGATTATGGTCAGGAGGATATATATATACAGCTACAACTTGAGTCCTCACTTCTTTGACTTTAAAAATTGCAGAAATGGCTTCAGACTTTTGTCGCTGTTGTGCACACACAAGGTGGTGGATGTCTTTGAATATGATGGAGACCCCACCTCCACGTCTGTGGGCTCTGCCGTTGCAAATATTTCCGTATCGGTGGGGAGGGGCCATGTGGGTAAGTTGTCTTCCATGGTTAAGCCAAGTTTCCTGGATACAGATGAAGTCATATTCGTCGAGCAGGAGGAGAGATTGCAGAGGGGCCAATTTGTTGACAATACTGCGCACATTTTGCGAGAAGACCCTGAATGTGGGGCATGGATGGAGGTTTTTTGGAATAGGTGATTGCTATTGTAGAGGGTGAGTTAGTAGGGATTGCTGGGGGGATGGCCTGTTTTCTTCAGAGAACGGTCTGATAATTTTTCTTGGGGGCCAGAAGTCGGAATCCTGAACTTTTTCGTAGGCAGAGGGTGAACACCTTACTGTGTCATATGATGCAAGAAAGCAAGCTTATAGAACATTAGGCTCAAAAAAAAAAAAAAAAAATCCATTTCATCTATATCCATTAGATCTAAAAGATTGTCCGGTTCTTTCTTGAATTTATTTAAGCAATTAACTTCCACAATGATAGATGGAAGGTTTTTTTTTCCAGCAATCAGCGACTCACTGGCTAAAGGAAAATTTCCGCACATTTATTCTGCAACTGTCTTTCCGCAATTTTAATTTATGCCCCCCTCAAGTATGTAACCTGGGAAAGAGGAAGAATCTCAGCAGTATTGAGCTTGCTCAAACCATTTTAAGCTTTAAACACCTCAATCAGGTCACCTCGCAGGTACCTAGTCTCTAGGCGCTGCAATTTTCAGAATTTAAGCCTTTCTTGTTAAGAGCACCCCTTTGTTCCCCTCACCAATTTCGTTGCCCTTCTCTGTACTCGTTCCGGCAACTCTACGTCCTTCTTTAAATGACGCCCACAGTACTCTAAGTGTGGTCTGACCATTGCCTTATACAAAGAAATCACATTTTTATCCCTGTTAGCAAAGTTGGTGTATATCATTGACAAGACCCCATGAGCTCCTCTGGCAGTCTATCTGCACTGTTCTGAAAACTTGATATCTGACTGCACAATTACCCCCAGGTCTTTTCATTCTCCATCCTGGGCCTAGTACCGCACAGTTGGTACTTTACTCTGTGGTAACTTCTACCCATATGGAGTACTTTGCATTTGCCAATGTTAAACTTTAGTTGGCACTTCTCATCCCATCTGCTCAACTTTTCCAGATCTCGTGGCAGCAGCGTACTATCATTAATAACCCTGCCAGCCTTTCACGCGATGTTTTGGGGGCACTGGTACCGCTGACAGATAAACACTATTCCTACTACTGTCGTCTTCATGCTGTGAAAATAAATCAATCCATAATAAATAAAACAAGAAATCTTTCGAAAACGACTAGGGTTAGATGTTAAATGTTTCTTGACTTAGTGGGAGAGAAAGAAACAAATAACTTGAAGCTGGAAACAAAGAAGCATCGGCGCTTATCTGATACAATTCCACTCTTCATGCAAAATCGAAATAATTCCACGGTGGAGGCACCTGACAGGTTCTAGCATCCAATTTTTTACGAAAACCGGAAGAAAATCGCTTCAGAAACTATTGCTATAAAAGTTTGACTATATTTAAGAAGGTAGAAAAATTTCAGAATCTTAATCAATGATTAACATTTAATGCGGGAAAGTTATTTTCGATAGGCACTCTGAATTTTTTTTTTAATTAAATTTTTTAAGTTAAGAAGACCTTTCTAAACAGCCATATAAAGTTTTATATAGAAAATCCATCCATTGGAAGTCTGGCCATTATATTCGGACGGACGAAAGAACATGGTGAACACAACAGGATGCTCAATACATATGTCTTTTTCTTCTTCCAGTCATACAGTTCCCCGAGGAGCTGTTGTGGCCGCCAACAAATTCCTCCAACTGCATCGATCATGTGCTATACGAGCGGCATCGCAAAATGTCACCCCGAAAAGTTTACTGATCCCATCCTTCCACCTAGTTGCAGGTCTTCCTTTAGCAGCAGTTTTTTGGAGTTGGTTTTGTTATGGTCTCTCTGGCATCGGATAATGTGGTGGTACGCTATTGCCTTCCACATGGCCGATTTTGAAAGGGACCGGCTTTAATCATATGAAGAGTCATCTGCATCCCACGAGACACTCCTGAAAGCCTTTTACTCCTCCTAAGATTCATCCCTGCAGGAAAATGATCAGTAGTCAGTCTAGAAAATAAAACAACAGGTGATTAGGTACTAGAATCGTGCTTAGTAGTTTCCTAAATAAAAACAAAATATTCGTTTGCAACATATGGTAGTGCACTCGATAAAGGATAAGTGGAATTGTTTGAAACGTCGTATTCAGCTTTTGTGCTGTTATAGTTAACCGTTTAGAATGTCGAGATGAATGAACTGTTGATGTGCCATTAGACCAACATTAAAAAGATAACTTCTTACAAACGAGTCAATTTTCGTTTTTCATTTTAATGCCTTGCGTCCTTTTGAGGAAATCCATTTCTTGTTTAATATTTAATCATTTTAGTATTTTGTAACATTTGCACTATTTACCTGCGTGTAACGACTTTCTAAAGAGACTGCTGATTTGGAAAAGCAAACAACAATTCTGCAAGCGTTTATCCTCAGAATAATGTCACAGGTCGGTCTGAAAGAAGATTTGTATCGAGGGTATTAAGCGATTTATTAGTGGTTGAAAGCACTTCTGGTTAATGATGTAAAAAAGAGTTCATTCTCAGCATTATCTCCCCGAGGTTAAGTTTGTGCTTCAAAAAATCTGATTAAGTCGCAGCAGATTTATCAAGTGTACCGATGACACTTTTCTCAAGTAATACTTAACGACCACGATGGGGGGGGGGGCGGATCTCAGGTTACTAAATTGCAATTGATTGTCACTGATAATATGGCAGCTGTAGGCATGACAGATTTCTCAGTAAAAAAATCGCTACCTAAAAAGAAAGGTGGTGATTCTTTAGTAAATGTCATGAGACGAATTCGGGTTTCTAACAGGGATCAAAACTGTTTTTCAGTTCTGTAAGGTTTTATAGATTGCGCAGAGCATTCGTGGCATTAAAACTTTCTTTAAGATAAGATTCATTATTAAAAATAATTTTGTTGCATCTGTTAAACCTTGGAGTTATGAATTTTGCTTACTATTGGCGGATAACTCCAGGCTGCAAGTGACACCTCTTCAATATGAGTTAGCAGTTTCCTCTTTGCATGCAGTCGCTCAGTGTTCATAAACGTGCATTGAGGGATTGGATTAAAAGAGGTACAAAATGCACGAAGAATGTTACGTGGAATGCTTTCTTAATTAAGCCTTCAGAACTAAAGGAAAGAAGAATTAATGGCTTCTTTTTCTCCTAAGTGCATTATGTTAGCAGTGTTTAATAGTACTTTCACTGACCAAAATTAGAAACCTTTTGCATTTGATTAACAGATAATCAATCGTACGGTATACAAATGTAAATTGTCACAGGGAATGATGATCAGAAGTTCCTTTGGCCTAGTATAAATAATGGACTCTTTCTTGGGGCTTCAGGCGATCCGAACATGGGGAAGAAAGGTGATCTTTCCGATTTTCGAAAGGGTGTTATTGTTGTAGTGTGTTTAACAAGAACCACAAAGGAAATCACTGGTGTGTCGAAAGCAACTATCTCGAAGTATACAATGAGTGAAAGACGAATGCAGTTCTAAAGGAAAGATGCTACAGAAAATCGGCTGTCCAAAAAAAACAAAAAAAAAGAGATAGCAGGAATTTAAAGAGAATTGTTCCCAATGAATATCTTTTTGTCGCTCCGGGTCAACTGCACCCTGCAGTGCTTCTTTTTTATCGTGATTGCGTTGAATTCTTTTAAGATCAAATATGGAGTTCTCTGAGTAGTGCAGACAGGCTGCGAGGACAGCTCATGTGGTTTTGTTAATGATATACAGGAATAAGAAGGTGATTATCCCATCGTATAAGGAAATGGTCACGCCATGTCTTGACTACTGCTTACAGGTCTGGAAACCTCATTTTAGGAAAGATGTAGAGCTATTGGAACGGATGCAGAGAAGAGGGTTTCAAGACCTGGTGAAGGGAACAAAATGGTGGTCTTACCAAGAAAGGCTTCATTCCTGAAAATTGTAGCGTCTGGAAACTAGGTACCTGCTAGGTTATCTGATGGAGGTTTTGAATGTACTGGGCAAGCTCAGTGCTGGTGACATTATTCCTACCCATTGTACACACATGAGGTGGCATATAAATCCAAATTGAAGGACGGTAGCAGGATATATGTGCAGAGTTTGCCTTCAGCCTGCAGGTAGTTGGTTAATGGAACAAAATCCCATCTGTTATTGTGGAAATGAGTAATTTCAATAAATTCATGAGAACTGGACAAATCATTGCATGGAATTGATGGACTGGTGATGTAGAATTTGCTTTCCAAAGTTATTCTGGTAATACATATTGCGATTTTATTTTTGTTTTATTATAGGGGTTATCCATTGCGCGAGCAACCTCTTGGTTAACGGTTTATGCTAAGGTAACTATGGCAGCAGTATATTCAATTATAATATCACTGAATGCGGAGATAATTTTAAACAGGTAGCAGAAGGCAATTTTATTGTGATAGCAGTGATGTTTGAGCACGTGCGCGACATGGTTGGTGCGGTGCATAATATGGGTTTCTTCGAAGAAGCGTGTTTATTTTGCAATGCCAAGAGATATTAAATAAGATTCTGTTACACTAACGGTAAAATTCGGCGGTGGTATGAGCATATTTTATGTAGTTTAGATTGAATCACTTTATGAAAGCATGAATGCAGTTGCCTATTATGGCATTCTGAATAATTCTGCCTTGTGTTAAATTTTTTGGAGAGAGGATAGTATTTAAATCAGCATTACTTGACTTGACTTGAGGAGATTAATGTGGCGAATTGCGATTTCCACTCCAGAGTCCAGATCTTAATTCAATTTAATACCTTTGATATATTTTGAAGACTGGAAGGACTAGCCGAAGCCATAAGGCAGGAATAAAGAGCAAGATTCCTATATCCACGTATACCAAAAAAGTACATACAATGTTCCAGAGGGCTGATATTATTAAAGCCAATGATGGTCATTTTTTGATATTAAAAATTTCTTTTTTTTACTCAGATATTTATTTTTTTGCATCTACAATCCCTACACCTGTTTTAGGCATATATCATAAATCTTTATGATAATGCCTTGCCAGTATATGATTGAGATATTCTGTATGGTTGAGTTATTCTTCGTCGTAATTTTTACAATGAAAAAAGGGTGCTTCCTCCGGAGGTTCATTCGGAAAAGAAAGCTTGAAAAGACCACGTTTCCATATTGGTAGTACGTAAAATTATATTGTACGTGCATTCTAAATGGCTATCATACACAGTTTTTTATGGTTTTGATAGATATTCCAAGAGTGCAAAAAGTCAAGAGGATAAACTGCGAAATATATTAGCAAATTCATAAAAAGATCAGCACACTCTTTAAATACGTGCAGAGGCAGGCCTCGCGAGGTATCGACTTGTGTGTGCGAATTCTCCACCTGGCTCAAGACATAAATGAGATTTTTTTAGATTATTCTTCTTTACAGAAAACAAACAAAAAACTGTGAAACATCTTCCGCCCTATATGGACTACCAGAAACTCTCTTGAAACTCAGTAAAATGCAAAGTTTCTTAGAAAAATGCGCACATTCATTGAACAAGTGGTGATAAAGATCTATGCGCATAGAAGGAATAGTGGGAGAGTTTGTGGGCAGAAATAGATGGTGGAGAATTAAGACACTTGCAAATAACATTCTTTTCGTATGCGAGGGTGGAAAACCTAAATAAATGATCTTGCTTCAGTCTTACACCATCCAAAGGAATAACGTGACGAAAGAAAAATAGGTCCATCTGCTCAACGTTTTATTTTCATATTTGTATATAAACGAACATATATTACCTCCCTGTAGGAACGCATGAATCATCCCTCTCATCACTGGGGACACAAATCATTTCAGATTCCATTAAACTTGTCACGAAAGATACTTCGGATAAATTTCAAACGCTTTGCATCAGAACGTCCATGTAATTTAAATAAAATAGTAAACTAATTCCAAAAAATTTGATATTTTTAGTTTTTTATTATGTCATAAAAATTCTCCCTCTGCGATTTTCATAAAATATTTTACGTAGATCTATATAATGCGCTAAATAAAAACTGAAATTATAAAATTTGAATATTGTTTCACACATTTTTCGGATCCTCTAATTCTATTTCAATCACAAGTGTTTTAATATGTGACTAGGGGGAAAATTCGGAATTGCTGGTCCATTTATGAATATTTAATGTTCAGTGCAGATCCTAACTATTTAAATTTAATTAAATTAAGGAATCTGTAGGAAACTGAGACTGTGAAACGAAAGGAAAAAGAAAATCTTTCTTTATTTTTAGTGTTTATAACATTGAGATAGGCAAAAAACCTATTTCAAAAATTATAATATCATTTATTTTAATACATTATATTTCCAATTTATTCATATAATGATGAGCTTTAATGTATGATTAAATATTACATTAATGCAAAAATAAATATGCGTAGGGTCTTTTAGTTTACCTCAAGAATACATCAGAAATAGCAAAGTCCCGAAAAAATTTAAGAAGAATGAGCATCTCGAAATGCTTTCAGCTGATCCACATGTGGACATGTGTGTGTATAGGTAGGGTGGCTCCTAGAACGTCCGTTCAAATCCACCTCGTTTCTTTGTACGTTGAACAGACTCTGCAAAACAGGCCAGCTTGTAATATAGTGCAATGTTCGTGTAGTTTAATGCATGTTATGTTGTTGTGTTATGCTGACCTCTTGGCTACCCAGAAGCAGCTATTACCAGGAAGGCTGCTTCTAGATACTCGTCCACACCACGGGAAGGTGGGCCAGTTCCAGTAGATGGGACGCATAAGGTCTCAGGTTATGAGACAACAACACCTAAAAAAAAAAAAAAAAAAAAAAAAAAAATCCTCTGGGGGCCCAATCCAGAGCTTAAAAAAAAAAAAAAAAAAAAATCTATTTATATATATATATACGTTTACAATAGTTCGATTTTCTTAAGTACTAGTGTTTTTTACATGTAGGTATTGGCGTTAATACAATACTGGTCTTTAAGTTAGCCTTGTCTCGGTTATCTTAAATTCTCATGGCCTATACATTTAGGATTTAGAAACTTATTGCGTATTGCCAAAGAAATTTTCATGATAATTCCTGATGAAAATTTTTTATGTATCTGTAGCAATAGGTAATCATCAATACTATTTTATAACTATATAATAATATTTATACAATTTATACATTTTTGCTTTACATCACGTGGCCGTCAATCCCCTACTTCATCGGGGTTTTGAGTGGATTAACAGCCCATTCGATGTAATGCTTTTATACTTACCCGTTTCTGTTTGTATCTATCACAGCTTTGCTATTTTATTTAATTCTGGATACTAAGGACTTATGTTTATATTAATTTTCTTAATTATTGTTAGCTGATCTAGTATTAATTATGAATTAGTTAATTTTTTACAATCTCTTCAGCAACTGTGATAGAATACACAAAGCCCAACGGGTAAGCATTTTATATTGTTATACTACAACTACTTACTTAAATGTGGTCCAGTGGAGGTCGTGGAGTCGAAAAGGGAATTTCCCGCTTTTAATTTGGTTTTATGTATGGTTATTTTTATGGCGCAGTCGCATTAGCATATCACTGTGTGCTGATGTCTAATTGGCCGAAGTCCCCGATGTTCAAGCCAATGCCTATTATGGTGGTTTGTTGTTGGTTCGATGAAATTCTGTTAAATTTCTGTAGTTTTGTGTTAACTTGTGGATTAAATTCCTTTATTTACATGTGTATTTACATTAATTTTTACATTTGTTTTATGCCTTACCTTGGACTGTGCCGGTACCACTTTTCCAAGGCGTAACAGCACGTGTATGTCCAGAGGCAAAGCTATATACATATATACAGCCTCTTACTATGGGGGTTTTTGTTGGGGGGTGGGGTTGGTGGGGGGTTTCAATTTTGGCAAAGGTTGTAGTGCAGTCAGGCGACGAGCCTCGCCTGAGTGCAATAAACCTTATAATCTTGGGGATACTCTTTTGAGTAATTACTATTTTATTTTTAGATGGTTTTTGATGAAAGTATGCGGGTCTACATTGGGGTGGTGTTTTCTAATATTAGCGTATATGGCAGTTTTTATATGATATCTCTACTGTATTGTTTGGGAATTTTATTTATATCCAGTGTTCTGATGAGTTTTTGTATCGCTATCTTTCCGCTATTTATATTGCTGCATATTTTTAATAGTCTGTTTGTTTGGTTTCTTATGGTATTCCCGTGTATATGTTTTGCTATGTTACTTTCCCAGTGTGTAAGTTTTATTGTTTCGAAATTAAAATGGTCTCTTTCGAAATTAAAATGGTCTCGAAACAATAAAACTTACACACAGCTTTGCCTCTGGACATACACGTGCTGTTACGCCTTGGAAAAGTGGTACCGGCACAGTCCAAGGTAAGGCATAAAACAAATGTAAAAATTAATGTAAATACACATGTAAATAAAGGAATATAATCCACAAGTTAACACAAAACTACAGAAATTTAACAGAATTTCATCGAACCAACAACAAACCACCATAATAGGCATTGGCTTGAACATCGGGGACTTCGGCCAATTAGACATCAGCACACAGTGATATGCTAATGCGACTGCGCCATAAAAATAACCATACATAAAAACAAATTAAATGCGGGAAATTCCCTTTTCGACTCCACGACCTCCACTGGACCACATTTAAGTAAGTAGTTGTAGTATAACAATATAAAATGCTTACCCGTTGGGCTTTGTGTATTCTATCACAGTTGCTGAAGAGATTGTAAAAAATTAACTAATTCATAATTAATACTAGATCAGCTAACAATAATTAAGAAAATTAATATAAACATAAGTCCTTAGTATCCAGAATTAAATAAAATAGCAAAGCTGTGATAGATACAAACAGAAACGGGTAAGTATAAAAGCATTACATCGAATGGGCTGTTAATCCACTCAAAGCCCCCGATGAAGTAGGGGATTGACGGCCACGTGATGTAAAGCAAAAATGTATAAATTGTATAAATATTATTATATAGTTATAAAATAGTATTGATGATTACCTATTGCCACAGATACATAAAAAATTTTCATCAGGAATTATCATGAAAATTTCTTTGGCAATACGCAATAAGTTTCTAAATCCTAAATGTATAGGCCATGAGAATTTAAGATAACCGAGACAAGGCTAACTTAAAGACCAGTATTGTATTAACGCCAATACCTACATGTAAAAAACACCAGTAGTTAAGAAAATCGAACTATTGTAAACGTATATACACTTGCACGTATAATGTTCAATTGGCCAACATGGCAATAACAATGGCATTAACGATGCACAAAAGACAGATTAAGAAACAATAGAATGATAATACAAAAGATATATATATATATATATATATATATATATATATATATATCTGATATATCTGATAATTAAAATAAATATATTTAAAATAAAAACATCAGCCAGTAGTACGGCAATAATGCAGAGCGAAACGAAACGCAAAATAATATAAAATAAACAGACAGGGAAGAGAAAATAGAGATAATAGGTAGTCGATAATCCCCTGTAAAATTTAGTCAATTAAGTCATTAAACCCAATTAATAAAAAATGTAAATTTAAAATAATGCTAATTATAAATAATTTAGCGGTACCCCCCTCGAAGGCACCAGTTCCAAAAGACGTGAAATATCACCAAAAAAGGGTTAAAGAAACTACCAAAAAACTAAAATATCAAAATGATAGACTGACCTAATATCAGTCATAGCCATATTTATTTATTTTTATTACTTTTGCCTAACTTTTACTTCACATAATATATATATATTCCAAATATACTAGTGTTAAATTGTAAGATATATATATATATATATATATATAAAAATTATTAAGTGTTACTATTATATAAAAATAAAAACAAAATGTTACATATAGAACTAACCGATTAATGCCATCAAACGATAGAACATTACATCGGACGTTAGGTATGTCCAAATTATATAAGTTAACGTAATGCAAGTACCTCA
Source organism: Mastigoproctus giganteus (assembly GCF_048544385.1). Lineage (NCBI taxonomy): Eukaryota > Metazoa > Arthropoda > Arachnida > Uropygi > Thelyphonidae > Mastigoproctus > Mastigoproctus giganteus. The sequence goes on from NC_143583.1 coordinate 14,214,536, forward strand.
TCGTTTGAAAATTGATGTAACCATTATCCAACCGTACCTCCAGCTTACATGAAAAATATGCAAAGTTACATAAAAATATATCAAATATTAGATAAATAACATAAAAAGCCCAACCTGGGAACCCATTTTGTAGGAGACTTTGTCGAGGGCTAAACCCCTACAAAATAAAAACCCAAGTTAGACTGAGCCATCGGTTTCTGTTATCATCTGCCTGTATACCAATTCCAATATCCAGAAGGCCGCCGTAGCCTAGTGGTCAGGCGCGCGGGTGCATAAGTACACGTGCCTTGAGTGATCGGGGTTCAAGCCCGTGACTACTGAATACGGTGCTGTTTCTTGTATTCTGTCTATCTTGTTAACTCCTCTGACCGTTTGGTCGTCCAGGAGTATAAACAGAAAATTTATTTATTTATTTTTTTTATAATAATGGATAATACAATTAATTTAGCATTAGGTTATAGTAAATACTATAAATCAGCATAAAACTGTCCGTCCAAAAAGTGGGTTATGTCTAATCATAATTTGTACGAATACAGACTGGATGATATTTAGCCCGACCGATCGCTACAAAATTATAAGCACAACTGAGAAATATTAATAATTGTTGAAAAATATGCAGAAAAATTTGTTGAACAATATGCAGAAATAGGCCAATAAAGCTAACTAAAGGCGAACGGAAGTCAGAGTAGTTAAAGCAATAGTATCTCACTCCCCCTCGAATTACTCTAATAGTTCGTGAGATATGAAAAATTAAGGCAAGAGGATAGATAAAAGTAAAACAGAAAAGGAAAAGCATTTTACCAATATTACATCGGATTTTAACCGGGAGTGTAAAATCCCGACCGTAATAGTAGGGATCCTGGTTAATAGTAAGAGCTGGTAATAATATATAAATAGCATGCCAAAAAGCAACAGAAAAAAGCAAAAAGAAGAAACGGAATGGCTAGTTCCTAAGATAATTTACTATAAAACCAAACATCAACCATTATATAGTGGCAAACATTGTGTGAGGTTTAAAACAAAGGAAAGCATGCCATTAAACAACAATGGCGGGAATACCTTTATTCCTTACCGTAGCCCAGGGCGGGAAAAAAACTAAACGCCAGCAGCAAACGCACAGGACGTTTATATCTGCCGCGTATTATACGCCACCTAAGCTATGTCCAATAATAGCCAAGTATAAGATGAACCAGAAGTATGAAAGCGCCCTCTATCGTAAAGAAAACAAAACCAATATTTCTCAGATGTCGAAGAGAAATCTTAGTAAAAATGAATTAATTCCTACTGTAGAAACACATATAGGTACCACTTTCCTAAGGCGTAAGCTATATATATAGCGTGTTTATACAGCAGTACCTAGTATATACATGAATATGCAAAGGCTAATTAGTAAATAACTCGTTCCAAAGATCCTGATGAATACAACAGACAATAGTTGTTTTTAAAAAACAGTGAAACTATACCAGAGAATTTATACCAGATAATTCTTTTAAACAGCTAATATATCAATATATATTATTATGCCTGATAACTTCCATAGTATCCAATTTCTTTATATCTTCGTGGTATTGATTTAGTGCTATAGATAAAGCAGTACTCATATGTTTCATAATGAAATTTTGTGGGAAACCGTTATCTAATAAATTATGTTTAAGATCCATCAGTGCATCTATAGCATCACTTTTATTGTTACAGATGTATAATCTTCTGATAACTTGCGTCACTATTATATTTTTATGGATACGTATAGAAATATTAGTACCCCAATTGGTTAGGTTTATAGTTTTGAAATTAAACTCTTTTCGTTTGTCAAAAATCTTGGTAGCTAGGTTGTTATTCTTATTATGAATGTCTATATCTAGATATGTAGCTTTACCCGAGTCACTCTTGTTAGTGACTTCTAGCACCAATTCCTGCGGGTAGTGTTTAACTGCTTCAGTATGAAAGTCATTATAGTTGAATACAATTAAGTCATCTATATATCTGAACATATTGATATCTTTAGTGAAGTTATTTTCAAAATGGTGTAGATATAGATTAGCCATAAGACATGAGCTACTTGCCCCCATAGCTATGCCAGTATGCTGTACAAAAATATTGCTACCATTATAAATGTAGCTGTTGGAAATACATAGGTTATCCCAGTAATTACGTTGGCAGGGTAAAAAGTCGCTATATTCTGTGAAATAATTATTTAAAACCAATTTTAAACTATCTTGCGGGATGCTAGTGAATAAGTTTTTGAAATCATATGTATTTATGTGTTTGATATTATGCTTATTATTCTTTATAAAAGTTAAAATGTGTCTATTATTATCAATAATCCTAGTGAAATTTACGTTATTGAAGATAATCTTAAGCAGATCAACTAGCTTACCATGCGGGACTTTTGAGTAACTATTTCTACATGAAGTTATAAATCTGAAACTGGTAGGTGATTTATGAAATTTAGGTATCCCATACAAAAGAGGAAAGTTAGTGTTGCAGTTCTTAAGTTTTAACTTTTTTTGCATCGCTAGTAGCTTTTTGGTGATAGTACCAAGGTTACCGTTTGATCTAGCGTATGTATCGCTGCTATGCAGCTCATTGTATAATAGTGAGGCGTAGAATTTTTTACAGATAAAACTATAATTATTAGCGGCCTTATCTATAGTAGTTATGATAAATATATCTTGTAAATCCTTTAATTGTCTTTTGATTAATTGCATGTTATATCTTTTGCTATCTCTATTGCTATCACTATTGGTAAGTTGCTTACTATGTAAAAGCTTCTTACTTAAATGTTGTTTAAGTTCACTGATAGTAAGTACCAGCCAATTATAGAATGCCTCTAGTGGTAAATTATATTTATATGCAAGTTTAAGGCAAAATTGCATAAGGTCGGAGTGTAATTGTTTGTTAATATATTTAGCCATGGGACTAGTATTCGGTCTGTATTTAAAACCATGGGAAAGTACTGTTCTCAGATCCTGGTGCGGCACTAAGTTGATATCACCAGTAATAACATGCATATGATGCATATCTACATAATCTTGGTATTGTGGCAAGTGGCAGTGGCAGATAGCCTCCTTGTAGAATTTGTCTAAGTTGCATGCTAGCTGTTTATAGTTACAAGCCGTAAGTCCAAACGGTTTAATGTAACTGAACCTTGTAACTATATTCATATTTTTGAGTGGAAAATCCTTAATATGTTTATTTAAGATAACCTTGAACGGTAGGTTGTCAAATATAATGTTGCTGAATTTAATATTAATATATATGTTTTCAATAACCTGTTTATTACCCAGCCGATACTTAAAGATATCCTTGAGTAAGTGGTCTAGATGCTGATTACGGTGTACATATGTCAAGTTAATTCTTTCTAAGGCTTTAAGCTTGCTATGCTTTAATCCAAATGTTATATCATGTATGTGTTTTATATTTATATTAGGTTCGTCCCATGTATTCAGTACTTCAGCAAATCTGCCCAAATTATGCTTAGTACGTATTGGATTGCCTTTACCAGTATACTTATAAACTTTGCTATTCTTCTTACTACGTGGCAATTTATAATGTGATCTATTTGCCATGCGAAATAGCTTATATACACAAGTATCTAAACTACCATTGTTATAATTACGTCCGTTGAACAGGCTATTAAGACCATATGGGTAAAGGGTTTTATATTTAAGTATATTGCAGTTTTCACGATATAATCTCATGCTGTGTTTATTTTCTATTTCTAGTATAGTTATGGTAATATTATCGAAGCTATGTATTTGGAAGTGCTGCAGTTCAATGTCATTTTTGTTAACAAAGTTATGTTAATGTGTGATCTGTGCCCATTAATTCTAATATGTAATTCTCCTCCTGTTTGTCCAATATATTTGGCCATGCAATTATTGCAAGTAATTAGATAAATGGCTCCCCTGGCATGGCAGAAAAAAGGGTCGTTAGAATCATGTGAGACATGCTTAATATTCATAGCAGGGCATGTTTGACATCTATTATTGCATTTTCTGAATTTCAAGTATTGCTCCGATGTGTATATATTCGCGTCCGACGGCAAGTTAGTGTCTATATTATCCATAGTACCATTAGCGGCATCTTTAACAAGGCCGTTACTAGTTAAGCCTAACACATTATATGCAAACTGGCTAGTTTGGTTACTTATCGGATCACCCATAGCCACAGTGGAATCCGCGGTACAGTTTAGCCTACGCGACCGACGTAGTATCTTATGATCGTTTTAATTAATTTAATAATTTATGTTATTTATCTAATATTTGATATATTTTTATGTAACTTTGCATATTTTTCATGTAAGCTGCTGGAGGTACGGTTGGATAATGGTTACATCAATTTTCAAACGATGAGGTACTTGCATTACGTTAACTTATATAATTTGGATATATATATATATATATATATATATATATATATATATATACACAAATAAATAAATTAAATAAATAAATAAAATAAATAATAATAAATAAATAAATAAAATAATAATAATAAAAAATTAAATAAATAAATTAATAATAATAATAATAATAAATTAAATAAATAATAATAATATAAAAAAAATCCTCCTGATAATCACCATTAGGCTCTTGGGCCTTCTGGGCACACTTCGGTAATGTTTTCAACACTATTTTGGTTCAAGTGTTTAACAGGCGTTTCCTCAGTTCAAAGGCTCCCTTTGCAAAATCCTGGAATAATTGAAATACACTCCTATTAGATAAGAACACCTCTTCCCGACCTAACTCATTTTCAGCAATGATTTCCCTGATTATTTCCCTGACATTATCATAAATTGTACACACATATAATATATGGTGCCAACTTTCAACCTCACCACAAAAACAGAGATCTGTATCCGAAAGTCCCAACTGAAATAATTTCGCTTTCATCGAGCCGTGACCTGTTACTAAAAATGATGTTTGTAAACTTGGTGTAAACCAGCTTCGAACTGTTCTGTCACTTAAAAAGGTAACATCAGGAATAAATTTCTTTGTCACTCGACCAGAAGATACAGTGTCCCATCTTGTTTGCCACAAGTTAACAATCTCATTTAAACATCTTCTCTTCTCCCTCTTAATGTCAGAATTTATGTCAACTTCTATACCAAGAAGTCTAGTAGATATTTTCTTCTTAATGCATAGCACAGCCCTCGATAAGCCACGAACAAATCCAAGGGGACTGCCCCAGCCATCACTTGAAGTGCAGTCGTAGCTACAGTTCTACATATCCTTAATATACTGAGAAGCATTGTTCTTTGTAGTGAGTTTAATTTAGCCTGAAATCTAACAAGAGGCACTCTGTGGGACCAAACTCCTGCTGCATACGTAACCATAGGCAGAAACACCACCTTATAATATAAAAATAAAGTTTTATTGGACACACCCCAATCTCCTCTTGATACTCTTATAATATAACCGGCAAATTTCCTGATCTTGCTATGTAGATGTGTTATATGCGCATAATAAGACAACTTGTGATCAATAATGAGCCCCAAGTATTTAGTTTCAGAAACCATAGTCAGCTGTCTCCCATTTAATTTTATTTGCGGCGGTCGTCCCAAATCAAGTTTTGTTTTAAAAAGCATCATTTTTGTATTTTGGGGGCTAATGGTAAGCTTAAATCCTTGTGCCCAGGTATTAATATCATTTATTACACGGTTTGCATTTTGCTCCAAATCGTGTCGTGATCGACCTGCCACAATTAATGTGACATCATCAGCAAAAGCTATCACGTGACAATTTACTTGTGGTCGAACCAGCCAGTTCTGTAGCTCCAAATGGAAGGACCTAATACAGAGCCCTGAGGGCAACCTCGCGTGATTTGTCTTTGAAGGAGAAAATGTTTAGACCTTACAGTCACATATCTCTCAGAAAAATAACTCCTGAACAGACTGTATAACTGCTTAGAACACTCAGCACGACACAGTTGAGAAAGAGCTGCCTCCCACCATACTGAGTCGAACGCACCTTCAAAATCTATATATATAGCAAGTTCATATTTTGAATCAGAGTTTGAAATGTATGTATGAAAGTCCAGAAGAGCATCCTCGCACGATTTCCCCGGTGTAAAACCATACTGATTAGGTGTAATCATGTCATGGCGTTCTAACAATTCTTGTAAACGTATTGCCATTAACCTCTCTAACACTTTCCCCAGATTAGCCAACAAAGCAATTGGACGGTACGACTTAGGCTCAATTAAAGGTTTCCCAGGCTTTCTAATTAGCCTCAATAAAGCAATCTTCCATTTCAATGGAAACAGTCCTTCCTCTAAGCACTTATTATATAACAAAAGTAACATGTTAGGTATCAACTTAAAAAACCTCACTATAAATGCATTCTCAATCAAATCTATTCCTGGACATTTTGCAAAATTAAGTTTCTTTAACACCCATGCCAGTTCATCTATTGTAAACGCCATGGTATTACCTCTAGCTACATAATACTGATTTTTTTCTCCGCAGTTCGGATTGGCACTGTGAGTCTAAGATGGGATCGTCAACCGGGAACAGCCTAGTTAATATTGCATCTACTGAATCCTCCCAGCCAATAGTCTCAGTAGAATCCTCTTGAATTGTATTAAATACCTCCAAACTTCTCAGTTTATCTCTTGACAACTTATATAGCAAACCCCAGGGATCATTTCTCCCCGATTCTTTCACAAACAATCGCCAGGTTTCTCTCTTCCGAGTTGCCATGGTTCTCTTGTAATTATTCTTAAGAGATACGTAATTTTCATGCAATCTAACTACCTCAGAATGATCCCAGTTCCGATGCCGCTGGTACTGTCTCCTAGCTCGATATACAGCCCGTCGTAAGACAGTCAGTTCGTTTGTCCACCATGGGCAGGATTTTAGTTTTATTACCTTCTTCCTACCTGACTTATATGCCGCTCTTACTATTGAATCCTCTATAGTATTAGCTAAATATATTGCAGATTCACGAACTATCTGTTGTTGTTTATCCGAGGAAACGTCCCGAAGAACAGAAGCTTCATACATTGACCAATCAAACGATTTCAATGAAAACCGTACAATGTGCGGTATCCGATCTTGAGTACCAGTTAAATCCGGCACATTCTTCACATAAAACAATATGGCTCGATGATCACTTGATGTCCAATCAGGCATTACCTTCCAGTTACAAATACAATGTCTAATACCAGAAGTTGTTATAGTTAAATCAATATTAGATTCACCCATTGGTCCACAGAAAGTAGACAGTTGATTTGACTTGTTCATTACAAATAAATTATGGCTCGATAAAAACTCTTCCAGCAATAAACCTCTCATGTCAGATGTTGCACTATACCACAACGGAGACTTTGCGTTAGCGTCTGTCGAAATAATCACTTGTTTAGGTCTTAAAATGAGCAACACATACTCTAAATAATCCACGCAATTATTAAAGTCCATTGAAGGAGCAAAATACAGAGATATAAAATAGAATTTAACATTTGCCGAGGCCACCATAACACATGTAGCGAACTGGTTGCATAACCTATGAACAACCACTACGTCTAGATCTCTATTATTGACCACAATTCCAGTTTTAGGCTCTTCCTGCACCGGTTGTATTATTCGTGACGTTAAGGGATAACCAAATATTCTAGATGTTTGCTCACCTGGAACTCTAGCCCTATAAGGTTCCTGTATTGCCACCAAATCAATTTGAAAATCCTCACTAATCTTCCTAATCTCGTCCGCTACCAATCTCGATCGTTGTCCATTAATCTGCATTATTTTAATTCCTGTAGAATGAAAAACTTCAGTTAACTCAGGATCTTCTTCCAACCCCCTTTCTCTTCGTTCATTACAACTATTCATTAGCAGTCCGAGTTCGTACCATTTCCAGTGCTCTTTGATATTCTGGGCATCTAACGTCCCTTACTGAATGGCAAAAATCCCGCTTACGGCGCTTGCAGTTAGCACAGCTTGGCTCCTGATCTTTGTTTGGGCATTCAGCGTATACATGCCCCCCTTTTGCACAATGACCACAAGTAGGGGAGCTGTGAGTACAATATTTCGTAACGTGTCCATATCCAAGACATAAAAAGCATCTGGAAACTATAGTAAAGGGGCGGTGCCTATGCGCACTTACTGCCAAGTATAAACGATCCAATGTGGATATAAGCTTATATAACCTTGGGGAGAGAGTAATAACCCAGTGTACAAAAGCTGTACTTCTAGACTTGGTTGTAAACCTAAAACTTATGTCTTTCTTAACTTCCTCGAACGTGATCCCGCGTTCTTCCAGATTCTTACAGTATAATTCTTCAATGATATCTTCCTGACTTAACTCCTTAGGAATATCATATATAATCACAGATGGGTTGCCCTTTTTGGGAACACCCGTTGTTATTCCAACAGACGCCAAAGAATCCGATGCAGCTATATTCAGCTGATCCACAGGCTAAGAAAATACATTTTAGGGTACATTAACAAGACGATTATGGATCCTATGAAATAATGTAACTATGGGGCTCCACTGCCTTCGCGGCTAATACAGACACAATATATTGATGCCTCATGGCTTTAGCCACCTTGACGCTTAATGTACACAAGAACAAGGAGTGAGACCATCAAATATAATAAAAATACCAGTTTTTACGATTATCCTTTCTATTTTGCTTGTGAGGATCGTTTTTTGAATTAATGGAGATATTCCAGTTTAACCCCATCTTTCTTATTGATGACATTCATTAAGGTTTCCGTTGCCGAGTGGTCAAGGCAAGGGCAAAAAAGTGCCCCATGTTCGGGTGATCGTGGTTCAAGTTAGTTTGACTACTAAATACAACTTGTACTATATAATATTATTGTATTGCTTCTATTGTGTGAATTCCTCTGACCTTATGGGGTCGTCCCGTGGTATAATTAAAATAAATATATATATGTGTATTTTACCCAGCGAACTATTTCAGGAGTTGAACACGTTTATCTAAGTTTTGTATGTGTGCGCTCTTCAGATTAATAAGTACATCCACGATTTTGAAGGTCATTTCAACTTCATTTATGTACGAATTGTTTCGGAATTTTTCCTGTACATTCTACCATCTGTAATCTCTGCTTCCATTGAGACTTCGTGAGGTAGCACAGATGGTAGAAGCCCAGTCCTCCCCACACCTGGTGTAAAAGACCTGACTTCGAATCCTGTCGATAATGTGAGGAATTTTTGTCATTTTTTTCTGTTACAGACTCTTTCTGTAACACGAATATTTGAGTGCTAAATTTTGTTCTGAGTTTCCGATGAACTGCTCCTTCATGCTCCATATCAGTGTGAAGCACTGGGCTCTAAGGTAACTGAGGAGATGGACGCGAATGCCTCTCGAAATCAAGCCAAGATCTTTACACTTGTTGGCTTTTACAGCTGGAGACCCATACAGAAAACCTGACATGGCTAACTACGCTACTAACTAATGAGATAGATAACTTCGTGGTAAAAAGTTATGTGGTGCATTTCTCTCTATTAAGAGAATGATGGTGTACAAGAAAAGCTCCACTCGCTCGTTAGTATTTTTTGGTATTTCATTTATCTCTAGTAGCGTACAAAAGAATTGTACGTCCAAGAAATGTCCAAGTTGCAGCATTGCAGACCACAGTAAAAACTCAACTATATGACTTGCATACAACCAAGAGTGACCGGGAAATTCCAGCTGGGCGTCAGGAGAAGAATGGATCAATTTCGAAACTCCACTCCCTCAACGCTTAGGGGGAAATAAAATTGTAAGAAATCTGCTTTTGAGAATCGACATGAACACTAACGATATGTTCTGTTCAATATATAACATAACTCCTGTCCAAACAAAAGCAAAGATTTTCCCGTCAAGGCTGACCAAAAACTATCCGAAAAGTAGCAGTTAGACCCCTAAAAATGAGGAATCCCTTTTATTCTTCATTTGTCATCTTATGCATATCTATTGATGAACGTGTAGTGCGAATTATCAGTCTTGGCTCTCCATGACTCTGCTAAAACCTTTTCGAGACATTAAAACATCCTGGTAGATTTAGACATCAAAAAAGCTGGTCAGAGAGCAATCATCTAACACATTGAAACCCTACATCCAGTCTTCGTCATATGGACGAAGCATAAACTATTTTTTACAACCCCTTATAATTTTGAACACCCATCAAGATTAAAATGATTTTTCTGCATCACTGGCTGTCCTTTGGCAATTAACTGGATGATTTGACTCAATCCTTTACATACGTAGCATCTTCGTGGCAACAGGAAAAAGGAAGAGGATCAAGTGGTGCCGTAATCAATTTTATATGTGACAGCATTTGCTCTTATTACAGTATCAACTTTGAACCTGTTTGCGCCTCCTTTAGAAAATACAAAGTATCAGTACGTCCAGATATATATCATCTGCCTCAGTCTGATCGTTCTAACCCCACAAGGAATGAAGTCATTGCGTGGTTGACAGTAAATCTTGTTCCGGGAATCCTCTCGCTTATCATATGGGACTTGCAATATTCTTGTATCCGGATTTCGTGAAGCCTGGGAAGATATAGTCTATTCTTCATTCATTTGAATTGTCAGAAAAAAAAAAAACTCATTCAACCAAAAAGGATCAAAAAGATAGTTTTGTTCCCGATGTCCATTACCTCACCTTAACCAGTGGAAAATATAATTTACAGTCAGACTATCGTATGTTTGAATTTAGCATCCCTTAAAAGATCATCTTATACTGATTAGCAAGAAGCAGGGACAGTATCAGGAAAGCCAAATTATGCACGAAAACTGACTTTTTTTTTAGGCATTTGAGGAGCAGAAAATCCTCACATTTTTCCTTTATTTTTATTATACAAATATTGTGGCTCCAGCGATGCCGATTGGTGGCATCTATAGATTTTGCCCTGCCTGCTGTATATCCGGGATTTAATCTTATCTGCGAATAAGAAAAGTACAAGAACTTTTACAGAACTTTGTACCATCACAGAGAACCTAGGAAGTGTTTAACTAACATTTAGGAGTCGCCCTATATAAGATGTAATGCGTTTCCAATACGTGTAAGGTGTCCATCAGCATCATAAGTGACTCAAATAATTGTTGAGTCGAAACGAAAACTCTTTCAAATTTGAATGACGCAATTCGTCGGAAGGTAGTGAACAGTTAATCTGAAATTTGAAGGTAGTTCAAGTCAACACAGTGCCCCGTTCTGCTACAGTTGTTCTCTTGGATTGAGTCTAGTCTCTGAGCAGATCAGTCCAACTTTTCGATGTCATTATCCACAAAATAGTTCTGTATGATTCTGGCTTGCAGTGCTGATATCGATAGGGCCCATTTCCACCATACAGCCACGCTTGTGGGTGGCGTATAATTGTTCGAGTAGGCCATGGAGTTCATAATTTTGTACCAAGGGACCTATCTCAACCAGCTGAAACACACCCATAACACATCCATTAAATTTCATGCTCATGACGATACACTCTGACAGGAAGCGCGCTCCGGGCAACTTTCACACTCACGCATGTCCATCGTAACGAAATATTATGAAACGAGATTCCTCACTCCATAGCAACTTCTTGCACTTTATTAGATTTCATGAAAAGGAGTCTAAAAAATGCAAGAAAAATAACCTCGCCTTGGTGATATTGAACTTATGTGCAACTGCCTTACCATTTAACCCAAGACTATGTTAGATAACTGTCAATGATTGATAACTGTGAATGACTGGTTACTAGTTAGATAACTGTGAATGATTGATGGTCTGACAGTATTTCTGTGGTTTCTTAGACTTGTTCTGTGATATTTTCTACAGACGACACATGTGACGCTAGAACTACCCTTTTTTCGAATATGTTCCCTGATTTTGTGAAACCTTGCTGACCTTTTTCCCTTTGGAGTATCACTAGAGTCTTCTACTGAATAACCTCTGCACCAATGGATTCTAGTAGATTTTCAAGTGAATAACAGTTGAATGATTAGAAAGATTGGTGAAACGGTTTTCAGCCACTGTCCCACTTTGATCTTGCGTTCCAATCTACGATTCACACTGGCTTTTAATAAGGGATGGGTATGAATGAAGAGAACGCCGTTCAGTACATGTACATCTCTCACCCGTGAGTTGTATACCGAAATGTCTGGACCATGGGCTGGATATTTTTGACACAGTACACATTGTCACGGAGGGGGTTTCAAAATACTGTTATTTCATATTGTGTTGTGTGCGTGCGTGTGTGTGTGTATATATATATATATATATATATATATATATATATATATATAATCGCTCCTGCCTTGCCCGCATGGTAACAGCCTAAGTAAGAATTTAATCATGGTTCCTACACTTGAAGGCGAATTTAAAATGCAGATTACATGTGCCTAATATAATAATAGTAACGAAATTTTTACTGAAGCAATGACAGTTAAAAAGAGATGCGCTGCATTCATCGTACCTCTTTTAATATGGAATAAATATGAGTAAAAGCCTAAGAACTTCGTGTTACGTATAATTACTAGTTCTGTTCCTTGAGCGCCATGGACTTTTATTATCTTCTTACTTAGTAAATATCGTGTATGCTTACTTTTCATTTTTTTATAGCTCTGTTTAATTCAAATATATTTGTGGCATGACACTGACACTTTCACCTTTAAATATGATTTGTATGCCACCTTTGTGATTACAGATTTCAAAAAACTATACATCCGTGTGAATCCAAGAATCTATTTCTGACTTCAGCTTCTGCGCGAATATTAATTCAATCACCTGTGCATAAGAAACATTTAATAATTGATTTTATTCCCAGAAAGAAATTTATCCACGGTTTATTTATTTAGTACTTTTTCTTTTTTTTTTTTCCATAGAGGGTTGAATGAGAAATTCGTGAAATATAAATCAACTGCGTGTTTTGTTTTTCAAGAACCAAAGAGATCTAGTCTGGTTTGCTCAGATCAGATGAAAAATTTAGTCTCAATCTTTTTTTTCGACTCATTATAATTCTACGGCTGCTTCGATTACATGGACCGCTATTTGGCAGATTACATTTCATGCAAATAATGAGATTTCTCTGAAACTTGTGGAATTAAAATACATTTGAAAGTTATATGAAAGGTCAGATGTAATTAGACGTTTCCCTTCTAATAAGAAGCCATCAGGCATCCAAAAGAGAAAGCAGATTGCGTCTACAACTCGGAGGAACTCTGTTTTGGTCTGTAATTTGAAACTACGTTCGCTTTCATGATATATGTGCCCAGTGAATAATAATATAAGAAAAACAAACTAATTTAACTCTTAGGCAGAGTATAAAAATTAGTGTTGTCGCTTTATAATAGTAAGTTTTGAATTATCAAGAGGCCATGATATTTGTTTGACTATTGCAGATTACATTTCGTTGATTTTTTTGTTTAAAATTAGCTTTCCTATTGGAAATTTGATAGATATTGAGTTCTCTATTATTCTACCTGACATTGTAACTCTTTTTGTATGTCATATTCCAATAAGGTAAAATAAATATTTAAAATTAGATTAAACTGAACTCTTAATGCCACGTTTTAAAAGTAACTATTTTTATATTGATTCTGTTAATGATAAGGAATCATAAATCCAAAACATTCGATTATAATAATCTAATTATTTATAGATGACGTCTGAATCCACTTTGGAATTCTGTTTTCAAACGTAGTATTAACTTAACTGTTTGAAATATCTGAAATATTTGTGCGCACTTTTCCAATTTAGTCTCTCTGGTCGTCAGCGAACACAATACGAGCCTTTGATTGGGTTTGCTTCATGATTTCTTATTTTTTAAAGACCCGCGAGTCAAAATAAGATAAAGCACACATTCAGTCCATGAGAAGGATGTTTGATAAATACTGTACGCGATTAGCAGGTTAAAATTAGCCAAAAAATATAAACCTTTTACAATTGGCGTCAACCGATGTACGGTATACAAATATAAGTTGTCACATGGGATGATGATCTCAAGTTTCTTGGTATCACATAAACACTGTACGCTTTCCTGGGGCTTCAATCGATCCTGTCATGCAGAAAGACAGGTGATTCCTCCGATTTTCAGAAAAGTGTTATTGTTGGAGCACGTTTAGCAGAAGCCATAAGTGAGAAAAGAAAGGAAATCACTGCTGTGGCGAAAGTAACCACCTGAAAAGTTTACAATGGGTTGAAGACAAAAGGAGAATGCAGCTCTAAAAGTAAGAAGTTCGGTAGAATTTCGCTACTCAAAGAACGACACCGCTGGGTTTTAACGCGAATTGTGTTTCGTAATAGAAGGTCCAGTGTGCAGCAAATGACTGAAAATTTCAGTTTCGTCAAAGAAAAATCCATTTACAACCGAACTATGCAGTGGGAGTTGAAGAATCAGAGAATTTTATTCATATGCCTATTAAAAAAATCCATATATTTAATGGAGTGGTAACGCCAAAACTGAACTGTGGAAAAAGATCATGTAGTTTGAGGGTCAATTTGCAAATATTTGCACCAATGGTTGGGTAATGTGAACCTCAAAGCCATGCATCTAGACTGCCTCGTGTCTACCACTCCAACGGCTGAAGGTGGTAATACTATATGGGTTATGTTCTGTTCGTACGGACTGGGTCTGCTCATATCCTTAAAGGCAGGTAGTGTTGCCTCCAAAGAATATATATATATATTTTTTGTCATATTGGACCAACCTCCCTCTGCAATGCTTCATTTTTTCCAGGATTTTAAGAGGTTTTTATACAACTGTCCCTAGTATAAAAATTGTATCTGAATGGTTCGAGGAACATTCCCAACATTTCATCTACCCTGGTCATCTAATTCTTCATATTTCAATCTAACTGACAGTATATAGGATAGGATAGAAGGGGCAGTTCGGCTTCGCAGTTCTCTGCCTACCACAATACAGCAACTGACAAATATTCTGGCGGAAAAATGCTCAAATCTGGTTCTAGATCTCTGAGACACCTAGTGGGATTCATGTCATTGTTGATTCCGTCAAAAGGTGATACTACTAGTTATTGAATAAAAGTTTTTTTTTAAATTTTTGGCAGTGAATGTATCAAGAGATAAATTTAACCAACCATTTTTTGTGTTGTAGCAACTTGGGACTAAGCTCTAACCGATTTGCTCCTGAAAAGTTACCAGAAAACCGTAGAACGGGCAACGATTCCAAACATCCGGAATCGTTGCCATGTGAAGCCCATTCCCAAGAATGTATACATGCCAAGTTGCAGATATTTTTTCGTCCTATCTCAATAGTATGTACAACCTTAAAATTGTTTGCAAAACTAGTACACAAGACGACAGCAGACCACTGTTTTGAACACCCGCCAACACATCATCATATCGTCATCAGTAGGAGATTTACCATCACTGATTTACTTGATACATTATTCAAGATCCAGCGTACTAGATATTCACAAAGCTTTGAGATTCGCAAAGCCAACTTGATATTCATAGTCGTAAAGCCAGTCTTTGATAATTTTTCATTTCCGGCTACATTTGTAATCCATGTGGAGCAGCACTTCGATATATAAAACTAACCTCCTAAATGTATTCAAGTCTAGTTTACTACACCTGGAAATCATTTATCAAGAATATAAACAGAATTCCATTGTAACTAGAGGTGTGCCAAAGGCTAGTTCTCACTCGACCCTTTTTGCAACGGTATTAGAACCATTTCTCTACTCCACCCCTAGATTTGTCTCTGATAAGCAGACTTCTCAGCTGTACTGAAAATCAATTCATTAGACTATGAAAGAACGTGCTCGGACAGGATGTAAAAAAACTCCATGGTGGCCCAACTGTATAAAATTCAATATATATTTTGAATTGTATTTAGTGAGATACATTGCTATACCAATATTTAGTAATGGCATTATGTATTTTAATTTGAAAGACGTGGTGGAATGAAGCAATATATTTGAATGGGCCCTGCTAGCCAAATAGGCTATCTGTACAAATCCCCACTCAAGGAGGCGCACCCCCAGAGCCACCGTAGCATCAGTGCCCCACTTACCGAGAAAAATTAAAAAGATAAAAATAAAGACAGAGAACTCATAGGCGCCACCTTTCAAGGTATATCAGCACCTGTGAACTCGAAACAGATCTCATTTCATTCGTTGATCCCCATCCAGACAAATGCCAATGAATGTCTGTATCCGATCCGAATACCAAAAGAATTAATGAGGAAACTCAAATCATAAGTTAAACTATGGCCTCTATAGATTAAATAATAATTAAAAAAAAAAAAAAAAAAAAAACGTAGCAAACAAAATGAAAATTTAAACATCTATCCAACTAATCCACAGGTATAAAGCAATTTGCTTTAGACACGTAGATTATTTGCTGTCTACGGGGCTGCAAATAACCTAAAGGAAAATGGGACAGAATAACGTAGGCCAGAGAAGGGGTAATAATTTTCTCCCTTATCTCCCAAAAGAAGGGAGGGAAAAATAAAATTGGAATTCAGCTGCTTTGCATAATTCTATAAAAAGACAAAGACGTGTTCGTATTCCATTTAACATCATATGACCTGTAAATAACATCTGATAAATAAGCAAAAAAAAAAATTGTTAAACTAGCTATTTCGTTTCTATTCACGATCCTAACTGCAACTTCCATATGCAATGCATTACGTCCGTCCAAATATGTAATAAAATAATTTCGATTCTATCAGGAAAGGCATCCCAGACCTGTGGTAAGATTGTTTGTTTTCCAATTATGGCTCATAGTTTAACGAGATGCCTGTTCGACTCGACATCCTGTATAACACGAGAGTAACTTCGAATGTATCGAATGAAAAACTATGCTTTCTGGATGGGACTTTAAACGAGGTGTAGTATTAATAAGTTCCTGGACAGGTGAAATAAAAAGAAAACAAAGTGAAGGAGATCAAAAATGGTTTCATTGAATGCACTTATTAAACCCTTCTAACAGTTTCTGAAAGGAGCCAGAGAAGGTGTCCAAAGAGATTATGCTCATTTCGGCGGATACGTTTGTCATTATATCCTCATTATCCTGAAATCTTTTTCCTTTGAGGGCAGTTTGCACCTTGGGAAAGAGGACGTCAGCTGGTGCCAGTTAGGGAAAGTGGGGTGAATAGTTTATCTGTACATTGCCATGTTTCGTCAGAAAAGTCTTCACAACAAGTGCGGAATGGATGGGACATTGTTTTGCAAAAAGAACCAGATGCTGTTTTTCTCAATTTCTATCTCACCGTGAAAATGGCCTTCAATAGTGTTTGAAGCAGCTATACGTAGAATGTAGCATTGACACTCTCCCTCTTCAGTTAAAAATTCCTTGCAAATGACACCGTTAGTTGAAAATCATGATAAGCATGGTCTTCATCCTGGACTTCTCTAAACTAAACTTTTTTTGGGTCTTGATGATGATTTTGAAGTCCGCTGCATGCTTTGGCGCTTAGTTTGTGGATCGTATTGAAACACCCAACACTAATTTCCTGTGACAATAGAGTATAGGAAATTAAGATTGTCCTTAGAAGTCTGGATGAAGTGTTCTCATGATGACACTCTTCGTTGCTTCTACTTATCCTTGAGGCTGAGTAGAAGCAACAAAGTTGCTTAGTTACTACATTTAATAAGTAATGATGTAAAATTGATGACGAAGGTTATGTTGGATTTTAATGATCTTATGATTATATCCCAAAAAACTAGAATAAATTATCTTTCTAATGCATTTTACAGTTTGCTTTTATTTCGTATATATAATTTAAGTTATTTTAAATTGCTCAAGGACTTTATTGATACTACATAAAACCTTCTACCAGATTATGTATTTACTGACCTTTGCTTTATTTATTCTTTTTTTATTTTTAATTAAATACGATTAACCTTCTGTAAATCGAGAATCCGTTCTGAGTATACTTTGTCAAAATGAAGGAAGAATAACCACACCAATCTCTTCTGTTTATCCCCCGCCCACAGATATCAAGAGATTATTCTGTCTTTTTGCATTCTGCAAATTTCAATACAAATAAGATTATTATTATATTTACAAAATCTGACTGTAACTTAAATTGCACTTACTTCTTAAATATCCTCTGCTAATTAGGGAAAGAAGAGAAGAAGGGTTCTTTCTCCAGTAAGATTACCAACCCTAACAAAAAACGGCATTTTGTTTCTTTGCAAGAACTCAACGCCTTTAATACTTTAATCCCAACGAATGCAGATTAGAAGCGGGGGTAAAATAAGATAAAGTTGCCCTTTAAATCCAGTTAGCCTACTGATTAGATCCAACTAGGACGTAAAGAGAGAAGTCACTTCGAAATCAGTGTAGCGTAAACTGTCCTTAAATGCCCACCTCAAACATTGGCTTAAGCAGGCAACGTTTGTATCGCTGTTCCCATCTCATTTCTGGGGAAAGCAATTACTTGGCTGCGATGCAAAGTGTTCCGTTCGCCGCTCGAGTCACTTAATTTAATTTAAAAGGAGATTTAAGCTTGTTCCCTCACACAGGCAAGCTTACTAAACTCATTTAATGTAATGTTAATACAGTGTCATGGGTTTGAGGTCCATTTGTTACCAGGTTATTGAAATTAAACCAATTTATCTACGACAAAACAACTTCTGAAAGTGTTCACTTATTGGATGCCTCCCCCGGCTGTACCCTACTGCTGCAGCTTAGCCATCCTGCGTGGAAGTAATGTGCTTAAATCTTTTCTCGGTCCTCGGAGTAGCCAAGATACTGGGAAACTTAATTTCATAAGCGATTTCTCGTGCCTTTTGGATAAAGAAAATAATAGCTTTAATTCCGAGAAATTGGCCATAAATCATGGGGAGTATTTATTTATTTAAGGGCGAACATGAGAAGAAAGATGTAGGGAAGATGAGCTTCAAGGATCGCGGGGTTAGCGAAACCACGATGTATTACTCGTAAGCATATTGTAGGGATCATCGGTGCTTTAGTTCAATGTATCAAGCGAAGGGCTCCGATCTTCGTTTCTCAATTTTTCCTTTTACTAGCGCCCTCTTGGTTATCGTGAGTAATCCATTCATACGGTTTCTGTTTATTGGTTGATGTCTTATAGAAAACAAGTGGAGGGAAGAAAACCAGATATTCTCTACGGTATCGTTCTACACTCAGTGGTCATTGCATGTGACCACCGCATCGTATTGCTTTGGGATTTTCCTAGGCGGACTTTACCTCACGATTGCATCTTAATGAACCGTGATGGGGTCCATGCGTTCTACTGCTTTTCAGATCACTTCTTTGATCTTCAAGAAAGCCGAAAGTCTTAGGATTTGGCAGGCCAAGAGGGAACAGTGTACTTCTGAACGTTCTTTAAGTTATAACTAAATACAGATTGTCATGCTGTATGTGTGGCTTTGATGTGTAGAAAAGTGTTATTTTGACATATTCTTCATCTGAACACTTAGCAAGAAGCCTGTGGAACACCAACCATCCACCCGGTAGTTATCGCCCATCTGCCCAAAACACAAGGCCAGGTAAGTAAGGTCGTTCTTTGGCTGGCCTATATCCAGAGTCACTTGAGCAAAGCAAAAAATTAATTTGAGCTCTCTGGGAAGATCCCCTTTCCCACAAATCAGAGTTTTATTGAAATAGGGCTAGGAGGTTAAAGGGTAGAGTATGCAGGTGGATGGGAGGAAGAGGCACCCATTCGGTGAAATAGAAATAGGAGATAAGGGTTGTCTAGGGGAAGTCGCCTATGGTGGGAGCAAAAAGAAAAGTCATAGGTTCAGGACGTCCTGTGTGGTCGCTGGCGTGTCATCCTGCACCAAGTTAGCAAGTTAATTGTACACCAATGCCAAGTGTCTGCAGTGCTGTCCCGCTATTAAATTATGGCTTCCCTGGTCTGCTCAGACAGTACATACCTGAGTCCAATCGCCAGGATATACTGATGCAGTCGTCTCTAACCTCAGAATCTGGCTTAGTCATCAGCTGACACTTGTCTTCTGACAAGTGTGGGATTATCCGTTGATATCACGCTTGTGTCCGGTCTAGAATATTTTCTTCCCCTGCACTCAAGCGAGTGCTGGCTCAGCAGATTGGTTGTAGGGTTTTTAGGCGCATCAGCAACTTAGGCCATATTGTGCCGTGTAATATGTCTGTAAATTGCGTGTTTTGTGGTCGATTTACTAGACGGACACCCCAAGTTTACGGGAGGAAGTTTGCAATGTTACCTTCGCCTGTTTTTATGGCACACCATAACCGTGTTGTTTTTGCTACATAAAAACAAATCAAACCCCTCGCATATGACCAAATAACTCAGCTGAGTTGTGAAAAAAGACCCTTAAATGCCTCGCGTCATTAATGAGATTCGAATTTTGCATTATTACTATTGTACGTACATATGTAAAGTGTGGCACCCGACTAATGTCCATCTCCACCTGTATATTCTGTATCCAATGGGCCTGCATTGTTATGTGTGTGCATGTATGTATGTGTGATGTGTTGTTAAAAAAAAAAAAAATATATATATATATAGGCCTCTTCGCCACCAGGGAGCAGGCATTATCTGAGTTCCTGATACCTGGTGCCCATCCCTAGGACATGAAGCCGGGCATGGGTCTACTGCTCTGTCAGTGCAATTTGCATTAAAAATCTCGCACCCACCAGAGGTAGTGCAATATCGTTGGGTGCCAGCAATCCCGCTCCCAGGCTGCCCAAACCTGGAAGCCAGCAAAAAATAAAATAAAATAATAATAATAAAATAATAATAAATATAAAACATACAATAAAAAATAATAATAAAATAATAATAATAATAAAAATACAATAAATAAATAATAAAAAAATAATAATAATAAAAAATAATAATAATAATAAAAATACAATAAATAATAATAAAAAATACAATTAATAAAAAATAAAAAAAATATTTAAATAAAAAAAACACAACTAATATCTATACTGTATCTATTAAAACAGCGAACTGTTTTCTTTTTTTGAAAGACTAATCTACAATATTTGTGAAAGCTTAAATAATATTCCTTGGATTGAACATATAAACATGCAAAACCTCTATCAAAATTATAAAATTAAGCTAAGCAAGCTATATCTACGATTTAGTAAAATTTATCCCTTAATATATATCTGTATTCTTCATATAGCGGGCACTCATATAGAACATGCTCCCAACTCTCTACCATTTTACATTCACAATATGGTTGGGACTCTAAACCAAACTGATATAACTTTTGTCTTAGAGAACCATGACCATTTAATATAAGAGCTCTCAATATTAGGATAAAACCATTTAGTCAACTTGTTTTCATAATTAAAATTAACTAGTGGAATGAACAGAAGAGTCACGGCACCAGTTTCACTATGATTCCATCTAGCTGCCAAATATCAATTAATTTCATAAGAATATTTCTTTTTTTCTTTCTTAATATCTATCATTAAATCATTAGTTAATGATAGATATTAAGAAAGAAAAAAAAAAAAGAAATATTCTTATGAAATTAACTGATTCGATGAGATTCGAATATAGTGGACATAATGTTATTGTTATGCCGTTCCCGTGGTTTCCCACAAATCCGCGTTAAGTACTATTTGTTTTGTTTGTTATTTGCTTTTTAGGAGCATTAGCAGCTAAGGTCATATTGCTCCGGGGATATACGGTGGTCATTCCCGGACCTTTCCGCATCCTCCGTATTACGTGGTCACGGGCTCGAAGCGTTAAGTACTCTGTTAACATTGCAAAGCCAGTCAGCGTGGGTTGTGTGTTGTTTGACTGGCCTCTTCGTTACTGGGAGGCGCGCCGACCTGGCTAGCTAGGTGGGTAAAGTGCCTTCCTGGCAACCCAAAGGTCGCGGGTTCGAATCCCGCCGCGGGCTTGGATCAAAAGTACTGCAAAAACCTTGGGAGGTGCATTATGGCCACAGAAGCCGATGCGCCAACAACTACCAAAAAAAAAAAAAAAAACCTGGGAGGCGCGATCACCAGGAAGGAGCCTCCCAGCATACGTCCGCTGGCACGAGGACCCGGACCAGGGAGTTAAAAGACATCTGACGGGTCGTCCACACTCCTGAAGGAGCGAGAGTGGGGAAGGACAAGGAAAAAGCAGAGAAGAGACATGAAAATGGAAGACAGCGAGGATGACAGAGCGTAGGCATCCTCCCAGGCGAAACGGAGCAGGAAGAGTGCTAGGTGCAGCTGTGGAACTGCTGGAGAGGGACTGTGGGTAGGGAGAAGAGAACAGGTAAAGTTCCAATTAAAGAGTCCGGGATCGTCACAATGGAGAATCACGGAGCGGCGTCGACAGGGCTGGCCACAATTTTCAGTTTCATGGCTGGAAGTTTCCGGTGCTGGTATTATTATTATCTGTTTATTTCCATAAGGAAACCACCCCGGGACAGCAAAGTGCCAGGAGGATGCTAAGTACATATCAGGGTACGAGATACTACTTGCAGTGGGTTACATATACTGAACATGTAGTAGTAGTAGTGGCACATGATGCAAGAAAGCAAGTGTAGGAGCTTATGCAGCATCAGCCAAAAAAAAAAAAAAAAAAAAAAAAAAACACCATTCCCTCCAAATGCCTGTCCAGTTCCTCCTTAAATTTATTCAACCTATCAACTTCCACAACGACAGATGGAAGTTTGTTCCAGCAATTAACCACCCGCTGGCTAAAGGCAAATTTCCGCACATCTATTCTACATCTGTCCTTTCTTAATTTGAACTTATGTCCCCGTAGGTTCGTAATCGTAGTCTCGTCCAGAAATTATTGATATACAAATTTTATGTTTAATATATACAGTATTTACACATTAATGATTCTGTACATTCATTATACAAATCATATATTTACAATTCACTAATAATTCCATATATAACTTACATATTTACATAACTGTTACAGAAGGTACATTTTTACAGTCAACAAATTATTATTGTTCTTAACGCAGAAAGTTTCACTTTTACTCACAATTGGAAGGTGGCCGGTGGCGCTTCGGCGTCGCCGGTTGTTATCCGGCCTACCTGGAGCGTGACGCCCGACCGTGGTCGAACGGTCCCTTGTGTGGGACCTCGCCGAGCCCACCCGACTGAGGGAGCGGGCTCTCTGCAGGCGCCCTTCAGTGACAGTGCGACTCTCCAAACCAGCGGCACACTCCGAGATTCAACCACAGGCTCGTGTGGAACGAACGTATCAGTTACTGCCTAGAGGAGGTTATCCAGGAGTAGTGTTCGGGAGTTGCAGGTGATGCCAGCGACGACGAAAGACCTCGTTGGCATAACTGGTCAGTGCACGGAAGGCATCGTTAGTTTCCAATAACTTGGTTTGCGGCCGAAGGGATGTAGTGTGGAGGTCTAGGAGTAGACCTGCACACTACATCCCTTTTGCATGAGTGCATCACATGGTCCCAATCTTCAGGTTCTCCGCAGGTACAGAGGGCATCCTCGACTAGGCCGAACTCTAGAAGGCGTCTCTTGAAGGACCCGTGGCCAGTTAATAGGAAGGAAGCATAGACGTTAGGGAAGAACCAAGTGGAACGTTGTTTGTTGATGTAGGTTACCTCAGGAAGGAAAAGTTTAGTAGTTGCACCAGTTGTGGAGTTATTCCAGCGGGTTTGCCATAGGTTTATCAATTCAAGCCACACACATTTATGTTCCTGTTTGATGTCTGTTTCGGTATGGGTTTGAATAGCGAGGAATTCAGCTTCCTTATTATTCTTTATGGCATGAGAGAGTCCGATAAAAGCGACGTGGAGTTCCAAGGGGAGGCAGTTGATATCGTTCTACATGCGCGGGTAATTTTTAGTATCATAAGTCGTTGAATTTGCGTTGTGCATGCACTATAGTCATTCGGTGGTACCATACTGCACCTCCATATGTGACAATTAGTATGAATACTGCTGAATATAGAAGGCGTTGAGTTTGTCCTTTAAGACCCCAGTCCCTACGGGTAAAGCGTGCTAACATAGCGATGCAATTTTTTATCTTTTCTTTGATAGCTTGGATATGGGGATGAAAGTTCTCCTATCGTCCAAAATTATTCCTAGGTACTTCACCGGTAGTTTTTCAGTGGGCGGCTATTAAAACGTACGGTAGGAGGTCTGGAGAAGTCCAGTTTGCCGTTCAATAGGAGGGTTTGCTCTTCTCAGTGGAGACGGAGTTTATTTTCCGTGGCCCATATGGACAGAGCAGAGAGAACAACTGCAGCCTGGGTTTCTATGGTGGCGCGGGTGGGGCCACTCAACGATGATAACCATGTCATCGGCATAAGAAAGCTGAGTAGTGTGTGGGTGGTCCATCAGGAGCCAGTCGTCGAGTATCATATTCCATACAGCTGGCCCCAGGATGGAGCCCTGGGGACAGCCTTGGGTTAGATGTCGGGTGATGCTGACCTTGCGGTTAGAGGAGTAGCTTTTGAGGCAGTGGTAGAAATTCCAGGTACAGTTAGAGTCTGGCCCTCTGAAGAGCGCCCGGCCACTACACTGTGTCAATAGTTCCTTTGAGGTCAATGAAGATTGCCGCTACATAAGTTGCATCCGACTGTTCTGCCACTTTGAGGGTTTTAGATATAGCATCAATTGTGGAGCACCGTTGTTTGAATCCCAATTGAAGCGAGGATGCCAAACCATTGGCTTCATGTCGGGGTTGGAAGCGTGAGAGCAGCAGTCTCCCAAAAGCCTTGCCGAGAATGGGAAGCAGCGCAATCGGACGGTATGCCTTGGAGGTACCTGTGGCATCCTTAGGTAAGAGCCTCAGGTTAGCATGCTTTCAACTTGATGGAAAGTTGCCCTCACTCAGACAGGTGTTGAAGGGCTGAAGAAGTATCATTGGAGCTATGGCCCAGAGATGTTGCACAGTCTCGCCTTCAATAAAATCCAGACCAGGAGCTTTACCTTTTTTGATGTTTTTAATTGCTGCATCGACTTCTTCCTCTGTGAATGGTTCCTCCATAATGTTTGGCTGGAAGCTGGAATTTTGTGCTGCAATCTTCCTGTGGATGTCAGAGTTGGTGTTGTCCTGATATATTAGTTCATCCAGAATCCGGTTGATTGTAGCTTTCTAGTGTGTAGTCTCAGATGAGTCATCAGAGCGGACAGAGTTTATGACATCCGTAGATCCCAGCTTATTCCTCACGAGTTTGTGGACTAAACCACACGGATTCCAGTTCCCTTCAGTCTCGACAAGGGAACGCTAGGGACTCTGCTTGGCATGGCAAATGTTGTTAGCATATTCACTGCGGTCTGCTTTGAATCGGTCTCTATACTGTTCTACAATGTGAGCAGGTTCAGTCCTTCGCTTGCGTTGGTACTCTTTGCGAGCGTGCTTCAGAGAATTGCGCAGGTTAGTGAGTTCCTGTGACCACCATAGTACAGATCTTGGGTTCCTGGAACATTTCTTTTTTCATGGAAGCCTCGGAAGCTTTGAGAAACAGACTCTGCACAAAGTCTATTTTCTGCACACTGTTCATTGATTGGTAAGAGTTGCTAGCTGGGTCCTGAATAACATCTTGAATTACATTGTCAAACCGGTCCCAGTTCGCTGTTTTAGTAGAGAATCTTGCAATATCCTGGATAGACACTTGACGAGGGATGCCAGAATCGGTGACGCGGTAGGTGATGAGGCGATGGTCGCTACTAGTGGCCGCGTCATGCACCTGCCATTGAAGGAGTCTATTGCGAAGAGAAGTAGTCAGTGTGATGTCCAGGTTAGACTCTCCAGTTCCCGAAGAGTAGGTGAACAGGGTGGTGGGTCACCCTTTTACTATCTCTAGATCATTATATATATATATATATATATATATATATTTTTTTTTTTTTTTTAAGGTCTTAGCCACTGAAATCTCAGGAAATTAGGTGGCAAGACCTGCCAGAGTAAATATTTCAATACTAGTGTACCTGGTCTGCCTCCACGAGGCATAGTGTGGACAACGTTGGGCCCCAGCAGGGGTCTAGCGGCTAAATGGCCAGAGGAACAACGATACACAACACTACACTCATACAATATCCATACACCTTTAAATCTCTGGCCTTTACAGTGAACTGTTACACCCACAATGAAAGCAACGCGGAGATGGGGGAAACCCCTGGTGCCGTTAGACACGAACACACTATACACTATCGCTAGATCCCCTCTTTGAAGACATCAGATGTCATTTCATCACAAAGATACGCTTTACTCCGAAGGAACGGGAGCACCTTTTATTACATGACAAGGAGCACTACAAGGCCCTCTCGTGCTTTGCACATGAGCTGTTTACCCGGTTAAGGGCAATGACCCAACCTCCCCAGGCCTGATGCAGGACCTGACTACAACTCATCGGACGGGACTCTGCTCTCATGAGTGCCATTACTTTGTCAACTGTGCCAGAAAGATCCAAGTACCACGATATCGGACGGGACTTTGCTTCCACGAACATTGCAACCAAACACGAACACCCTGTCAGCTGGACCGACAGCGCATGTAATTTACCCAACGAACTATCCTAGAATGTGACAATCACCATATGCAGGAGTGACAACACTGCATCGACGCCCAGATAACAGAACAAACAGTGAAAGTGACCACATACCAACAATGACCACCCAAAATGGAAATAGAAAGACCACGACCAAACTGGATGTGACCTTGATCCCATTACCAACGCCGGCATTCAACCGATCTGTGAACAAGTCGGTACAGACCTTGTCCCTGGATGTACCTCTTGGTGGGGCCAGTGTTGTGATGCTGTCCTGAACCTGCTGGCCTAGCCACCACTCTGCAGCAAGGCTGCACACACGCCATATTGGCGACCTGTGCCGGCTCCCTTGTCCGGCCTTTCTACCCCACCACGGCAGGGGGGAGGAGACGGTCATACTGTTTCCTCCCCTCCACGCCACCCCATTCTTCCTTCTGGCAGGGCATGGACATGCCCTGCTGACACCAAATTGAGGCCTCCTACTCTATTGGCCTTATCCTTCCTCCTTTAACCCCCCAGTCTTCATTCTCCCTCCCCTCTCTATCTTTACACAAGCGAATTCCCCCCCCCACACACACACATAAATTCAATGAATCCAAATTAACTTACGCCCATATTTCGGTCTGTCCTTATTCAAGCGACATCACCCTACGCAATCGAGAGATATCACACATATATCTATACATATATGTGTAAATTTTTTTTTTTTTTTTTTTTTTTTAAGATCCTAGCCACTGAAATCTCAGGACATTAGGTGGCAGGACCTGCCAGAGTGAACTAAAGACTATCGAGTACCTGGTCTGCCTCCACGGGGCGTAAGTGGGGCAACGTTGGGCCTCAGAGGAGGTCCAGCGGCTAAATGGCCGGAGGAACAACGGTACAAAACACCACACTTCCATAATCTATACACTTTTAAATCTCTGGCCTTCCCAGTGAACTGGTACACCCATAATAAAAGCAACGCGGAGATGGGGGAAACCCCTCGTACCGTTAGACTGAAAACACTTACACTATCTCTAGATCCATCCTCCAAGCTAATCTAGGGACCACTCCCTGGAGACTTCTCATTACCACAAGAAATGTACTCATGCTAGCTCGGCTTATCACAGGCCGAATAGATGCTCCATCTGTATCCACGTTAATATTTGGCACAAAGAAGACAAAAGGTCAACGCCGCGACTCCTGCCACCCTCTCCGGTTTACACTTACAAACATTGATTCCCTTAGTGGCATGTTTCCGGCCAACTGCCTCCAAATCTATAATAAACCAGGAATCAACCCTGATAAGTTCTGTGAGGACAAGCTCTACAGAAAGGAATGCCTCAAGAATTGTTACCAACTATTGAACCTGTGAAGACCGCTTAGGCCGACCGGGCTAGCCGGCTGGGTAACGTGCCTGTCTGGTAACCCAAAGGTCGCGGGTTCGAATCCCGCCTCGGGCTTGGATCAGAGTAGTGCAAAACCCTTGGGAGGTGCATTATGGCCACAGAAGCCGATGCGCCAACAACTAAAAAAAAAAAAAAGACCACCTGGACCTTTTGCCTGCTGCATTTTTATTTTTTTCTATTTATTTGTTTATTTTTTATATATTTTTTTAAATTCAGATGTCTATTTCTATAAACTTTGTTTTATTTGAAGCGGATGTAAGTTCAATTAAGTAAATATCTCGGGTCGAGCACGCAAGTACTCTTGTGCACTGTACATGTGGTTCCTCGCACCTCAGTATGTAAATCTCTTGCTCTCCTGGCACACTGCCGTCCCGGGGTGACCCACAGTTTCTTGTGGTTAATAAACGGATAATAATAATAATAATAGGTGGTTGGTTATCCAGATCTGTTGATATCTTCAAGGCCGCGTGACGCAATAAATTCGTCCAACGTGTCTCCTCTTGCGTCGGTAGAGGTGTTGAACCATTGTGTCGACCGGGCATTCGAACCTGCTGCTATAATGACATCAGTGTTCTCCAGGAGGTCAAGAGCTTGTTCCAATCGAGCTATGTGCGGGAGGATATCTGTACCAAATTGGAAATATGCTGTTACGGCTGAAGCTGCCTTCTATTGTGGCCCCAGCTAGGTGGGCAGCGCAAGGTGCTTATATCTGTGTTACTAGTAGGTTTGGATTTCGGACGATGTTAACAGCGAGGCACAATTGGTTTGTCGTCTGGATTTTCTTGAAAGCCAGGGGATGAAATTCGAATGCAGATCTTTTCCTCCCTGTGTGGAGAAGAAGGTAATCATATGAACCGTGCTACCCACGAGGGCCTGACTCAACAGACTGCAGGCCCCATAATCAAATGGCGCTGACAACACTGAAGAAACCTGTTACAGGGAAGTCTCCGGATCTGTAACATACCTGATGCTGGCATTGCTGATACTTATCGCCGGGCGTGCCTTTCCAGTTCAATACAGAAATGCTCATTGGGATTGAGATTAGTTTGGGCTGAGAGAGAGAGAGAGAGAGAGAGAGAGAGAGAGAGAGATGCTCTCATCACGGTGCCCTCCTGTGAGATCACGAATCAGTAGTGCGCTACAAGAATATGGGGTATTCACATGTGCACTCTTCCATCAATGCTGAAAGGTCATCAGACCACATGATTTGCCACAATCTCTGTACGTCCTTTACTTCCTTGGCACCAACGCAGCCTGTTTTTTTCAGTTGGTTCCCAAGGTCAGTGGTCCCGTGAAGGCACCCTATTCCGCATTGCATTCTACGTAAGGTCCTTCGCACGGTGCCGGTAATGATGCTTTCTGAGAGTTCAACATTAAATGCTCGTTAACTGTTTGGCAGAGGTTGGTTGATTGGTGATACGCACTTAATAATCTGCTCCAGATGTCGAGAACCTTGTTTCATTACTTTAGTTTGCCTGTTCATAGAATTTTTTCCCCGTGAGTTCTTCCATTCGCTGATGACTGGAAGGACACCCGACAAGTGTAGCCGCCCAGCTATCGGTGCGCATTTATCACACGCTAAATGCGCACCAACACTCGTACCTCTTTGGAAGTTCTGTATGTTCCCCATTGCAGGTACACTGATTTACGCACTCCTCGGGCCACATATGATTCGTAATGTTTTTGTTTTTTACGAACATGCCACAAACCATGCGACCGCTGCAATTTACATATTTTTGTATGAATTGTTGCATATAACCCAAACCTCCACGTTCCTAAAAAGTGGCCAGTAGTGTAGAATATCAAGAGCCTTGAATGTCTAATTTGTTCTCTGTCTGCAATGAGAATATTCCTAATAATTTGGATTGAACGAACTCGGAAGCAAATAAGGAGAAGATCGGTCAATATACGACGCATAATAGAGAGAAAAAAAAAGTCAGCTTTGAAAATCTGTACATTTTCCCTGCAGATGACGCTCGAGATGTAACCTTTAGTTAAACCTACACACTTGTATGTGTATTCGAGCGAAGTCTCTACAATCGAACTTTCAGTAGAAGAAAATAGTTGACAAAAAGGGGTTGGGGTGGCTTTGGGATCTGATGACGGATTATAACTATCTGCTGTCATCGGAAGTGTAATTGTGTGCGCACGGCTCCCCTCTCTGACACCACAGATCGTCGGGTGACGGCTCAAGATTATCATTACAGGACGATCGGCGTATAAAATCGATACGCGCTCGGAGGGTGAATGCGGACGGACGATGCTGGTTCACCGAAAGACGGGGTGGGGTGTATTCCGGGAATAAAGTGTATTGAGTGACTCTCTTGGGGTTTAGATTAAGGATGGATTGCACAATCCCAATACTTTTCTGTGTAAGGAACTTTCTTTTGTGAGTTTTCTGTATCGCATTCTTCAGTTTCTAGCTAAGCCCTGATTGGGGCGAATTCACGCGTTAATAATATATAATTCAGAATCTCCAATTGTATAATTTCTCATGGAAAAGCAGCTGGATGGCTTCATAGGTGTGTTTTGGTCCAATTTTGTTGTATTTTCCATTAACGGAATTATTCGATTGAAATTATAGTCAGCTTTCGGGATTTATCAAGATTTGTCGGTATTTACAACCTTGCTTGCCAAAATAATATTTTTATTCTATCTACAAGAATCCAACAAAAAAGGGACAGCAAGACATATGCTATACGCAACCAAGTACAAAGAAAACATTAATTATATCAAGGGTAAGCTGCTACAGTGGATAAAGGGATGGTTGAGTGGGAGACAACAGAGAGTGGTAATCAATGGACACTGCTCTTTGTGCACAAATGTTATTAGTGGAGGTCCCCAGGGTTCAGTGTTGGGCCTATTGTTGTTTTGTATATTTATAAATGATATTGATGAAGGTATATCAGGTTTAATGTCCAAGTTTGCAGATAATACAAAGATTGGCAGGGTTGTTAATGACAGTAATGGCAGTGTGCTACTCCAACTGGATCTGGATAAGTTGGGAAAATGGGCTGAGCAGTGGCAAATGGAGTTTAACATTGACAAATGCAAAGTACTGCATATGGGCAGCAATAACCGAAGAGAAACATACCAACTGGGTGGTACTACACTCAGGGAAGTGGAAATTGAAAAAGACCTGGGGTAATTGTGCAGTCAAATATGAAGTTCGCTGAGCAGTGCAGACGGGCTACCATGGCAGGTCATGGAGTCTTGTCAATAATATATAGGAATTTTGCTAGCAGGGACAGGGAGGTGATAATCCCGTTATACAAGACAATGGTCAGGCCACACCTAGAGTACTGTGTGCAGGTCTGGATGCCTCATTTTACGAAGGATGTAGAGTTGTTAGAACGAGTACACAGAAGGGCAACAAGATTGGTGAGGGGAACAAAGGGGTGCTCTTTCCAAGAAGGGCTTAAGTTCTACAAATTGCAGCGCCTGGAGAGTAGGCACTTGCGAGGTGATCTGATTGAAGTGTACAAGGCCTTGAATGGGTTGAGCAAGCCGAATGCTGATGGGATTCTTCGTCTTGCTCAGACTAAGAACCTGAGGGGGCACAGTTTCAAATTGAGGAAAGATAGTTGTAGAATAGATGTGCGGAAATTTGCCTTTAGCCAGCGGGTAGTTGATTGGTGGAACAGGCTTCCATGCCTTGTTGTGTAAGTTGATAGCCTAAATAAATTTAAGGCTGAGCTGGACAGGCATTTGGAACGAATGGAGGGATGAAATGGGAGGGTTTTTTTTTTTTTTTGGCTGATGCTGCATAAGCTTGCTTTTTTTTGCATCGCATGCCTGTACTAATGCTAATATCTTAGCAGTATATTTAAAGTAAAGTTAGTGAAAGTTTTGACTGACAAACTGTCTTATTATATTGTAATCTAAACGTGCCCTTCCTGTTTTATTAAGTAAGGTTATTTGTCAATATGATCCTCGGGGTAGCACAGTTGGTATAATCATTGTCCTTTCCACAAAAGGCCTGGTGGAAAAGGCTTGAATTCGAATCCGTCAATGACGCGAGAAATATTAAAATATATTTTTCACATGGCTGATTTGGTCTCAGGCGAGGGTAGCACGGTTTTTACTTCAGAGGGTGGTTGAGATGTTTGGAATGGATTTCGAAGTATAAATTCATGAAGCTTCAGTGTATATATATATATTGTGATCTGTAAACTATATGTCAGTTGTGTGTAATCTAGGATTTGTTTTGCAGGATGAAAACCTTGAGGGGGTGAAGCCATAGCAATTGTAGTCACTATACTAACTTCCAAGAGCCTGTGGCCTATGAAAACAATGACATACCAAAGAGGAAGCATGGTTATTGTATTGGCAAATCCTTCAACGCTCTGGTAAATAACATCCTCCGGACATCTGCCAGGCCCAGCCTTAGCCATCATATAACTTAAAACCGTATATCGTGATTCGTCACGCCATGACTCAGTTTTCTAATTTTCCAGAAATAAGTTACGTTGGGTTGTACACCAAGAAAGTCATCGCCATATATACAGTGCCGTGATGTCTGATTTGTGTGCTCCAGTTGTTCCGTAAAATCAGTGCCATGCAACTCCCTACGCATTGTATTTTTCCTAATATCACTTTTTGTCGGTTCGCTGAATAATGTAGATATCATCAGGTATTGTGCCGATCTCATCGGTGTTCAGCGTCCACTGGTCTCCTTCCCTCAATTTCTGCTTTCTATCTAAATTTACCGGGCTGTAATAACACCGGTTTCTATTTGATGATTACATCAGCCACCGTCTTGCTTTCTTCAAACAACGTTGATCCAGATTATTGGAGAAGCAGGGGCGCGAACGATCGATATGGCATCCTCGTATGATCACTTCCCACTGGAAGTGGCTCATTTTTGCCAAATACCGGGGTACATGAATGCTTTTGGGAATATAGATATAAATAATATTATTAAGGGTCCTCCACTCGCACATTCCGAACCTTAAGGGTATTACGTCTATATGTTTGTGTTCACTGGCCGATTTGCACGTTGCATGAATTGAGAAACCTGGACTAACTCATGAGGGAAATTCTGCTTCCTCCACCTGAGACCGACTAACCTCGGAAGAAGGTCTTTATAAATTCGGTCAGTCGTTGACGGGAATTGAATCCAAACGAGTGGCAGAAGGTGACTATCATGCTGACTAGGTTGCCATGGGGAGTTGAATATAGTATGATACATCGCCATTAGTCTTGGATCCAGGGTGGCTACAGTGCATTAACCAATCCAAAGTATGATAATATGCACTATGCAAGAACTTTGGTTCCACGATTATTGTTGGACGAAAAGGGAAGTGGATTAACCTTACATACAGTTGCAATATTAGCCAATCCTCTGGGTTGCACAGTTGGTAGGATCGCAGTCCACCTCACGCCGGGTGGAAAAGACCAGAGTTCGCTGTAGATGACGGGAAGAATTTTTATGGGCCTTTTCGACAACCTGGCTGAGTTTGTCGGTCTCAGGGTTTTTTCTCCCGGAAACTCTGGTTTTTCGTCCAGTAAACAGAAAATCGACCATAGAACACACGCAATTTATAGACAGTGTATAAGGAGCCTTAGTCACTAATGCTCCAAAAACCCAACAACAACAAGTAGAGCAAGTTAGAGTTGCTCAGATCCCGATACAGCAAGTTTGCAATTTTACTATATTGATTTTACGAATAATAAATGGAAATTCAAATTTATTGAAACGTGTGCGCCTGTGCTTCTTTCCTAAGAGTGCGTTTATGACTAAAATGTACATTATAGGTCTATAAATTCCATGTATTTATTTTTCCAGATAGCTGAAAGCATGTCTCAACCTTTTATTCACATTCACTATTTTTGAAATTGTGTGACTTATCTGCTACCAGCACGAAGTGTGAAATCGTGATGTGGTTTCCATACTGTTAAAATACGTCGCTTCTGTAGAATCAAATCGCAGAAAAAAGCATAAACATATTTCCTGTTGACAGACACTGTTAATGTTATTTTAAGTTTTTATAAAAGTACATTAATGCGCTGACACAGTTCGGCGAATTTTAAAGCAAAATAGGTTCATGTTTCAGAAAGAATTTAGCAAGAAATATGCAAATATTCAGTTTTTTAAAGAGGAAACACGAGCGGTGGCACTCAATGTTTTGAACAGAACGACTAATCATTTTAACGGCAGATCAATGTATTCGTGGAATATAAAAGTCTCAAAAGAGAATTGGGCCGAGACAAAGTTTGACATTTAGTGCTGGGTGGGGTTGTTTTGGACTAGTGCCAAGGTACCTCAGGCCGTAAGGAAGGATTAACATTATCTTACAAATCTCGTGTTGCATTTTTTGTGTACAGCACATTTTTAATTGGAAAAAAAATTGTGTACCCGATATTATATCTATATTTCCTTGTAAGAGGCTTAATGGTTAATTATATACATGGCGTGTCACTCTAATTCCAGATCAAAATTTTTCCACTTTTTTGCATTATTAAAAGACATTAAAGGGGTTGTCTATCATAATGTTTTGTAATAATCTAATCTAATTGAACAAAATTGGACATCCCGATATAATAGCGCCCTTTGTCAAACATATGGAAGTTCCAAGGCCAAAAGATCTACAAATATCCCACGAAAATTAAAGCATTTATTACTGGTATAGCCCTCGCGTATCCTCCATAAAGGGTAGAAAACACACCCGAGTTCGAGTTCGTCGATTTCATGCATTATTTTTATGGACCTTTTTCATAACGTGGCCAAGTTAATTGGTCTGAGGTGAGGGCAGCAGCATGGTGATAAACAGAAATTCTGTTCGGTGGGGAAGGGAAGAGGAATTATTGATCATCTGACCTAGGGTATAAAAGCCATGGTTTACTCCTGCGCATAGTCCTCCGATTCGAATCCAATTGTGAGACAATTTGAAAAGACCTATTGGAGAACAACAGCATCTAATGTTGAACATCAGAAGTTTTAAGAGCCATTGAACGGCCTAAAATCACAAGGGACAGTTTGGGCCCAGCTTGTAGAAACCGTGCTAAAGGGGATCGGTGCTGTCATAACTACTTAAAAAAAAAATAATAAATAAGACTTCCTCTTAATGCATTCTCTAGTATTTTGGTAGTGCGGTGTAGTACCTGGATTGATTGGTCGACGTTGCCGACAAGAGTTAGTTACCTAGCAACATGATTAACGTAAACGTGGCTTGAGATCTTTGCTTATCGTACTCCAATGGAAAAATGTAAGATTATCGAAGATTATTATATAATAAAATAAATGCGCAACAGTGGTAATTTATACTACGAAGCAATAGATGATACAAGGATTACTCAAGATCAGTACGCTCACCACTACCTCGAATAATTTCTAACTTCTCAGAAAAAAATTTAGCCAGTGGAGCAACATTATTAACAACGTGGACTAATATTTCAGTTTTCATTAAATTAGAATGAACTAAGCGAATTTATTAACTTCGTGCACTAACTGGTTAATGAGCTCTGCTCCAAACAAAATTGTTTCTTGAAGTTGGTAGCATCTGTGAAGGGGTAATTACTTAGATTTTATAATTGGGATGAAGATTATGCATTTTAACCACTTTCAACGAAAAGATGCTTCTAAAGTAATCGGGCGAGAATAAATTTACATATCTTTGTCAAATACTTTAAGGCTTGTATCGAAAAATGAGACAACCTATTTGTTTACTGACTGAATACATAGAGTGGATACAGCATGATAAAATAAATATGGGCGACCAATCAAACAGACTGGGAACTGAAATTTCTTTCGCTTTCTAATTTTTAAGGCATTCAAAGAAATCAGAAAAAAAATATATTTCTAGTTATAGCAGAGGAGACAGCGTCCAGAAGTGGTTTCGCATCTTATGGAGTGTCAGAGGCTGTTCACCATCCAATAAGTTTCGCAAACATCTGAGCAGAAGTCTTCGCTCGCAACAATATCTGGCTGATATTTTTCTCCGGGCTATGTGTACCCGTCCGAAGACTCGACAAACACCAGCACGCGCCTATGTTTGTAGTGTCACCACGATGGTTGTTGGAAAGCACTTAAGCCCCTCCAAAATAGCCCAAATCGACTCCAGTCAGGAAGCAATAGTTACAGAAAAGTACCGCGAATAATTGTGCTCTCCACCAACCGAGAAAGCCCAGGCACAATTTCTTGTCATTAGCCGTTCGAAGCACGCGCATGTACTACTTGTTACCCTATCGAAGAAGTGAAGAACATACATCCCACCGGATGCTTAAAACATCTTAAAGAAGTGTGAGACTTGAACTTTGACTCGCCGGAATAAGTAGTCAAAGGTATAAAAATTGTTGCATTTTCTAGCATCAAGTGACAGACACTGCAAGGAAATAATTACGTTTATTATAAAATATCTTCGTCATAAATGATCGTAAAGAAATAAAATAATGTATGTATGAAAACTGGAGTTAAAAATAGTCGAATGAATAAAAAAGACAGAAATGAAAGAAATAAAGATAAACAAAATTACTTTGGCAGTTGGAAATCACAGACAACTTCATGTTCCATAATATAATGCAATTTAAATGTTGAATTCAAATTAAATTAAGAATATGTTCGGCAGTGTAAGCCAAGCGAGAATCGACGACTACATGTATATGAAGCAAAAAGATAGACAAATTTATTTTATCCTCGTTCTTTAGTTAACTTTGTAATTTGTCAGGGGGTAGGAGGGCTGGCTGCCAAGCAAATTGTACACTGCATAAGGGCCAGCCATCGATATGCAATTCTGTTTCTTCAGCATGCTGATAAATTATTTGATACTGTGGTTCCATTGATTTGTTTACTTTGAAATGCAGTAATCCCTATTCGTTTACACAGCGTATAATACGCTGTGTAAACTCGTTGTGGTAGTGGTAGTGGCATGTGATGCAAGAAAGCAAATGTATGAGCTTATGCAGCATCAGCCAAAAAAAAAAAAAAAAATCACACCATTCCCTCCAAATGCCTGTCCAGTTCCTCCTTAAATTTATTCAACCTATCAACTTCCACGACGACAGATGGAAGTTTGTTCCAGCAATTAACCACCCGCTGGCTAAAGGCAAATTTCCGCTCATCTAATCTACATCTGTCTTTTCTTAATTTGAATTTATGCCCCCTTAGGTTCGTAATCTGAACAAGTGGAAGGATCCCATCAGAATTCAGCGTGCTGAACCCATTCAAGGCATTATACACTTCAATCAGATCACCGCGCAGGTGCCTAGACTCCAGCCACTGCAATTTGCAGAACTTAAGCCTCTCTTGATAAGAGGATCCCTTCATTCCCCTCACCAATCTTGTTGCCCTTCTCTGTACACGCTCAAGTAAATCTACATCCTTCCTAAAATGAGGCTTCCAGACCTGTACACAGTACTCAAGGCGTGGCCTGACCATTGCCTTATACATAGGGATAATCACCTCCTTTTCCCTGCTAGCAAAATTCCTATATATCATTGACAAAACCCCATGACCTGCCCTGGCAGCCTGTCTGCATTGCTCAGAAAACTTCATATCTGCCTGCACAATTACTCCCAGGTCTTTTTCATTTTCTACCACCTTAAGTGTAGTACCACACAGTTGGTACGTTTCTCTGGGGTTACTTCTACCCATATGCAGTACTTTGCATTTGTCAAGGTTAAACATCAGCTGCCACTTCTCAGCCCATCTGCCCAAATTTTCTATATCCTGTTGCAGTAGCACACTGCCATTACTGTCATTAACAGCCCTGCCAACCTTTGTATCATCTGCAAACTTGGACATTAAACCTGATATACCTTCATCAATATCATTTATAAATATACAAAACAACAGTGGACCCAACACCGAACCCTGTGGGATTCCACTAATAACATTAGTCCAAGAAGAGCCGCACCCATTGATTACCACCCTCTGTCTTCTCCCACTTAACCATCCTTTTATCCATTGTAGCAACTTACCCTTAATACCATTCTGCTCCAATTTGTACAATAGTCTTCCATGCGCAACAGTGTCAAAAGCTTTCCTGAAATCCAAATATATGATATCAAAATTATTTTTTGCATCCAGTTCCTTTGTAACCACATCATAATATCCTATCAAATTTGTCAGACAAGACTTTCCCTTAACAAACCCATGCTGTGTCTGAATTATTGCTGCAGTCTTCGCATTTCGCTTGGCTTACCCACTCTGCTGACATATTCGTAATTTAATATGCATTCGTATATAAAATGAACGTACGGAACGTATACAGGATGTTCCAAAATAAAGAAAAATAAATGAAATGATTAAATGCTTTTGCATCACGTTATTATTAGTATTAACAATGACAGAATGGTGCAAGGAAGCAAAACTCATTCAGCACAAACGAAAAAAAAAAAAAAAAAAAAACAGCTTCAAATGGCCCGTTCCCTCCAATAATTTTTCCAAACCTTCTATTAGTTTATTCAAACACTACTTCCAGAACGCCAGGTGGAACTTAATTCCAACAATCGATTGCTGTGTGGCTGAAAGAAAATTTTTGCAGATATATCCTGCAGCCATCCATTACCACTTTAATTTATATCCCCTTATGTGTGTAATCCAAGAAAGAAAGAATAAGCATGCCATCAGCATATAGATTACTCAATCCACTTAAATCTTTAAACGTTTCAATCAATTCCCCTTGTACCTGCGAGACTTGTAGTTTCTAAGCACTGCAATTTACAGAATTCAAGCCTTTCTTGGTATGAGTACCCTTTTACGTCTCTGACTTATTCCCCTTCTCTGTACCTTTTACAAAAAATCTATGTCCTTCCTGGAATACAGCATAAATACATACACGATGCCAATCCTATATGCAATATTCCAGGAAAATAACATCTTTATTTCTATTATAAAAATTCCTGTATATCATTGATGGAATCCCATGAGCTGTCTTATTCGCCTTCTTCCACTTCTCAGAGAATTTCATGTCACACTGCACAATTTTGTATTAAATGATTTTCATAATCCACTAATTCGAGTTTGATAGTGCCCAATTGGTCGTTATGCTGGGATTACTTCTACCCAAAGGCAGTATCTCGCATTTATTGATGTCAAACCTCAATTACTATTTTTCACCTCATAAGCTTACTGTCATTAACACTCTGTGCCCACCTTTGTATTGTACAACAGTAGTACCGATACTGTTGTGTGATACTAACACTATCAGTAATGTTGTTGATATCAATTACTAATACTGTTGATATTAAACTTGATAATAGATAATTATTACTGATACTCTTGACATCACGTTTGATGTCTGAACAAATTCAGAGATCGAACGTCAAATACCTATAACAGTTATCAGCAATAAATTCTTAAAATAAGCCTGAAATCGAACCCTGAAGTTCGATTTTAGATTTAGTTTCATCAAATTAGTTCACGAAGGGTAGTGAAAAAATTTAATCACTTTTCGTCTTCTACCACTTAATGCCCCTAGAATGTATTGAGCAAGATAGATTGATGGGTGGCTGCAGGGCAGAAACCATAAGGTTGTTATAAATGCATATTCTTCAGATTGGTGTAACGTCAGGAGTGGAGTTTCCCAAGGATCGGTTCTTGGACCACCGTTGTTTATTGTTTACGTAAATTACATCGACGAAGGTATAGAAGGCACGATTTCAAAATTTGCAAACATTAGCAGTGGCAAATGATTCAAGAAAGTAAGCTTATACAGCATCGCAAAAAAGACACCTCCCATTTCACCTATTCATTCCTCCAATAGTTTGTTTAGTTCCTTGAATTTATTTAAATTAACAGCTTCAACAACAGATGGAAGTTCGTTCCAGCAATCAACCACCCGCTGGCTATAAGCAAATTTCCGCACATCTATTCTGCAACTGACCTTCCTCAACTTGAATTTATCCCCTCATATGTGTCGTCTGAGCATGAAGACGAAACCCAACAGTATTGAGCTTGCTCAATACATTCTAGGTCTTAAACATCTCAGTCAAGATCACCTCGCAGGTGCCTAGTCTCCAGATGTTGCAATTTGCAGAACTGTAACCTTTCTTGGTAAGGGCACCCTTTGTTCCGCTCACCAATCTCATTATCCTTCTCTGGACTCGTTCCAGCAGTTCTAAATCCTTCATAAAGTGAAGCCTCCAGACCTGTATGCAGTACTCAAGGTGTGGTCCGACCATTGCCCTTATGCAATGAGATGATCACCATCTTATCCCTACTGACAAAATTCCTGTATGTCATTGATAAAATCCCATGAGCTGTCCTGGTAGCCCGTCTGCATTGCTCAGAGAGCTTTATATCTCACTGCACAAATATCCCTACATCGTTTATATTTTCCGCTACCCTGCTTGTAGCACACAGTTGGTACGTTATTCTTGGGTTTTTGCTACCCATACTTTGCATTTATCAATATTAAACTTTAATTTAATTTTCTCAGCCCATCTGCCTAACTTTTTAGATCCTGTTGCAGTAGCCCACTGTTATTAACTACCCTGCCAAGTTCTGTATCATTTGCAAACCTGGACATTAAGCACGATTTGCCTTCAATATCATTGATAAATACAGAAAACAAAATTGGGCCTAACACCGAATTCTCCACTAATAATATTAGTCCACGAAAAACAATGCCCATTGATTAC
This sequence comes from Mastigoproctus giganteus, assembly GCF_048544385.1. NCBI lineage: Eukaryota > Metazoa > Arthropoda > Arachnida > Uropygi > Thelyphonidae > Mastigoproctus > Mastigoproctus giganteus. The sequence continues at coordinate 14,254,847 of NC_143583.1, forward strand.
CACCCTTTGTCTTCTCTCATCTCACTTAACCATCCGGTTTTCATAGCAAGAATTTGCCCTTAATGCCACACTGCTCCAAAATGTGCCCTCGTGGGTAGTATACAGTTAGTAGAATCAGTCCTCCTCCACACCATGTGGAAAAGACCTGAATTCGAGTCTCGTCAATGACTTGAGTAAAATGAATGGAGGTGGAATTCTTAATGTGCTAAAGAATTCCAGAACTAAGGCCATTAAATTCAAATTAAAGGGGTTTAGATCAGATTGTAGAAGTTTTCTTTTACCTTGCGAATTCTTTATTGTTGAAACAAGTTGTCCTCACAGGTAGTTGGGGCTAACAGTTTGAATAAATTCAAAGGTCAACTGGATAGTTACCTATATGAAGAGGGAAGGATACAATTTGTATTTTCTTATCTATTTATTGTGTTTTCTTTTTGCCATTTCAGAAAAAGCTTGTGGCTTCCTTGCACTATTTGGCGAATACTGTAACTATTACATTCCCTCTTAATATCACATTGCTCCAATTTATACAATAGTTGCACACGTGAACCAGTACAGTGTGGCTTTACTGAAATCAAGTAAAAAAAAAAAAAAGAAAAGGTAAACTGCAGCCATTATCAACCCACTACAGGATGGGAGCCTCCTCAACAATTTGAGGGAAATGGACCATAATCTGCCAAGCTTGTCCAGTGCGAGTTGGCAGATCGACCATATTTAGCAGTCAGGGGCTTGAACCCCGGTCTACTTAAATAGCGTGTGCTACTGCACTCCTGCTCCTGACCACTCGGATACGGAGTCCTGGTTCAAGTATGTGACGTCAAAATCATTCTTTGCATCATTTCCTTAGTACCGACTGCATAATGGCCAATCCCATTAGACTGGCATGATTTATTTATAATAAATCCATGTGATTGCACTGCAGCTTCACTCCTATCGTGATAATTTTTCACTACTTATTTATTGAATCGATTTTTTTTTTGTCCTATTCAAAGGTCAAACTTTCAGATCTGTATTTATTCACGTCACCCTTTGAAAAACCTTTGTGAATAGGCTGCACATATTTGCACATTTTTCAGGTATGTAGGGACTTCTCTTGCATCTAAGAATGTTCTCATAATTATAGCTACTATAATATTACATAATTATAGCTGCTGATTTTAATATAATTTGGTAGATTCAAGCGCTTTGTTCACTTTTAGCTTCGATAATTTCTCTTCCACTCTCATCTCAATTATTACAAAATCATTTAACTCCCAGTTATAACTTGATATACTTTTAGTATCTGCATTTCTCAATGTCTTCGAGTGTATGTAGATGCAAACTATTTATTTATATTATCAACAACCTGAATAGGATCATCAATAGTTATATTCATATTCAGCGGACCAATGTGGTTCATCTCTTTCTTCTGTAGTGGAGAAGAATTTTATAGATGGTTGAAAGTTACTCAGTAACTGCTCTCTTCTCTCTCTCATTCCGTAAACCTATCACTCACGTAATTCGTACTACAGTCTTCTTACGTAATCAGTGCGCTTCTGAGACCAACAATTTTTTGTTGAGAAGGGGTGGACTATAACGTGAATGCATCGTGGATTAGCTGGAGACCAGTGACGTTGGCCAGTGTATAGAAATTCTCTATTACAATGTTAATGTAAACGAAGAATTCTTTACATATAGGAGTAAACCTTGAACAAATCTCTTCGTTTACAACGCTTCCCATCTGGAATTTGCCATTGTCAACATCACCAGTTGGTTCTATTGAAAATAATTTAAAAACTGTTTTAGAGCATTCGCTAAAAACATTTTGGGACCATTAGGGCCGTAGGAACATTGTAATATAATTTTCAAGAGAAAAAAAATCCCTTTCCTTTACCCATGACATTAATTATACCCTGAGTAAATGTTACATTGAATCACTGCCATCTAGTGATTTCTTTATCTGAACATTTTTATTGCATAAAGAGTCACCGCTAGTAATCAAGACTATTGCCTTCTCTAGTTGACTCTCCAACTTACTATTGTAGATAACATTCATCCAATAAATCCAGAAATGCTCTGTCGTTGTGTGATTGACCAAACCACAAGTTCTAGTCAATATCTGGAGAGTTAAATTCTCCATTATAAAATGTTCTGGTTTACTGGACCACGCTATTTGTCTGTATAGTTATTAAGCCATACTCATCACATCAGTCATTTAGCCTATACCATACTTCTATTCTCATTTTTAGTTTCTCATAACGTTTACCTTTTTTAATACCAATCTGACCCAATATTACACTAGCTATGATGTAAGACGGGTGCAGTATTATCTGCAGTTACCATCTATAAATAACATCCACCACAGTGTATTTTGAGGTGTTCAAAAGGAGTTGCAGGACACAGAAAGAAATAAAATAAATTTTCTGTTTATACTCCGGGACGACCAAACGGTCAGGGGAGTTTACAAGAAACAGCATCGTATTCAGCAGTCACGGGTTTGAACCCCGGTCATTCAAGGCACGTGTACTTATGCACCCGCGCGCCTGACCACTAGGCTACGGCGGCCTCATTGTCTGATGTTGCATCCAAAGGTTACTGATGTTGCATCCAACCACCATCTTCAATTGAAAATCTGCAAGTTACGACACTATCCATACTGACGCATAACAAGCTGCTATTCAGCAGTACTTAGAAGCCAATATTGATCTTGTGGGATGTGGAGACTGGTATGTATGAGCAGATATGCATGTACGCGAGACTTCTCGCGCAGTACATAATGCTAGATGGGAGTTATCGAATATTTTTGGTCATGCAGCGTATATTGGATGACTCAAAAATAGAATAGTCCACGGCAATTGTGTGAATGTTGCATAGTAACAATGCCACAGGCTGGAGAAATGAATATCAAATTCTGTTCCTGGGGTTCTTCAGAAATATTTGTGTTCGGGAAGGTTGTTCAAAGTACGATCTATCACATCTGCAGTACCACAGTTAAAATGGTGGAAATTACGTACTTCATCTGACGGAATCCGTGTTAACGCGGCCCTTTATCATGGCTCGAGGACTCTCGTAAAGTTTAGGCGGATGTTCTTATATCAGTGATGAACCAGTATATATCTGCACTTATCTTTCTTTGGTATTAAGTTGGGAAGTAAGAAAGTCTTCAGCAAGTCGCTCCCATTCATTTCTCACCCACCTGTGTTCACTTCCATTATCACTGAGAAAATGTTTCATTGAGCGTGTGTGAATCTGCAGTAACACCTTGTGATTTACCTCTATCAGTGTGGAGTATAGATAAGGAATCAAGTGTGAAGTGTAATTCTTTCCGAGATCTTTCTTAAATGGTACGTGAAGCCATTTAGGATATCGATCCTTTCTTCGTATACGCCACACCTGAGTGCCTGGCAAGAAAGAGACTCTCAAGCCCTCGCGTGTTACTTTTCGTCATCCTGGGTTGGCGACTTCCTTCGGCAGAGCAGATATCTTCGCGTTTTTGTTTGTTTCGTAATCTTACTGAAACCTTAGCTGTCATGCTTAAGCTGTGTGACGAAGATTTTCTTGTTACTTACTACAAGGGACGCTCACTAACTTCATTGATCTACTGCTTCCAAACCCTTTTGTTGCAAATGCAAAGTGAAACTGTTCGTGGCAATTACTTAGCCTTTGGGATTTTCTAGTGAATTCTCTCTTTAGCGAATTGCTTTTAATTCAAGAACGTGGCATTAACGTACGCCACTAGTTAAAAAAATAAATAAATAAAGATGTATGTATAAAAAAGACGTATTATATTACATATGAAGAAAGATGTATTCCGCTGTGATTAACATATAAAGAAATAGTATAGTTCATTATTCATACTTGTAAATTGAAACAATAATAAAACTAGATCTTCGAAAAGCAATTGCTTGGTGCTTAAATAACCTCCAATAAGCACACAACAATCAAAAAAATATACAGTATATGGAAAAAACTATGTAAATATGCATGAAAAATGATATAATTTCCGTATTTTTGTTGTCCAATTTTAATGAAAGTTTAGTTGGCTCGACAAATCTTTCTAAAAGAGAAATATAAATTCACATAAATTCCTCCATCGGTATTCGAGTTGTCACAGACAGAGGGATGGACTATGGACTTGGTGGGACAGCAGACGCTTTTCGCATATGTGAACGCGTCTAAAAACCCAGAACGTAAACTTTACTGTTATGGTATAGCGTCTTATGATTTGACTTTTAAAGCATTGATCACAAATGAATATTTAAAATCCTTTGTTGTGGTGAGCAATCATTCGCTTTGCCAAGCTGGTAATTAAGAGATTAAGGTTAATGCGAACTTGCAAAACGAACTGAACAAACCAGTGACATTTTAAAATTAAGTCTTTACTGTCTTTTAAATTCTCTTTAATAATTTAAAATTAATTAACTTATTATCTATTTCTTTTAGCCAAGATGCACATAAAAGATTCAGTTGGCACTGGTAATGTGTACCTCGTATGTGTATGTCTCCCAGACATAACGTTCCATCTCCACCTAGTATCTCTGTGATGGTATACAAAATGTCTGTAAAATGGGACTGATAAATAGTGTCTTTCTCTATAAGTGTGTGTGTATGTGTGTGTGTGTGTGTGTGTGTGTCAGGCCTCTTGCCACCAGAAAGCAGCCAACATCTAGGTAGCTGGTGCCAGTCCAGTAAGAACTAATATGCAAAAAATATGATGGATTGCCAATTGATTGACTATAGATAATCTGCTATCTATACTGATTTCTGCATCTGGATTTCTTCAGGCCAGCAGGATGGGAGCGAGTGCTTGAGCTGCATGCGTACAAGGTAAAATGATGGTTTTCACTTTAGAGGATGATGTGGTTCGCTGATTACGACTCTACTTATGCTGAACTGATTTATTTGATATGTGATGGCAGGTCTCATCTTATTTCTGTTGTAGGACATAACTTATTTGTTGAAGTAGCACTCGTGTGTGGATTTAGGACTTGACGTTAAGCTTCCTCAGCATGAAAAGCTGAACTTCAATGGTTGAGGGCACGCATTTGAATTATGTACATCCCATTTGTTCGCTTGACAGTAGATCCCTAACCGTCTCCACTCGTAAGGATGGTGACCAACTAGTGGATGTGTAATATATGTGTTAATATTATTTGTACACTACTGTAAAAAGCGCGGAGTTGCCTAGTTTAATAAATAAATAAAACTATATGATTTCTGCAAAAATCTGGATTATTCGCTTCCCCCTGATCCACTCTGCCCCAACTCCTTACATCTTTTCTTTTTGAGCTAGTTTTGTCTAAACATGTCTACCGATCCTTCTTACATCCAGAATTACATATATTTATATATATTTTTTTTATATTTATTTAATTTGGTTCTATTTTAACTTTAAATTTTAGTCATTTGAGGCGAATACACCAAGCGAGAAAATTGGTACAATTTTTGGATAGAAAGACATTAATACGCACTTATTATCAGTGTTATTAATGCACTCACTGGTCAAAAAATTAGAAGCCTTTTGCAATTGTTGTCAATAGATAATTAAACGTACGATATGAAAATGTAAGTTGCTACTTGGTATTCAGAAAGGTGTTATTTTTGGAGCAAGTATAGCAGGAACCACAACTGAGAAGAGAAAGAAAATTATTGGTGTGTGGGTGGAAAGCAACCGTGTCAAAAGTTAAATGCGTGAAAGAATAATGCAGCATTAAAAGGAGGAAATGCGGAAAAAGTCGCTACTCAAAGAACGAGACCATCGAAATTGTAAATCACAACAGAAGGTTCAGTGTGCGGCGAATAACTTAAAAATTCAATTTAGGTAAAGGAAGACTCATTTCCAACTAAACTGTGGCTGGAACTGGAGAATCTCGGATTTAACAGTTATGTGTTTATACGAAAACCACTTTTTTTCTATAAAAAAAGTGAAAGATTCGACTGGGATGATGCTACTAACGCTATAACCGAACTGTAGGTCAGTGGAAAAAGATCATGTGGTCTATAATGAATCTCGAGTTACACTTTTCTGTACAAGTGGTAGGGCGAAAATGTGGCGTGTATCTCATGAAGCATGCACCCAAATTACTTCGTGTCCACCACTCCAGCTGCTGGAGATGGCATCATGGTACGAGGTACGTTCTCTTAGCATGGATTAGTTCAGCAGGTCATGTAATGTCCGATGATTCTCTCGTATCGGACCAACTTCACCCGAGTAGTTCATTTATACCGGATTGTAATGGATCCTTTCAAGACTATTCATCTTGTATCTGAATGGTTCGAGGAATATTTCCAACGTCTATTCCTGCCGTTTAATTCTTAAGGACAGTTCAGCTTCGCAGTTCTCTATCGACAACAGTGCAGCAGATGACATATATGCTGATGGAAAAATGTCAGATCACACACCAAGTGGTAATCTGTATTGAATAAAGGTTTATATTTTTCTGGCCAGTGAGTGCACACACTATTATACTATTATTTTATTACTTAGAAACTATAATTAAAACATCGTTTAATTATATTTTAAGTAATTTAAATAAATTTGAAGTTAACTTTTTTTTGAAATCTATTTCTTTATAGACAGAAACCCCTATTCAAGATCTCTCTGGATCTCCACTGGAGAGACTAATATATAATAAGACTTTAAACTTTCTATATGAAAAAAAAATAAAAATAATTACACTGCGGTGGGGGAGTCGATGAAGGTGAGGATGAAAGATAATCCCCTTATGTGATCAGCCAAGATGTGTCAATTCTAGACAAATACCTTCCTCACCATTTGTATGGGTACTAAAAAGCTAAAAGAAAAACGGAGCAGAAATCCCCCTCTGGGTTTAGGAATTTCCACGTAAGGCTGCACGTCAGTCGTACATATAGGTACGTCTTCGGGAAATATGAATGTTGTCGAAAAGAGCATTCTACCAGAAATTGCTAGTCTAAAGCTCGCTTTTGCTGTGAGTTGCCTTTTGTTCAGATCAAAAGGCGCATATAAAATGTTTGAATTTGAATAGCCCGCACAGACACGAGGCATTTTTCTTGACCGTAAGATTCAGAATTCTTCCCATTTATACGAAGAATGAAGGTATAATGCATTTTTCATGTGGACTTATTTGAAATGTGTGAAATTGAATATCTTTTGCCTGATTCGAAAACAGAATATCGAATTTCCACAAGGCTCCTTTTTCTTAAGGACCATTTCAAAGCGAAAATATTTTATTTACTCTGTACTGCTCTCTTTAGAAGTAGAATAACAAACAGAATAACGCATTTGAGGCGTTGCTTGCTTTTTCGACTCTGTTAATTCTACCAAAATTAAATACCTCAAGACAGAAAGCACCGATAAGTTGCATTCAACAAAAGGATGTTCTAATTTCTGAGCGTAACTAAAACAAATTTCAAAATCAACTCTGTGTAACAAGAGTTGAACAAAATTACACCTTTTATTGTCGGTACAGAAAGAGGAAACAGTTTCCAGGGAATTCTAAATCTCATCTTCAGAGATGCATGTTGTTTTAGACAAAGAGAAAAGGCAATAAGTGACATAGAAATGCGTTTAAGGTCTTCACAATTAACAGCCGATCAGATAACAGACTTCAAAAATAACAGGAGATGCGTGGAAATTAAATAGCAACGATGTTGCTCCTAATAGTCAAATGTGGCTTTGTCTGCATATTAGCTTAAATTTTAGGATTTTATATTTTCGATGCATATAATTCTTTTCTTGGGACAGCAGAGAATTTATATTAAATCTCTGTGTGCATGCGCCATTGTGTTATGGAAATCTGGAACGAATTTCCATCGAACATTTTTTCTCCACGTCGGAGGACGCTGAAGGGACGAACCAGTTAAGGAGAATTATTTAAGAATCAACACCGAGTAAGGGCTATTTATTTTCGTGCACTAAGAAGACAAGTCGAAGAAGGTGAAGCGAATGAACCACTTCTAAATACCGTATGTCTCGTGCAAGAAGAGAGATTTACAAGGCTTCTTGCCACCGTATCGCGCTGACCTATTAGGTCGTTTCACGATCCTCATGAATGGCGTCGCCGGACGCTTCCTTTTTGCGAACAATTTATGATTCCCCTCGTTCTTCGCCTTGTCTGCGATACGGACGTGACTTGGAGCCTGTTCTGTGGCGTCTCGAGTCCACCTCTTTAAGAGATCAAGATCGGAACATAAAAAGGATGAACTCGGCGCGTGCCCCTAATGTAGGAGTGAATTTAACGATCAGTCGATAATAGCTAATAGAGGAATGGGGGGGATTTCCTCAGCACACAGGGACGAAACAGTTGACGCAGCGTTTCTCTGAACTAATGAGGGGACCCCCTTCAGTTTTCTCTTCAATCTAAGTTCCATCTGTGTAAGGTTCATCTTCTTTGTTGGGCAGTCTGCCGCATGTCCTAAACAGACAAGCAGAAAAAGAAATGTTTGTTGCTATGGGTATTCTAGACGTGATCTCGTATTCTAGAAAAGTGGATAAAACGCTTCAGTTATGTCTGACTGCTACCATACTTTACAATTGACATTGGTTTTGATAAACTGAAATACTGTATTTCCCACAATAAAATAGTTTCTATATACGTATAATGTCCCATACATTTACTTTACTGGTACAGCAAAGTAAACATATGTTCGTTATATATATATATGTATATACAAAAACACGTGAGACCCTTTAGGATTTTTATACATAAAAGGTAATCTCAATTTGGAGAAAGGTAAAATCGAGGTTTATGGCTGTCGGAGTAACCCAACAGAACACGATCAACTTCTCGAAATTTCTAAGTAGGAGAGATTGGAGATGGCTTTTGACTGCTATTTAATCGATATTATACCAAACACCGATGAGGCAAAACATTATGACCGCCCACCTACCTAATATGATGTTGGTCCTCCACGTGCAGCCAAAACAGCTCGTACCCAGCGGGATATGGACACTACAAGATATCTAAATGTGTCTTGTGGTATCTGGGACCAAAATGTAACCAGCAGATCCTTTAACTCCTGTAAAGTCCGTGGTTGAGACGCCGCAGGTCGGAGTTGCTGTTCCAACACAAACCACAGATGTTCGATGGGATTGATGTCTGCGGAATTTAGAGGCCAGGGCAATACCTGGAAGTCTTCCTCATGTTCTGAGAACCAGTCTCGAACAATCCGGCGGTGTGTCATGGCGCTTTATCCTGCTGGAAGAAAGCACCGCCAGAGAAGACCGTTGTCATGAAAGGGTATACCTGGTCAGCAATTTTGTTTAGGTGTTTGTTTTAATTGCGGTCTCCAGGGTTTCCCCTATATACTAAATATACCAACTTACAGGGTTTCTCCTATATGTTGTTTAGGTAGGTGGTAGACGTCAGAGTGCCCGTCGGCACATGGATGACTGGATCCATGGTATCCCAGCAGAACATCGCCCAAAGCATGACACCGCTGCCACCTGCTTGTTTTCGTCCCACGGTGCATCCATGCGCCATCGCTTCCCCAGGTAAACGACGCACACGTACCCGGCCGTCCACATGGTGCAACAGGAAACGTGATTCACCAGACTCAAGGTCCAGTTTCGATGCTCGCATGCCCATTGTAGGCGTAGGCGCTGGTTAACCGTAGTTAGCATGGGCACTCGGAGTGTCCTGTGGCTACGCACCCCCATTTTCAGCAGGGTTCGATGTACTGTGTGTTGTGACATATTACTTCCATCACCTGCATTCCAATTACCGGTGAGTTGCGCCACAGTTGCTCCCCTGTTGCCACGTACCATCCGGGAGGGCCTTTGCTCACCTCGATCATCGATGAGCCATGGTCGTCCAACATCTCACTGGCGGTTCGTGGGTTTTCCCTCCTCGGACCACTTTCGGTAAGTACTAACCAAGGCTGACCGTGAGCATCCCACCAGCCGTGCCGTTTCGGATATGCTCTGACTCAGTCGTCTGGCCATTACAATTTGGCCTTTGTCAAACTCGCTTAAGTCCGCTGCCTTTCCCATCTGAAGAACAAGAGTAACACTGATTAACGGAGCTCAGTATCAGGTGTTGTTTTTATACCGTGTCCCGACCCGCGCACGAGCCGTAGTTCACCTGCAGTTGGTTCGATTTGCGTAACGATTCGCTGGTCATAATGTTTTGGCTCATCGGTGTATTTTTGTCCCCTTCCGTTACCAAGACAGACAGTGCAACCATGGATATCAGATCACAAGAAGTGGAAAACTGAATGACGCTGAGGTGCCTAGCAGTTGTTTCGCTTTGCAATGAGTGGCTTAGTATCATTTAAAATGAAAATAACTATTTGACAGGTTAATTGAAAATTACGGAAATATGCGATATAGAATATCAATCACGATTCATTACTTGTACTCTCACCTGAAGGTTTTCAGTCCAAATGTGGGAGATGTTAGTAAGGGCAATGGGAAAGATTTAACCACCATATACAGTCAATGAAGCTGAGATGAAACTCTGATGGTTGACTACGAGGTGTGGTGGTAATTAAATATCGAGACTTCACCCACAACCACTACACACCAATCGCCACCTCTGAAACAAAGGCACAGCAGTTGACCTTGAATCACTTTTTTCCTAATTGTCTGCCAAGTCACGTTTCAACAAGCTCATTCGCTTTGCAGTGAGACAGGTTTTCATTACCTTGTATTTTTGCTGTTTGCTGAGAAAATGACAGCCCAACGAATCAATCTAAATTTTTATTAAAACTAAGCATCAACTGAAAGTTATGAGTTGTTACAACACGTTCATGGGGATTCTATTTCAGGAGTTTGCGTGTTTGGATGGAATAAAAGATTTTTATACGAAATAGAGGGGGTGGAAGGCGGTGAACGACCAGGCCGTCCAGTATCCATGAAAACTGATAAAAATATGGACCGGCTGAAGGCCATTGATTAGAAGTGATCTTCGTTTAAGCAATAGAATAGTTGCATCAGAACTCAATATGGAAGAAACGGTTAGACAAATTTTAACTGAAAATTTGAGTATGAGAAAAGTGTGTGGAAAGATTTTGCCAAAATTTTGGAATGAAGATCAAAGAATGAGATGACTCCAAGTTTGTGAAGGTGTTTAAAAAAAAAAAAAAAAAAAAGAGTTGGCTGTTCAATTAGGGCCCAGAAACTAAAAAATGGTCAATGCAATGGGAAACAATCCCACACACCATAAAAGCAAAAAATGAAAACCATGCTTCTTTGTTTTGTTCGATACTAAAGGAATTATTATGGATGAATATGGTCCACCAAACCAGACTGTCTATGAAACATTTTACATTGAGGTTCTGACAAGGCTGTGTGAAAAACCTCGAAAAAAGAGACTGAATTGTGAAAGGATGGTTGGCTGCTCCATCAAGACAATGTTCCAGCACACAATGTAGTTCTCTGTTCGCCAGTTTCTGGCCAAAAAAAAAAAATATATATAATAATAATAAATAAATCCTGATGTGTGAAAATGCACTCGCCAGATCTACTCCCTTGTGACTTTTTTCTCTTTCCTAAACTGAAAAGTGTACTTTAGGGAATCCATTTTCAGTATATTGAAGATATTCAGGAAAAAAAAAAAAAAAAAAAAAAGAAAAAAAAACACCGAAGTGTTACACGTGAATTCCTAAAGAACACCAAAAAACTGCAGATAAACAGAACATTTTTTTTTTTTTTTTTGGAAATCTTCTACATAATGTTATCTGAAATTTCTTGCAAAATAATTTCTTTTTCATTACAGTTTTATGATGCAGCATTTATAATATAAATGACTTCTTTGCGCATTTATGCATTTATCGTTGGATAAATGCGAAAGTTTCTAGTAGAGCTCTTGATGAAAAAAACATTGGCTTTAAAAAATCTTCTTTTCACTAGAACTAAGATTGTTTTCGAAATATTTTTTTCAGCTGTTTGCTATTTGCTCAGAGAAAAATTATGAGCAGTGGGTGATGAGAAAATTATTCCATATCTCAGTCAAATATTTGTAATTTAATTTTTACTCAGGAGCTCATTATATCCTTTATTTTTCCTGATTTCGCTGCGTGAGAACGGTTTTATCCTTTAAATGTAGGAGACTTTAGTTCGCTAGAAATAAGGTCTGTTAGCCTGATATTGTTGATCCTTCATTAGCAGAATGATAAAATTCTCATTCCTGCTAAGAATTAAAATATCTTCTTCGATCTCGAATACTTAAAAATGTGCCTACTAATTTTAGATAAATCCATCGGATTGGGGAAAACAGAATGAAATATTTGAATTGGTGTAGCGATACTCATATTGTGTAAACCTAAAAATACCAGATGGTATCTTAATTAAGCGCAGCCTTCATCGTGAAAAAATTGCTTGTCATCAAGAGATGAGCGTATTTCAGTTTAAGTAGAAAACCACCAGCGTTATCAAGGTCGTGGATAACAGTGAAAACAAGTAGAAGTACAGCACTAAATCAAAAGTAATCACCGTTCCTACATGCATGGTACTGTATTAAATTAGGTACTTCTTACAAAATTAAGAAATTAGTCATCCCGATGCACAGACGCATTCTGTCCAATCTCACGCAATCACGGACATCTTCTGTGCTGGATAGGAGCCATGTAACTCATCCATTACTGAGCTCTGAAAACTAAGAGAAATCTTAGGGCACTGTTTTTACGTAGATAACTGGAACTGAGACATCCCTTCGTTACAGTGGTCCTATGAGCGGCGACACTGATCAGTGGAACTTGTAACGTTGCCAGAAAGCTCCTGATTTCATGCTGTTTAACAACTGACGCATACCCATGAAAAAGAATCCAAGCAGTGCACTGGAACCAGTATGTAATCTCTAGTGTCCGCAATTATTTTGTAGAACATAATTGATTCCTTCATTTCTTTTTAGCTTTTGGAAATGGTCAATGTTATATCCAGACTAATTGAAAGTTAGGATCCTTAAATATATGGATACACTGACCTGCTTCTACGTCACCCTACATGGACTGCTAACCCTGGAACATCCAGAATAGGATTTCCTTGCTGACCGAGCCACATGGCTGGGTAGGATTTCACTTGACGATGCTAACTCCAAAGTCTAATCTGGGAAGGATTCTACTAACCCAGTTCTCAGATTGGGTGGGATACAGTGGTTTAAGTGGGATACATCGCTGGGTGGCTTTTCTTCCCTCTCCCTGGGGTTACCTCCTTTCGTTTGGTCGAGCCAATGTTCCACTGATAACTAGAGGGGGATTACTTCATCTACAACCTCTCACTCCTACTCTCACAGCCGTTTCTTTTCAATTCCAGAAAGTTCTGACGACCTTGGTGGAGACCTGCCACAAAATAATGAACAGCCTGGCTTACCGCCTAAAAGTGTGTACAGGAAACGTGGGGTCTCATCAGGGGCCTTGCGGTCAAAAGTCAGAACCCAATATAATAATATTCACATACCACGCACAAGAGTTTTTTGGCTTTTAAAGAATACTGTATACAGTACTTTACAAGAGTACTTATGGTGCAGTCGTGGGAAAGCAGTGACGTATCCTCCTTCCCAAACACTATGTACGCTATTTCCCCTGAAGGTTACTCCAGAGAAACGCGATAAACCTGTAATAATCCAAACAAATTCGAATGCCAAAGATTTGCTGATAGCAAAGCCTAGAGGATTGAATCATAAGCTGAAAACCCAGTAAATGAGATTTTACTGCATAAACTGTTACTGTTGGAGTTGCAGGTAACAGAGTCTATGATGCATCGCTGGGTTATAGAGGAACAGAAAACAGAGTTGTGGTTAATGGTTACTCTTCAGATTGGTCTATCGTTAGAAATGGAATCGCCTAAGGATTGGCCTCCTGTGCAGCGCAGTGAATATAATTAACATCCTCCAAACACCCGGTGAAAAAGAACTTGAGTTGGCATTTCGTCAGTGAAGCAAATAATTTTTATGGGCTTTCACAACATGGATGAGTTAAAAGATTTTAAGACCAGGGTTGCTGTGCTTTTCATATATATTCAAATCTTGATGAGCAATTAACTAGTATTTTACAGGGTATTGTACACAACTGTTGTTTACTCAACAGCAACTTATTTGAGTATGTGAATGACTAATTTATAATGAATGATGCGTTGATTAATATTTACTTCAGTGAATTGGTCTTTTCAAGAGGAACTGTAACTTTTTTTGCGTGCCGTTCTCATTATGGAAAATAATTATCATTTCTAAAAATTCTAAAGATTTTTTTATTTAACCAAAATCGGTAAAAGATTATCTGAGCAGTTCGATTTAATCTGAAATTTAATTTGACTTTTTACAGAAACGAACTGGAGTGTGGTGTGTTATCACACTAATTACTTCCTGTAAATAAACAAGCTGTTTATTTTCATGGGTATATTTTTACCTTCATGACGAACTAATTACTGTCTGTTTAATTACGGCTAGGTAATAATAATCTCCTAATTAATAAGTTAGAACATTTTGTCGTTTCTTCTTAGAAGTGCTGAGAGTTCCTTTGTTGCTACGATTGGTTAAATAGGTTATTAGAACCGCGCTGCGATTCGTTTTTGTTTAGAGCGCTGATTTCCTTCTCATACTGCATAAGAACCATGAAAACGATTTTGGTTTAACGCACCGAGAAAAATTAGCTGTAATTAGATGGGGTTGTACCATTCGGTAAATATCAGAGGGAAGGAAATTGCTAGACTTTATTCTTACAGTGCCTAGTCAGAACTAAATAAACTGCAGTAATTTAGAAGTAGAATATGTTTCATCTCAGTTAAGACGTTAATTTTCATAACATTCGTGATTGGGGAAGTTGAAATTCGCATACTTTGGTTTAACAGCCCTGGAGTAACGGTATTTTATACTGTTATCAATGAGAAAGTTTACTACTCAATCTTCTTTACCAAATCAACAGAGAACGATTCCATATATTGCGATATGTTAGAGTGGCTGCTGATTCCCTAGGTGCTAGCGGAAACAGATGCTTTGTTTCAGCATGATGGAGAGCAGCCACATTTTCTCTAATGGTGTCTGGTTTTCTGGTAACATTGGAAAAAAACCTGGCAGTCTCTGTGTGGATCTTGTAGTTTCAACAGTTAATGTACTAATTTATAAATATCATTATTAATAATTTAAAAAGTGTTTACTTTTGCAAACAAGTAAGAGATGAAACTAGGTTTGCGTATAACAAACAGATATCGCATCAGGGAACCTAACCTAAGTAATTCGATTTTAAATTGAAGATGAGAAATGCGAAATGATTTCCCGCATTAATTTTGAGAATTTGAAAGTAATTTGCTCAAGTAAATTACTTGTTTTAATTAGAGAAACTGATTCCATCAAAAATAAATACAACTGGACAAAAGAGGGGTCGCTTGGAGATGTTACAGGCTGCAACATTTTCAATGCATGATAATCACGTTTGCGAAAGTCAGTTCCATATTCAAAGCATGCAATATCCCTACCAAATGTGATAGGACACCATTAGTTCAGAAATAAGAATTTATTACGGAAACTAATACTAGGTTGTGGATTACTGTTCTGGTGAATCATTTTCTAATGCTAATTTCAAAGTGGCTGCCGTTTTCATCACTTCAGATTTCTTTAAATATCACGAAAGAAAATTTGATTTTTCACAAATTTTTATTAATTTATAGCAGAATTTGTGCACTTAAATTATAACAAAATGCTACTTTTACCAGACTTTTATATTTAAATACATATTGAAAACCCTATTAAAAGGGCAGTGTGGTAAAATGTCCACCAAACACACTTTTCATTTTAAAAACTGATTTACGATGCATAAATTTTCGTTTCTTTGATTTTCTTGCAGATCCTTTTAATTTACAGTCCCTCTTCAGCATCCAGCAATAATCAGCCATAATGTTGACATTCCACCTCAACTGGTACGTCATCTTCATGGCTTTAATGTCCTAGTGAAACCTCTCATTCTGGTCTTCACTAACTTCCTACATTCTCTCGGAAGTAGTCAATGTGGGAGTGGAAAAATGTACATTGAAACTCATGTTGTAGCCCAGCTTCTTGAAGTTTGCCAACATATTTTAAACTATATTCTTGTAGTCTAGGGAACAGGAGCGAACCGCTCCTGTTCCCTAAGAAGTTCTTAACAGCAGACCTGAAACTAATACGTACCTGCTTTTCTCTTTTATTCATAGTTACCTCAATCTCGGTCCCTCATCTATTTTAGAATTTGCGTTTCAACAAATATACCTTATTTTAGCTTCTCTTGGGTGATTGATGGGAATTTAGGACAAAGGTAGTTGAAGCAGGGACCCTCCTAAGGTAAAGCTTTCACAAACTGCTTTATATGCAAGGGTGTAAAGGAACCAATTTTGTGGTCTACTAGTGGTTTATGAATTTGTTCTTTGATCCATGCAACAAACTGGCCCTCTTTGGCCAGACTTTGACATCCCAGTGCTCACTCTTTGCCCGACTGTCTCACTCGCACAGAAAGCAAGGGTTTTTTTGTTTTTGTTTTTTTTTTTTTTTTGTACTCAGTTCGCTGTCCAAGTAACAAACCTATCACTTTAAAGTCAGCACAGACCAACCGACTGACCAACCATGTTCTTCATTCTTAATAACTTCAAGTTCTCTTTCTCATATGTTTCTTTCAAATGCACTGAGAAGCTACTTATTTATTTCCATTATGGAGCAACACACCTTTGAGACTCCTCTTTGATGAGTCAATAAAAAGTCTCCACTGTAATGATGTAACTAATTCCTAAATCGTTCATTACGTCATTTATATTATTGCAAAAAATCCATTGAATCGTTCTCAGAGTAGAAAAACGTCCTGTTCTGCAGATTTCTTTAGTAAATTTAAATCTCTTATCAGATCATTGAATTCATGCTGTGAAAACAATTGAGGGTTAGACTCAACGTCTCTAGATATGTAAACTTCAGTTTCCTCTTCAGAAGCTTCACTTTCAGCGCTCTCTGCTGCTACATTCTCCGATATAAGTGGACGGCATGAAATCGGTAGGTTATTTCTATGTGGGACTAGTCTAATGGCAGATAGAATATTAGGATATACAATGCCCTTCTTACTCTTTGCATTATATCACTTTACATTAACTAAGCAAAAGTAACAGTCACCACTGTGGTTTCTAGGCTCCGGTCAAATCATGGAAATTGATTTGACCGGCGGAAAATTACCATTTTTCCACAATCCCAATGCTTCAACACATGCTCAGCAAAATTTAGCCTATTGTTTATCTTGGTCACACAGTTTCACTCCAAAATAAGCAGGATACATATTTTTTTATAAATTCTGTAATGTCTTGTCTTTGCTTTAGGACTAAATATAATACAAATATAGTTTATTCCAGTAAAATAAAACTTCCTGAAATCCAGTCTAAACAACTCCCCTCGTAACTTGAAATTATCGCCCCTAATTCTAGAATAGAATCATTTATAACCGTGAAAATTTCGTCCTTATTCATTTTGCTTATGCCTCTCAGAGCCTTAAACACCTCAATCAAGTCTCCTTTAAGGTGCCTAGTTTCCAAGCTTTGCAACCCACATATTTGAAGTCTTTCCTCATATGGACGCTCTTTTTCCGATCTTACCAGGCGAGTTACCTATCTTTGGATCCTTTCAAGAAGAACAATGTCTTTCTTTAGGTGCAGTCTACATATTTGAACACAGTATTCCAAATGTGGTCTAACAATAGCCTTATATAATGGGATTATGACGTCCTTATCTCTACTAGCGATTTTTCCAAAAATCATCGATAGGACACCATGGGCCCTCCTTGCAACCAGACTACAATGCTGGGAGAACTTTATCTGACCCTATCGTAATCCCAAAGTCCCTTTCCATTTAAACATCACGTCCACTATCCCTTCATGAATGCTATTTATGAAAATCAAAAACAACAATGGTCCTAATACTGATCCTTGGGGAACACCACTTCTTACATCGACCCAATCTGAGGAATAACCATTTATCACAGCCCTCTGCCTCCTGCCCTGAAGCCGCCCTACTATCCATCTAAGAATTTTATCTGTGATTCCAACCTGTTCCAGCTTATAAAGTAACTGCTCATGTGACATAATCAAATGCTTTGCTGAAATCCATATAAACAACGTCGAAATTATTCCCTAAGTCGAGCTGTTGAGTGACCCTGTCAAAATAGCTAACCAGATTATAGTTAAACATGATTTTCCCTTTACAAAACCATGCTGAATATCCTTCAGAATTCCATTTCTATCTAAGTGATCCTGAATTCCACCCTTGATCATAGTCTCCATGATTTTCCCTACTACTGAAGTTAGACTAACTGGCTGGTAATTCCCCATCTCACTCTTAGAACCGCCCTTATATATTGAAGATACGTTGGCTCTTTTCCAATCCAACGAAATCACTCCCGAGTCCAGCGATGCTCTCATAATTAACCTCAATAGGATATAGGGTAAATGCTGTCAACCCCTAGGCTCGAAAGTTTTTTCATTAAATAAACGTGTGAAATTTCAATGTCATTAATTGCATTTTTTCAACTTCATTCCCAGAATTTCTCATTGACGTGAAATGTTTTTCTTCTGTAAATATCGATGCAAAGTAACTGTTGAGTTAATCTGCAACTTCAGCTGGGGTATCTAATACTATTCCACGTCCATTACATAAGGGTCCGATCTGGTTTGTCCTTCTCTTCTTGGAATTTATATATGTGAAGAATTCCTTATCCCCTCTCTTTGACAGCGATTTCTCATAATCTGCCTTTGCCAGCCTAACGTTTTCAGTGGCATTATTACAGATAAATTTGTAGCTGATATAGGCTTCGGTACTTTTTATTGCTCTGTAACTTTACTATTTTATTAGTTTAGAAACATCGAAAACCATGTAGAGTGGTGTTATTGAAGTTATTTTCACTTGACTATGGAGACATAATCCTGTCCCTTAGCCAAAATTATATTTGGTAATGACATTTTGGAGAATTAACTTTTTCGAATGGAAAGATTTTACCGAATCATTGGATCTTACTTGAACTCCTGGAAGCAAGGAAAAACATTATTGCCATATAAGCTCCCAGTTGTAAACATAAACTTGAGAACGCTCATGAACCACTTTTAATCTAAAAAAGACCAATACATCTTGAAACAGGCTGTTATTCAGTGGCTTTAAAAATGGCTAGCTAACCTCAAGACGATGTTTCTTTGAAAATAGCATAATTACAAGGAAACTGGTGAAAACATGGTTTGTTCTGCTGTCACAATTCAGTCTTGCATTAACTGAAAAGTTGAAGTCAATGGACGGGAAACACAAGACGGTTAAAGATCGAAAAGGACGAGAAAATCCTTTTAGGAAATTGATCAGAATGATCCAAAATATGAGAGATTTGGATAATTCCGATAGAAAACATGAGAGATTTTTCATTACTCCTGATATGTGAAAACTATTCACGAAACCAACTCAAGTGGAATAAAGCTTCATCATTGAATAAAACGCTATCCAAAATTGAATAAAACACTGTCCAAAATGCCATTTTCACTGGAATCAATAAAGGAACCAGCAAAGATAATCACTCCTAGTCATAAAATTATAAACCTTTATTCAATATCTAGTAGGGATACTTTAGAGCCCGTACATGTCGCAGCATGGATTCCACTAGATGTCTGATCGAGTCTAGTTCCAGATTTGACCATTCTTCCATAAAGATATTTGTTAGCTGCTGTATTGCGGTTGGTAGAGGACTACGAGGCCGAACACTACCCTGCCCAACATATCCCAGACATTCCCAGTTGGAAGCAGATCTCGATAATTAGGCAGTCCAAGATGTTGCAAATCCTGGAATATTGCTCACCATTCAGAATCAATTTTTGCAACTCTTAATAGTTGCGTTGTCGTCTTCAAAGAATACATCACAATATGGGTAAAAATTAAACACAGCTGGGTGAATTTGATGGGATAGAACAGAAGGATATTAAGAAGGAGGTAACACGACCTTCAAAGGGTATGAGTAGACCCAATGCCTGCCAACAGAACATACCCCATATCATGATACGACCTCTAACCGTGGTGAATACGAGAACAGTCTAAATTCTTACATGTTCTGATGAGTCTCCAGTTTCATTTTTTTACGTTACACATTTTTACAGATCTTGGTGTTGACGGCATCGTTCCAGTCGAATCTTTTGATTTTTTACAGAAAGAAATGGCTTTCATACAGCATATGACTCCAAATTCCAGAGTCTTCGATTGCACAGTTCGGTTGGAAGTGGTCTTTCTTTGTCGAAATTGAAATTTTGTAATGACACTGGACCTTCTGTTCTAATGCACGATTCGCTTTAAATTCCTGTTGGGTGCCGTTCTGCAGAATTTCTACCTTTTTAGAGATGCATTCTACTTCCGTTTTCCAATTTTGTATACCTTTTGAAATGTTGCTTTCGACATACCATGATACTTTGTTTTCTGAATTGTAACTCCGGCTAAACGTGCTGCAACAGTAACACCTTTCTAAAAATCGAGATCACTGGTCTTTCCCATCTCTGGATCGTGTAAGAAGCCCCAGAATGCCACAGTATTTATATGATACCAAGGAACTTGTGATGATACTATGTAACAACTTACATTTATTATTATTATTATCCGTTTATTAATTACAGGAAACTGTGGGTTACCCCGGGTCGGCAGTGTGCCAGGAGGATGACAGATTTACATACTGAGGTGCGAGGAACCACATGTACAAGAGTACATGCGTGCTCGACCCGAGATATTTACATACTAGTAACTGAACTTACATACGCTTGAAATAAAAACAAAGTTTATAGCAGTGGATACCAGAATTAGAAAAAAAAACAGCAGGCAAAAAGGCCAAGTGTAGGTGATCGTCACAGGTTCAACAGTTCTTGAGGCATTCCTTTCTGTAGAGCTTCTCCTCACAGAACTTATCAGGATTGATGTCCAGTTTGTTGTAGATTTGGAAGCAGTTGGCCGGAAACATACCCCTAAGGGAATCAATATTTGTAAGTGTAAATCGCACAGGGTGGTAGGAGTCGCGGCGTTCACCTCTTGTCTTCTTTGGGTCAGAGATTAATGGGATACAGATGGAGCATCTATTGGCCTGTGATGAGCCGAGCTTGCATAACGTGCGTTTAATTATCCGTTAACGCAAATTGTAAAAAGTTTCTATTTTTTTTTCTCAGTGAGTGGGAAATATAAACTCATGAGCCAAAATATTATGACCACCCTTTTCTCAATAAGTGTACACATCCCAAAGAAGGCAGAAGCGCCACAGGCCTGTGCAGTATATATAGTGACGACACAGATAACGCCTCCCATTTCGTCATTACGAACACTGTGCAATAGGGAAAGAGGACTTGACAGAGTTTGACTGGGGAATAATATTGAGGAAGACGGAATCCAGCATCCTACCAACCGCAGGCATTGTCGACTGTTCGAGGGCCACTGTAGTGAGGGTGTGGCAGGAATGGTCCGAAGGGGGACACAACCACCCAATGCGCTGAGACGGAGAGGCCACCAATGGTTGACAGACGAAGTGAACGGCTGTTGGTAAGTGCTCTCTGAGACACAGACGGCTCACGATCCTTACGTTAAAGGCAAACTACAACCAGGATGCATAGAGAATCGTTTCCGAACGTATCATCCAGTGGAATCTCTTGTGGATAGGCCTATGAAGTAGGCAACATGTTCATATGCTTATGGTAACCCACCATTATCGACATCTCTGCCTGTATTGAGTACGGGAGCATCGCTGCTGGACGACGGGAGAAGAGTTGCCCTTTCTGACGAATCACTGTTCCAGCTCCATCATGTTGATAACGGGTATATATTCGACAGTGAGCAGGCGAATAGCCGCAACCAGACAAAAAGGTTGGGCGAAAACAGACTGGCGGCGATGGTATCATGGTTTGGAGAATATTTCATGGATATCACTGGGTTCCCTCATTCACACCGAACAGACCCTCGTCGCCAGATCCTACCGCGGCCCTCGTTAATAGAGTCATTCGCAGGGACTGGGGACTCAGACGTACTACCCTGTCTCTGTACTACAAAGCTCTCTTCATCCCTGCCATCACATATGGCTCTCCTGTCTGGTACGCGAGGGCGGGACTAGAAGTGAATAAACGGATCCTAGAAACCATTCAGAGGACCATCCTCCTTACCATGTCAAGAGCAACTAGAACGACTAGCTCGGCTACCCTCGAAGTCCTGGTAGGATTCTGCCCCTGGATCTCGAAGCTACCCGCTGTGGTCTGCTCTACCATCTTGCCAGAAAAATATCGGCTACAATGTATGACCTCACCACTGACATCACTAATGACCGCAACTATGAGAAGAGAAGAATCACCGACCACCTCGTTCAGATTTGGCAGAGGAGATGGAGCAACACAGAAAAGGGTGCAGTGACCAGAAGATTCCTCCCCACTGTCACCAAGCTGTACCCTAAGGCGCCAGCGTGGTTTCACCCTGGTCGAAATACCACCTTCCTCCTTACAGGACACGGCCCGTTTAAAGCTAAACTTCACCAACTTGGCATCATAAATAACGCGGACTGTCCTGTGGAAACCCAGAGACATTTAATGTTTGAGTGCGATTTGTATGACGACCTACGACTACGCCTAATAACGGCAATCCAGTATATCCCAGACAACCAAGAACCCAGACTGTTAGACACTCAAGAGGACTACAGGGCACTCAGTCAGTATGCCCAGGATCTATTTTCTAGAAGGAAAACAATAATAGAAATACACCAAAGGCAACCCGACTAGAAAGAATGCAGGTGAAACAAGTAAAAAAAACTCACCATACCACAGAAAGACAAGACTTTAGGGTGTTTTGGATGGCCTACTGGCGACCCAAAACTGCACCTCCCTTGTGCGGCTTTTTTTTTTTTTTTTTTTCGGGGAGAGGGGAGGGGAGTATTTGCTCTTCTCCTCTCCTCGCCTCCCCATATTTTCACTGTCGTGGGGCATGGGCATGCCCCACTGAAATTGGGAGGTCACCTTCCTATCCGACCCCTCTTCTTCCTATTTCATCCCCCCGTCTACACCCTCCCTCCCATCACTTTCTCTTGTACAGCGACTGCCCCACATGTCCAAATTTAAATCACATCAAATTTTGCCTGATCTTTTAGGCTCTCTAGAAATAGTTCTTTCAGCGTAAAACCCCATGCAGCGCTTTGTAAATGCAATTTTACTTAAAATCAACAGCGATAACTCCAACTTTTATTTTAGGTCCTAGTCACTGAAATTCCAGAAAAGTAAGTAGCAGGACCTGCCACTTACTTTTCTGTTATGGTAACGAGGGGTCCCACTGGGGGCCCTGCGGCCAACAGGCCGGATGAACAATGGGCACAACAAACTACATACCGCATGACTCATACATTATTTTTAAACCTCTGGCATAGACAGGGTACTGTCACTCGATACATAGAACATACGCGGAGATGGGAGAAATCCCCGGAGCCGTCAGACCCTCAACATACCTATACCTCGGCATTGTTTCTGTCAAAGGTTTGCCCTACATGGTGACTGTGTATCCATATGGCACTAAACCCTTTCAACAAGGCAACGCCACTGTCACATGGCCCGCCTTGTGCAAGAATGATTTGTTTCTAAGCATTTCGTGTGTTCCCTGGCGGCCAAATTTCCTCGACATCAATCCCATCGAATATTTGGACTGATTTTTAACGGTCCCCGTTGTGTATTTGGAAAAGACATACCAGTCTTTGATAAAAGTCTTCCGAGTAAGTTTTCGTGTGACAGCAATGAATGTCGATTAAAACCTTCACGTTGTTCTTCGCTTAGCAGTGAAGGGCGCCCCCAGGTTTTTTTTTGGTCAACTCATTTTACGAAGATGGGTTACTGATCGAAATTTTGATTTGTAAAGTACGGCTGAATATTGAGATATTTTTCTCGAAATTTGGATTTATCGTTCGCATATGATTTTGAATGAAAGTGTGCGCATTAAGACATGAAATATATGATAAAGGCTTCGTCTCGTACAAACCAGTAGGGTTGAATTTGTGGAAGTGCAAACTAACGACCACTCTTCTGCATGTAGGGGTATACAGTGTTGCCACCAGTGTAACAATTTGTAAGTATCTTTCCAAAATGAGACAAATTAGCTCTTTAATTTTGGGTTGTTCGAAGTTTGAATCACCCTACTTTGCATGATTTTGAAAATGTTAAACTACCATTAGTTACTTTATAATTAAATGTTTTTATTAGAAACTGTCTCTAGGGGCACATGCGTTCTTTGAAAACATTTTTAAGATGTCATACGTGAAGAAACAAGATTAAATGCAGTTCCATGTACTTCAGTAAAATTTTTATAGCTGTCTTAAAATTATGATAATCGACATTTCTTTTTTATTATTGTACGCAGCCATTTCAAATGTTTATTAAAATCGATATTCTTTACTCACACAGCGACTTCCGAATCTATTAGAGAATTTACAAGGGTCCACAAAATGGGACATTTTAAAAACATCACGACCTTGACTGTACAATTCCCTTAACAGAGAGCTTAAAATGAAAAAAAAAAGAATTAAAATCCTGAAGGGAAGGTCCGTTAGAAGTGCAAATCCCTCCCCTCTAATTAGTAAAGTCCATTTGTGGAAAGTAGATTCCTCGTGCATTAATCGTGAGTTCTGGAATTCCATGGGTCAATAACAACATCGCTCTCCTTTGCTGGCACTGCATTCAGTTCTCTGGAAGCAGATCTTGGATGCACCGAGAAGAGTGCCAATTAAAACCCCCCCAGAGTCATCTGGGCTTTAAGGAGCATAAACTTCCCTCACATAATTCCTTCATCATTCTCGTCCGCCCTCCAGTGCCGAGAGAGGCTGGGATCTTGCACGCTGTCATTTTGACAGGCAGCCCTAATTAGTTACCGAGTGGCCAAGGAAACTTGCATTCCAAGAATGTTTTAAAGTACTTAACGTCATCACAGGGTTCTTCCTCGCTTAAATGATAATTCCGTCAGTTTAAATTGGTGTCTTCCTTGCTCCTTACGGAGCGACAGGAAAAAGAGGCAGCCAATAGATGCCTGAATTGAGATGCCATAGAAAGAGCCGATGATTTTTAGAGATGTTATGTAAACCAGCTTGTCAAACTGTTTAAAACCGGGACCCATCATCACCACGCTGAATCACGAATAACTTCTTTTGAGCGACTAAAGTCCACCAACCTTCTGAGAGAAGAAACGTCTTAATTCGGAATTAAGAGTTCCACCACGGTTGAAATTAACTGGCAGAGCATCGCTCGCAAATTTAATATTCTCTGAAATTACTCTAATGGAGTGTTCGATGTCTTGATTAATTGTCTTCAACAGAAGTCATCTGAGAAGAAAGGCCATAATTAAAAACATTAAAATCTTCCTAAAGAACTACCCACTTAATTGATGGCTGACATTATTTTACGAGATTTTCGCAATCAACAAGCAGGCGGCGCTTCTAAGTGTCTGTATTATTAAAAACAAAAACACTTCTCGCAACTTTCATTGAAAGAAGATTCTTGGATGACTGCAGTGGTAAAACTCGAATAAATTTTATGAACGAAACTAGGGATGCTGATATTTTGGCTACTGCTATATGCTGTGCTAAATAAATTGCACAATCCAGTCATGAATATGTTTATTTTAAAACAAACTTCTTTACGCTTTCATGTTTATTTTTGGATTCTTACAGATTTTTGTATAAAGTTCGATTTCATTTGGGATGTATCGCTGCCGTTTTAGTTATCTAATTTTAATTTAATTTTTTTTATTCTTTAGTTAACTGCCAATCACAATACATATTTTGACCGTCTTATTTTTGTTTTTCTAAGACGCTCTCAGAGAAAAAAAAAAAAAAAAAAAGAGTGTGCTGAATTACATGCCCGTGAATACAACCTAATAGAATATTGTGAACTTGGAATCAAGTGGTTTTTAACTGAAGTTGTAAAGTTTCTCCACAATCTGTTTAAACAGACAAGACAATCTTTAGAACAATCTCTTTGTACTGAAAATTAATTTTATGGAACAACATATAATTAGAAGGACCACAAATGATGTTATTTATTCCTGATGCCAACATATGATCCGATAAATCTCCACGAAAAAGGCCGGGGCATAATTGACTGCCCAATAAATGTACAAGAAGGATTTCGTAGCCCGATTAAACGCTGAAAGAATTTGCATATGATTTCTGCACGCTTGCTCTCTCAAGTGAAAGACAAGAATGACTATAAATAAAGATAATCGAAAGAAATTTCGCTTTCTAAGAATCTATTCCAATAGTAAATTCAAGAATAGGCTCTCCCTCTCTCTGTGTGTGTGTGTGTGTGTGTATGTGTGTGTGTGTGTGTGTGTGTGTGTGTGTATATGTGTACGTATGTACACGAAAATACACTTTTGAGATGGTTCCCAGTTTTAAAGAGAAAAAACAAGCTCGGTATTTTTGATGGAAAACCATTTGAATAAGTCTGAGCTTTTGGCTTTGCATTTCGGTCTTATGGAAGTGTGTGTGCGTGCGTGCGTGTGTGATAAAATGGTCCCATTACTAAGACAGATTATGGGGATGAATTTGTTGCACGTAGTGGAGGAACTATTGCGGCGAGGTTCCCGTAAAACTGTAATGCAGCCAGGAAATACACCGATCGATGGTGGGGTGACATTGATAAATGACTTGTGTTAGCTATTGACTGGCTGAAAAAGGATAATACATGCGGGGAATACAACAAGTTCGCCTGCGTCCAGATCGACCGTGTTGTTGTCTTATTGAGATCTTTAGGATGAATCAGCTCAGTCGTTGATTAAAAAGATTAAAAAATTCTTCGTAAAAGCTGTGAAGGTAAATAAAGCGGAGTTTTAAAGTTTAGGGTAATCGAGTTGGTCGATTAAGGTTAAAGTTTGTCAAAGAGAAAAGTCATATTTGAAGTAAGTAAGGAAGAAAGTTTTGAAAGAAGGTCTGAACCCGAGACAATGGAAACAAAATCAATCCTCAAAAAATTTATATTAATATACAAACCAGATTTCGATGTCATAGTGCTGCCATCTAGTTGGTACGCGTGCAATTAGTGAAAATATTTTTCTCTTGAAGTTTAAACCTACGCGAATGAAGGATTTTTTAATCTTCATCTTTTTCATCTGTCTGCCTATATTATGGAGCGATCTCCTTGAGTTCAAAATAACTAATATATCATTCGCAAAATGATTAAACTTTAAAGTAAAAGCTAAAAATACTTATCAAATTTATTTATTTTCGTTTATTTCTCATTTTCTTAACCTTCAGATGTTTCCGTATTTTTGTTCCTTCTTTGCACAAACCGAATGTTTCCATCGTAAAATATTCCGCCTTTGGTGGCTGCTGATTCAATAATATACAACATCCTTTATTGGACTTACTTTGCGGTGATTCTATTTTCTTTTCACCTCTTGAAATCCCAACGAGTAATTCCCAGGGCATCGAACCCCCTACTTAATCATTATATCAGTTTGACAAATAGCCGCTGTCTTCTGAAGAGGTGAATGACCACGTGATTGGATTGTTATCCTAAGGGTCTTGATCCGAATCCTGCTTGCATTTCCTTCAAATACACGGCGTCATTAAATCCCCCAGTTCCTTGGGGACTATCCGGACATCTGCGGTTACATTCCCGATGGCGGAGAATACTCTTATTTAAGGATTACAGCAGTTTCCATATATCTTCAGGGATGCAATATACCCTGTCTCGGGTCATTCTTTGTTTCTTTGATGGGATGGGTAATTAAACTTCATCCTAAAATGTAAAGATTAGAGTACAGTTAAAACAGTGGTTATTAAGGATTCAGTTAACTACTTTTTAATATTATAAAACGTAATAATCCTCAGCAAATATTTACCTACTTTCTTTCCTCTTTTCAAGGATTGAATGTTTATAATTTAAAGTGTTGTTACATTATTAATATGCAAACATTTTACATTTTTAACGCAATATAGTTGTTTTTGATTTCATTTATTCTACTGCGACTGTGTTCTGCCTATTAGATTGCACATAGATTTATTTCATCGACGACCTTGGTTGCATATTATTTGCCTGTACAGCTTGCAACAATCATTTCCTCAAAAGAACTCTACCGAATGTAGAAGGAAATATCTCCTGCGACCCACTTCTGAGAGGTTCCCCTATTTCCATCTATTCCTCCTGAGTTAATGCAAATAAATACAGGAGCGAAATGGGTCGAAGGACAGCTGGAGTTAACTTACAGGTGTCCTGGGAATTACGGTGAAATTATAGGAACGATTTTTCTGATTGACGAAGTCGCAAGAGCTCTATAACGGACCTATTCTGGACGCTGGGTGGAGGCCCTTATTTGACGCTAGCCACGGACAATACAATCCCAAGAGATGAGCATTGTATTGGCTGCAAATATTGGGGAACGTCAGCTCCGTCTATAAAAAAATAGGAGTGCTAAAAGAGAGTAGTGCATTCAATGTGCATTATTGATCGTTGTTTGGGACAAAGGTCATTTAGGCTTCGATAATTAGAGTCAAATATCAGTGGTCGTTTTTCTTCTAAGAACATATTATAAATATCCGAGTTTTAGAGTTAAAAGTCGCCAAGACTTCTATGTTTTCTTGCAATATATCAATATAATTATATATATACCGTTGTAGATTGTCTTGATCAAATGGTTTCCTGAATTCTTTTAATTTTCCTTGGGATTTTCTTAAAAAGCTTGTTATCAGCTTCTGAAAATTAAGTCGAGAAATCTTAATTTATCATTTGTGGTAAAATAAGACTTTAGCACAAGTCGTAAATCACCATAAGATTTTGTGGTACCATTTTATGAAACATCTCGCTACAGTTGATTGGAAATTAATTTTCTGACAGTTAAATTCCTATTTTTCAAAAGATCGAAAAGGTTTGTTATTTTGATTTTCTGAAAACCCCAAAATACGAAAGGTATTTGAATATATAATTTCTGTAGCTTTTAATTTTCAGGAAATACGTGTGAAGGGAGGTTGTTCCTGAAAAGGAAAGTTGAAGGGGTAAATGAGGAAGAGAAAAATTGTCTCTGTGAGTTTGAAGTTCGGCAGCAAATGGATGTTGGCTGGTTTGAAAGAGAGAGAAGGAGACTTATAGAAGCTGATTCAAAAGAACAGATTTACTCAGTTCACGATTATTACCCAGTAGAATAGAAAAATATGTAACATTGTCGATCTTTTGTTTTCTTAATATAAAGATGGAGTATTTTTCACCACATTATTTTTCGATTATTTTCTTCACAGATTTCTGTGGTTTGAAACCTAGAAGCTTCCTAATTAACTGAGAAACTTAGTCTCAATAGAAAAATAAAGAAAGTTTCGCCCATATCGATATTATAAAAAAGGTGGATGGATATGTACAGTTCCGTTTTCTGTGTGACTTCTAATACAGTTGTCAAAAGAATCGTTCGGTGTTTTTTCCTTCAAATCGAAAGCAATCTGTTTTTTTCTCCCATTAAGATTCTACGAGATTTTGTTGTCTACCCGTATTTCAATACAATAAACTAAATATCGACTTGGCAGGCAACACTCTCACTTCTCATAAACAGACCAGGCTGATGAAAAGAAAAAACTCCAAAAAATCCTCATTTTTTTGTTTTCGACCAAGAGAGCTGTCAATTTTAGTCGACAGTGTCTTAGATTTCTGTCACCTCTCTTTTTTCTTGTACTTAGCTTGATTGGTTTAAATTTCTGCCTTTATTTAAGTGGCTATGGTTTATTTTTGCATCTGTTCGGATCCATTATTTATATCCAGTAGAGGTATTTTCCAGGTTTCGTTTCTTTATATAAAACATGCTCTCTTCTATACCTCGTATGGAATTTTTTGATGGAGTGTTTATTCCAATCCTCTTATCGTAATGAAGAAGACTGCGAGGGAAGCACAAAGTGCCACATCTAATTTCTTTTTTGCCTCCCAAACATTGGAAAGACTCGCATCACAACGAATACAGGAAGTGTTGTTTTTTAAAGAATCGTTGTTTAACTCAAACATCAGAAGCAGTTTTGACGACCTTCCATGAAGATTCAGAAGGATAAGAAAAGATAACTTTATAAGTGGTTTGTTTTAAAGATGTTCTTTAAGCACAAATGATTTCTTATGGATGCTTTGTGCTTTCCAAGAAAGCGTCACCTGAGAAAAACCTTTTTCTGCATATTCAGAAGTCAAACAGTTTTGTGTCATCAAAGTAAAAAGACGGAAACAATTTATTTTACTCGTTGATGTCTGTGCAATATTTATAAGGTTTTTTGTTTGTTTAAAGTGCAGTAGAGTGAAACAGGATCCATTATCCATGCATTCCAACTGAATGGCGTATCGGATTCTTTTCCCTGAAATCTTGATTAATTTAGTACCTCGGATTTGTTTCAACCAACGCCAAGATAAACGTGCACAAGGTAGAGAAGAATAGAATTTGGAAAATATCAGGGTAGTATCAATTATTCAAACATACTTCTTTGCAGAAGGTCACCACTGACACTTTCTCCTTATGGAGGCTCTTCTGCCATTTGTGTAGTTGTTTCAAATCATCAACATATGCCACATAAGGTATGTTCGTGTCAGACGGCATCTGGGATTTCTCCCATCTCCGCGTGTGTTCGCTGTATCGAGGACTGTCAAGCCAGAGCCTTGAAAGTGTGTGTGTGGGCCATGTCTGTGCAGTGTGATGTGTTGTGCCCATTGTTTGCCCGGCTAATTGGCCGCCAGGCCCCTAGTGGGGCCCGACGCTGCCCATACCTCGCCACGTGGAGGCTAGCCGGATGTGTACAGTATCACAACAAGTTGCTCTGGCAGGTCCATACAATACTAGAACTGTAACCTTGGACACGGACACTTTTGCTCAATCCTGAATGAAGATCTAACTGACCCTAGTTTCCTGGGATTTCAGTGGCTAGGACCTAAAAAAAAAAAAAAAATCACGCGTTTCACATCACAGCATATGCCACAACAATATTAATGTTTTACTTCGAGATATGGCGCTACACCTAGTGGACACATTATTAGGTAAATTATCTTTTCATGAAATGAATAGCTGCTTCAGTAATGGCCTCATGTGTCCAAACTACACTGCTCGATAAAATTAACAGAACAAAATGTTTCACGAATAGTTTATTGTGAACAGTGCTTCCAAAAGCGAATATTTGTATAATAGGTATCCTGGGATGCAAATTCCGAGTATCCAATACAAATCAATTACCACCTTACAGAATCGCACATTATGCAAATTATTATTTCTGTTAATTCCCACAATTTTATTCCTGTTTTTTGGCTTGCTCAGTAGGTTAGCCACATCTAGTGCTCAGGTTGGCAAGTCATCATCGTTTAGATGATTCTTTTAGATGGCGGGCCGTTGGACGGCTTGACACCGTGCAGTCGCAGGCGGAGTTGCAAGTTGGCTTAATCTGTTACGCAGTGTCGTCTCGGTACTACAAAGTGCATTTTTGACGTTCCCCATGGTTTTCACCAGGACTACTTATTCACCAGCTGCCTCCTAATAGGGCATTGAGCTATAAAATGGAAAGTTACAGCCCTTGGTATCGCAGATGACCCATCCTGCATATGCGAGGGAACGGAGACTTGGACCCACCCTTTATACGAATGCCTACTCTTTGATGACCTCAGGAATATCCTCATCTCCATGATCACCTTCATACGAAAGGACCAGGAAAATCATTTGCTAGATAGCAGGGAAGACTACAACTCTCTCGCGTTTCGCACAGGATCTCCTCTCCGAAAGAAGAGCCGTGCTCCAACGAAATGACAGATCACCACCTGGAACGTAAGAAGATGGCACAATAACCACCCTAGGAGTGAACTTCAACATAGAAAAAATTGGACTTAACCATCTATACAAACGTTATATCTATCATCAGGCTTGCAACATGGTGATCCTGGTCGCTCCACCTCAACTGGACATGGCATGACAAATCCTGGACGGAGGGATCCACGAGTGCCACGATCATCTGTCTAATACACCGGATTAGACTAGGACTAATACCAGATACAATACTAGAACTGTAACCTTGAACACGGACACTTTTGCTCAATCCTGAATGAAGATTTAACTGACCCTAATTGGACTAGCAGCCTCGCTGCCCCATGCACCTTTTTGGCGATCTGAACCGGGAACTTCAACCGATTTCCTTTAAATCTCAACCTCAAGCAAGGAGGGGTGGAGACGGGCTTCGGCTTCCATCTCCACCCCCTCTTTCCTCCAGTGGGCCCGTCCCCACTGATATTCTAGGGTCGCCTTCTGTGTCGTCCTCATATTTCTACCTGTCCCTTCCCCAGCCTTCAGTCTTCCTCTCCTCTCTGCCATACCCAATCACCGCGCTTGCTCCCAATTTAACAAAGTTTAAATTGGCCTATAAATTATTTCTACCCGAACTTAAACCTCTTTCGGCCCTTACCTAACTACCAGCATTTAATAAAAAACTTCTTTTTTTTTTAACAATGGGCCCTTGCAACCGAAATATTCGGAAACTAAGTGGCAGGACCTGCCAGAGCACTTAAAATCTCTCTACTAGTTGCATGACCTATCTCCTCGGGACTAAGTGTTGGCAACTGTGGGTCTCACCGGGGACCATTTAGCCCAACGGCTAAATGGTCAGAGGGAAAACAGAACATAATACTATACAAGATAACCATTCCCCACACTTTTAAACTTCTGGCCTTTGCAGAGTTCTGTATTAGTACACAACGCGGAGATGAGAGGAAACTTCTGGTGCTGATAAGCAACTAACACACTTTACACTCGCTATAGAAGCAGTTTCATGGGACAGGAACCATTTATAAGAAGAGCTGACCAGGGTCGCCAGAGGGATACATCGACAAGAACAGACAGTTATCTGACCCTAACAGCAAGATGGACCCTGCGATGTCCTGTTATCTACTGGCTCTTGAGGTTGCTGTGGTAACAGGTGAAAACATTTCCAACCGTCCAGTGTTAAAAAGGCTCAATTCAAGTAAACTCTATGCAAATGAAGCCAGTGGTTTTTGTCGCATTAGCCCCAATCCATCTCAGAGCTCGTCGAAACTGGTGCCATGAAGACTTGACAAAAAAAGTACAGTTCTGTTCTCCGAGTCCCGTTTTATCCTACAAACAGATTCCAGGCCTTTTTTCAACTGCGGACAACGAAGAATGCGATATCATCCATTCAACATTTGAGAAAGAAACACTTACAGTGGAGGCATTGTTCTCGTGTGGGGTGGAATAATGATCAACGGCCGCACTCCTTCATGTTTTTAATAGGGGTACCCTAACTACGCAGCGGTACAAAGAACAGATTCTTAAACCCTATGTGCGACTTCTTCGGGTTGCGGTTGGCCCAGATTTTCTTTTCACGCACGACAACGCCACTGCACAGAGAGCTCAAGTGGTGGAGGAATATCTTGAAACTGAATATATATAACTGTAAAGTGAAGTGTAAAGTGTGTTGACGTCTAACGGCACCAGGGGTTTCCCCCATCTCCGCATTGCTTTCATTGTAGGTGTACCAGTTCACTGGGAGGGCCAGACATTTAAAAGTGTATGGATTTTGTATGAGTGTAGTGTGTGTATCGTTGTTCATCTGGCCATTTAGCCGCTGGACCTCTATTGAGGCCCAACGTTGCCCACACTTGGTCTCGTGGAGGCGGACAGGTACACAGTAGTATGAAGCTTTATTCTGGCAAGCCCTGCCACCTAGTTTCCTGAAATTTCAGCGGCTAGGGCCTATGTAAAAAAAAAAAAAATAATAATAATAAATAAATAAAAATAATGCAACACGAGGTGATTTTCGGGGTAAGACGCTAAAGAGATTATTAGAGGCCAAAAGGGCATGCGCGACTTGATTTGAACAATTAAAATTTTGGTAGTGTGGGGCATACGCTCTGATGTTTAATCAGAATGGAGAGGAGAATGAAGCCTGGGGGGAAGTCAGAAATATGGGGTCAATAGGGAAGACGACCCCAGAGAAGGTCAGTGGGCATGCCCATGCCCCACCAGGAGGAAAATAGGGGTGGGCGAGGGGAAACAACAGAGCCGTCTCCTCTCTACCCCGCCCAGGAAGAGGAGTAAAAGCCCAGTGCAAGTGAGCACAGGTGTAGGATCGCCTTATGGCGTCGGCAGCAAAACTGCGTGCAGTCCCAGTAGTTGAAGTGTCCAAGCCGTGAAAGCTCGTCATTCCTGGGACAGTTCCGACCTGTCTAGTAATTAGCATAGCCATTTTTGTGCAGGCGATGCACGAGCGGGTATCCTCACACGCGTCAGTCATATTTCCGCATCTCTATTAGGTAGGTCGTTGTACTAAGAGACCGCGAGGTCCCTCCTTATTGAAGTTTCTTATATTTAGCAGTTGTGTTTTGCGTTTGAGGGGTAAGCAGCTCTTGCACGAGTTTCTCCTTATTATTGTGGTTCCCTGTGAACAACAATTTGTGTTCTGCACCGGATAAACAACTCCTGCTCGAATTTGGTTAGTGCCTTGTACTCTTCGCATGAATCTAGTAGGTGCGACTCGAGATGTCTTGGGAAGTACGTGGGTGCTGTCATAAAGTCTGCAGCGTAGGTCTTCATAGTAGGTACATTCATACATTACAAGTTCGCATTGGGCGTTTTTGACCAGAAGCTCTCCTTTCTACCACACATAGATCACCTGAAAAAAAAATTCTGTCGACTCCGGTGGATGCTTAAGCAACAACTTATGCATGTCCATGACCAGGCCGTTGGGTGCAGGTATATTAAGACATGTGTCTATCTGGTCATTCTTTATGGAGCAGAAGTCTGGACCTCAACCGCCGAAATGCATCTAAGACGAATTTTTGCAGGCGAATTTTGGCTATTGAAGTGGGCCATATGGAAATTTAGGCTTCCCCCTGCACCAAGGACCACCCAGATGGCCACATCTCTAAACATCAGACGTCTTTCTGCCATTATCCATGAGAGAAGACTCGTCTTTGCTGTAAAAATTATGGTTGGCATTATTTCGGACCCAGACTTCTGGGCTAACTGCGGTTGGAGGATCCCGGTCCCAAGCTTCGGGCCAATCCAGTCCTTCAGGCCACTCCAAATCAGTGAAAGTTATCCGATTGGTTCTTACCCGTGCAAATGCTGCAGTACATATACTCCTTGGATGGCGACCTCTACAAGTTCGCATTGGATAAAAAATACAGGCAGAACTTACTCCAGCCACTTCCTTCCCAGGACCACATCACAGGACATTAGAACCTGCTCCCAAGGACCTGTTCATCACTCCCATGGATCCCTCACTACATTGTTCCAACTTTCTGCGCCTGCTCATATGACTCCAGCACTGTAAAAGGACTGCTCCCTGGAGAATAACTTAACTTGATAACATGCTGTTGTGTATATCTGTTCATATGTGAATTTTTAATTTGCTTTCCTACACTTGTACAATTAGTAATAATATCATTTTTTTTCTCCTATCTCATCCTTGTTTATTACATTGTATTAACCTTTACTGTAATATTGTATTAGCCTTTGTAACCTTGTATTAGACTTTGTAACCTTGTATTAGCCTTTACTGTAAACCCCTGGCTTGTAGCCATGAAGGGTATTGTGTACGGCATAAAGAGTTCTTCTATTATGTGTGTCCATGTTTCTGGCTACCCACAGGAGCAACGTGGATCATCTAGAATTCAGTAAGATGCTAATTACGCGTTGAACGCTCCGTGGCTTGTCAGCAAATAGGTTTCGAAAATGCCGGGTTGAAACCAGGGCTTTTACCCAGGGCTTGGGGTTCACCCTGTCTGTGTTGGGCGGAAATTTCTTTGTAATTTCGCCTTTGGTTGTGGCAGTCCATCGATCCTGTCAGACTGCTTGTAGTCTGATTTTTTTTTTCTTCTTTCTGATTCGCAGCTCTGTTTACTGTAAAGCCAAGGAAGGTGCAGGGTTGTCCTTTTGCAAGGCTGTGAATGATGGTGCAGCGAATAGCCTCTAAGTCCAGGGGCAGGGCCCCTATTAATACCTGTAGGGCGGGAGTGCTGGTGGTACAGCAAGCACGGGTGATAGTTAGCAGTATTGTCCATTGAGAGGCGTCCAGTGTCCGTCGATTTACAGCGGTTACGGCTTTTTGAAACCAGGCTGGAAAGGCGTAGGATATTGCTGGTAGGAAGATTGTTTTATAATACAAGTGATAGAGTGCGTTTGTTGAGCCCCCAATTTCGTCTTGTGTTTCTGGCCACTAGTGCAGAGTATTTCTTCATCTTTCCTCTGTTGTATGTTAGCATTAGCATTAGTAGAGGCATATGATGCAAGAACACAAGCTTATTCAGCATCAGCCAAAAAAAAAAAAAAAAACAACCACTACTCCCATTTCACCCCTCCGTTCGTTCTAAATACCTGTCCAGCTGAGCCTTAAATTTATTTAGGCTATCAACTTCAACAACAAGCGATGGGAGTCTATTCCACAAACCAACTGCCCGCTGGCTAAAGGCAAATTTCCGCACATCTATCCGACATCCGTCCTTCCTCAATTTGAATTTATGCCCTCTCAGGTGATTATTCTGAGCAAGAGGAAGAATCCCATCGGCATTGAGCATGCTCAAGCCATTCAAAGCCTTGTACACCTCTATCAGATCACCTCGGCGATGCCTAGTCTCCAGGCTCTGTAATTTGCAAAACTTGAGCCTTTCTTCGTAAGAGCAACCCTTTGTTCCATTCACTAATCTTGTTGCCCTTCTCTGTACTCGTTCCAGCAGCTCTACATCCTTCTTGAAATGAGGCCTCCAGACCTGTATACAGTACTCAAGGTGTGGCCTGACCAATGCCTTATACAAGGGAATAATCACATCCTTATCCCTGCTAGAAAAATTCCTGTATATCATTGACAAGACACCATGAGCTACTCTTGCAGCTCGTCTGCACTGCTCAGAGAACTTCATATCTGCCTGCACAATTACCCCCAGGTCCTTTTCATTCTCTACCACTGTCAGCGTAGTACCACAGAGTTGATACGTTGATCTGGGGTTACTGTTTCCCATATGTAGTACTTTACATTTGTCAATGTTAAACTTCATTTGCCACCTCTCAGCCCATCTGCTCAACCTTTCCAGATCCTGTTGCAGCAGCATAGTATCAGTAGTATCCTTAACAACCCTGCCAACCTTGGTATCGTCTGCAAACTTGGACATTAAGCCTGATACACCATCATCAATATCATTTATAAATACAGAAAACAACAATGGACCCAACACTGAACCCTGAGGAACTCCACTAATAACATTAGTCCACGTTGAGCAGTGTCCATTGATTACCACTCTCTGTCTTCTGCCACTCAACCATCCCTTTATCCATAGCAGCAATTTGCCTCCAATGCCACACTTCTCCAATTTGTGCAGCAGTCTTCCATGCGCAACAGTATCAAAAGCCTTTCTAAGATCCAAATATATAATATCAAAGTTATTCCCTGCATCCAGTTCTTTTGTGACTACATCATAGTATCCAATCAAATTGGTCAGACAAGACCTGCCCTTAACAAAACCATGCTGTGTCTGAGCTATAACTGAATTCTTGTCCAGATGATCCTGCAGTGCTTCTTTAACCAGTGCCTCCATTAATTTTCCTGGAACCGAAGTTAAACTAACAGGTCTATAATTACTTGTGTCAGCCTTTGATCCTCCTTTGTGAATTGCGGTTACATTTGCACATCTCCAGTCCATGGGTACCTCCCCTGAGTCCAAAGAAGCTCTCATAATTATGGCTAGGGGTTTGCTTACTTCCTTTGCTGCCTCCTTTAATATAACTGGATAGATCCCATCCACCCCTGGTGCCTTTTTTATGTTTATCCTCAGCAATTTCTCCTCCACTTTCCTCTCAGTTATTAGAAAATAATCTAGCTCACTGCCAATGTTTACTTCACCTACGACATTCCCCTTCCTGAATAACTCCTCATGTGTGAAGGTAGATGCAAAATACTCATTTAGATTGTTAGCCACCTGAGCAGGATCCTCAACTGTTGAACCATCAACATCCAGTGGACCAATCTGATTCATCCCTTTCCTTCTTGAGTTTAAATAGGTAAAGAACTCTTTTCTGTTTTTCTTTGCGTCCTTTGCCAAGGATTTCTCATAATCTGCCTTTGCCTGCCTAATCTCCTTTGTGACTTGGTTACAGACCAACTTATATCTATCATAGGCTTCCATGTCACCCATTAATTTGTATGTATCCCATGCATTTTTCTTCTCTGCCATATGTCTCATTAGTTCATCTGACAACCATTTAGGCCTGAACCTTGAACAAAATTTCTTGGTTGGTATGTAAAGCCTGGTAGCTTCCAAGATTAGTTCCTTGAATGCTTCCCATTTTGAATTTGCTGTTGGTAACATCATCAGTTGGTCCCACTGTATAGAATTTAAATACTGTCTCAGACCATCATAGTCGCCTTTACGAAAGCAAAAACCCTTCCCTTTGCCTCTGATGGTAGTTACCTCCTTGAGTAAATCCCACTTCAGCACACTGTGATCACTGCCACCCAGTGGTTCCTTTATCTGCAGATTCCTAATGCATGAAGAATCACTACTGATAATCAGATCAAGAGTATTACTCCCTCTAGTTGCCTCCCGAACATGCTGGTGTAGAAAACAATCATCCAATAAATCCACAAAATCCCTGCTAGTGTGTGAGTGACCAGCCCCCAAATTCCAGTCAATATCTGGGAAATTAAAATCCCCCATTATAAGACTCTCTGATTTACTGGCCCATTCTATTTCCCTGTACAGTATCTTATTATACTCATCAGAGTCATTAGGCCTATAGCACACTCCTACTCTCAATTTTGATTTACCTATGCTTATGTCACACCAAACTGACTCGACACTGCCCTGTCCATCAATGTCGACTGGCTTCACTTCCTTGGATTTTATGTGTTTTTTAACTAACAGCATAACCCCTCCTCCCCTCCTGTCCTGTCTATCCTTTCTATACACATTGTATTCCCCAAATTCCAGTTCTGCATTCCTTATATCTGTGTGACACCACGTCTCTCATATCCCAACAATATCTGCCTTTGATGTTTTGAGCAATACCTCAAATTCATCAAATTTATTTACTAAACTCCTAGCATTGGTGTACACGCAAGTACATTGGTGTAAACTCCTAGCATTGGTGTACACGCAGTTAGGTGGTACTTGAATGATAGTTTAGAGTCAAGTATAAGGCCGAGGTGTTTTAGTTGGTCCACTAGTTTGATAGTCTTATTTTCCACTTCGATTTATGGTGGATTGCGTAGGTCTAGTTTTCCTTTGAGCAAAATTGAAGTTTTGGTCGGTGATATCTTCAGTAGATGAGTCTGTTTCCACTCCTAAAGTATCCTCAGGGCCTGGTTCGCCTTGTCCTCCATTGGCGATGGCCTGGGAGCTGACTTCGCCCAGGTCCATGACAAGGAACTCATCAAAGACCATGTTCCACAGGAGCGGGCCAAGAACAGAGCCCTGGGGGGCAGCCCATATGGACTGGTCGATCTAGTTTCCCATAAGGTGCGATGACGCTTATTGTCCTCTGTGAAAGATATGATTTGATAGTCTCGTAGAGCTTTTCTGGCACGTGGGCCCGCCGTAGTCTCGCCTGGACGCTCGGCCACCGAAGGGTGTCGAACGCCCCAGCAAAATCAATTGATATGACCAAGTATTTGCTACCGCATGAGGTTGCGGAGTTTAATATATTTCTTAGGGCTTCAACAGTAGATGGTTGTGGTTTAAAGCCAAATTGGGTTGCTATGTGAAGTCCAGCTGTTTGGTAGTGTTGGCCAATTCTTGTGTAAAGCAGTCTCTCAAACAGTTTACTTATGACAGGTACCATCGCGATCGGTCGATACGATTTCGGCGAGTCAGGTGGCTTCGCCGGATTTTTCAAGACGAGTTTTACATTCACTTGCTTTCATTATCTTGTAAGGTTCCAGATTCAAGGCAGCGGTTATATAGATTCAGTAGTAGTTCCGGTGCGATTTTATTTTACCTTTTTTAATAACTTTCGGCTCTAGTAAGTCTGGGCCAAGACAGTTATTGTTTCGTATGAGGATTGAAGCCTGTCGGAGTTCCTCCAGAGTAAAGGTGGTTCACGTCGGTTTGTAGTATATTCATTGTTCTCAGCACAAAATTGCAGTTGTTCTGGTAACGTCGGAATTGGTTCCTGGAAGATAGTGTCCAGTATATTGTTTATTGATTGGTGCCATGTGGTTGTCGGGGTGCCCTGCGATGTCCTTGTTGTAATGATGACTTCCCCTCTGGGGAGCTTGTTTGTTGCTATCTTGTACACCACTCCCCAGGGTTGAGCGTTTCCAGTTGTGCCTACAAATGTCTCCCAGGCCTTACGCTTGCTTTTGGACATCTAGGGTCCACCAAGGAACCGCACCCGGTGTTGGATTTTTTCGTTTCATTGCAGCTTCGCTAATGCTGGTGACTTTCATTTGGGTGTCGTTCGGGTCAGATTGTGGGTTCATATTGGCGAGGTGCTCGGCCGCAGCAGATGCAAGCAGCTCCCCGAAGAGATCCCAGTTGGCTTTTCGAACCGCGAAGCGGTTTAGCATCTGCTTGGATACTGATGTCCTGTCTAGTGATTGTCTTATTTCATAGGTTATCACTCTGTGGGCGGACGTTGTCCAAGAGTCTTTGACCTTCCATTCCGTAACATATCTGGCAATGTTTCCAGTGGCCACAGTGACATCAATTGTAACCTCCTACAGAGTGTTACAAAATGTAGGAAGGTGGTGGGGTTGTTTAGAACCACAAACGGTGAATTTTTCTGGTAGTCTTCTAGGAGCTGCCCTTTCCAGCTTCTCGTCTGTTCGGGGTCAGACTACGCCTGGCACATCCGCTCCAACAATAATTCTCTGGTTCGGAAGCGTGTCTAGTAGCGTCTGCAGGTACCTGGTGGCGAAGGAAATGTCTTCCCCCGGTCTGCAGTAAAGCGCCACCGCGTAGAGTGGGCCCAATGGAGTTAGAATGCGGCACATGCACCCCCAAGCAGTGCATAGTTGACTGATCTTGGTGACGGCGTAATTGGGATTGCGCACCGAAACTGCAGCAACGGGGTGTCTTACTCAGTCTGGACTATTTTACAGGTCATTGGGTAGCCGCGCACCTGTTTTGTATGGGTATACGGCTCCTGTATATTAAGATAACTGCGCCAATCTCGTCTGCTTTAATTCGAAGTTGTTCTGGCATTGCTCTTGCCCTTTGCGCGTTTTGCTGTAGGACAGTAATATTGGAGGTGTGTATCTTTTGGGTCTCTCCATAGTCGATTCTGGTTTGGAATGAACTCTTGGATTTTAAGTATGTTGGACAATTGAGGTCCCTGATGGAGTGGAAGTGTTAGAGTTTTAAGGACTTCCAGTTGACGCATGTTGGGTCTTGGTCTTTGTTGGGGCAGTTTTTGAATTCGTGGTCTTTTCCAGAGCAGTGGCCGCAGGTGGGTGCTGTCTGGTTGCACGTATGTGTGGTGTGACCAAATTTGCAACACCTAAAACATTTTGGAACGGCTACGTGCTCCCTGAACCGGTGGGAACCCCGTTCAATATATAGCCTTGCGTGGTTTATCAACACCTGCCATGTTGCTGGGGCCAGCTCAATGACCCAGTTCTTTTTCGTCCCTGTTCTTGACTTGGTCGAGTACCTGGGTTGCACTAGGTTTTGGTTCTGAAGTTGTGGGGGAACATCTCTGGGTTTCTAGTGACTATTTCCGTGGTCATTTGGCTGGGTGATATTTCTTTGTCCACATCGTATATTGTGATCGAGGGCCATTTCCTCCTTGGCGGTTCAGCTGAGAGTCCAAGGGTGGCAATTTTTGGATTTGTGATTATTGCTTGGACATCTTCCATTGAGTTAGTTTCTATTATGAGCCCGACATTTCGGGTCTTTCTTACAACTTGATTTTGGGGGTTTGAGGTCCTCCTCTAGTTCCCTCATCACCGTGGTCTTGAGCTCTTCGCTTGTTTGGGCGGTGTCCGCTTCGGTCGGTCGAAGGACCACCAAGTTCGGCGTCTTGAGTAAGGGCTGCCTCCTTGTCTGGGGCCCTTTTGTTGATAGTTGCACTGGTGGTTGTGCCAGGTTGTTCCTCAGCGTTTGGGCGTAGGTGGGTGCACGCTGTGGCATTTGGTTTGCCCCACAGTCGATGTATGCCTGGAGCCTTGCATTTACTCTCTCGAGGTATGTTTCTACTAAGAGTGTGTCCAACTTGTTCCATAGGTTCACTATTTGTGCTTTAACCCCAGTTGTTACCCTGTTGGTTTGTTCCTTGAACAGGGTTTCCAGGGCAGATTTAAGGAACAGTGATTTTTCGTATACTGCACTCTCCGGCAAGGTGGGATCCAGGGGTGGCTCTTGTTGCTTGTCTTCGCTCGCATCCTTTTGACTTGTAGGGTTTTCTTGTGTTCCCTTTGGTTCAGTCTGGGAGGCATCCCCAGCTTCAACTTAGGCATTGTCTTCCTATTTTTTCTTTTACCTGTCGGGGGGGCGGAACATGGATCCTCCACTTCTTACTGTTCAATGATGATGGGATCGTCGTTTTGACTCTGCTGCATGACTTCTTTAGTTTTGTCGGCTTTTCCCTCCACGTCCATCTGTCCTGCCAGGCCTGCTGCAGGTGAGCAAGAAGGCGCCTTTTCTCTGTCTTGCGATTGATTGCTGCGTTGGTGGTGAATCCAATGGTGGTAGTGGAGATTCCTTTGGATAGATGTTACAACTTGCCGCATCTAATTATTTCAAGGTCTAGAGGGATAACCCCAGCAAGGACTTGTAAAGCAGGAGTGCTCAGCAGACTCTGGTGATGGTAAGTAGTATTGCTCTTTGAACAGGGTACGTCGGTTTAAACTCCAGTCCCTGCGGGTGACCCTTGCCAATGCTGTGTAATTTCTTATCTTGTTTTGGATATACTGTCGGTGTGGGAGGAAGGACAGTTTTGAGTCCAAGGTTACACCAAGGTGCTTAAGCTGGGTGCGGTGTTTGATGGTTGTGGCATTGATCTTAACCTGTGGTGGTCTGGTTGAGCTTAGGTTTCCTTTCAGGAGGATGCTGGAGGTTTTCTCAGCCGAGATTGTCAGGTTGTGCTGCGTAGCCCACTCATGGAGGAGCCACAGTGCTCGGTTAGCAGAAACTTCAAGCTGGGCCCTTGAGCTGGCAGGCACGGAAAGCAGCAAATGCCACAGTGGATCATGGATTCATCGATTGCCTGCTTCAGTTTATTGCATAGCTTTTAATCATAGTCCTCATAGTGCTTGCTTTTTCGACAGCTGAGGGCCTTTTTTTTTTTTTTTTTTTTTTTTTTTTTCAATACGCGGTTTAACACCCGCTTTCGTAAACTATTTTCCCTTCTTGTAAAATACAACTTATCGAACTACGTTTTGAATACTTCTTTCTTGAATATATTTCTGGTTTTGCTTTTCTACCGCCAAAAAGGATATAAAGTGGTTACTGCAAAACATCTTAGTAACTGAGAACTTAAACATATTTCAACTGCATTCTCGTGTTTGAGTTACAGTAGCCTGATGCTTGTTATTTTTGATTAAAATGAACACAGCATCTTAGAGGTTAGTCTAGTAGTTGCCAAAGCAATTTCGGGCTTGATGAAATTATTTTTTTTCCTCGTCCACAAACGTTTGCTTTTTCCACGGAACTACTGTCTCATCGCCCACTTTTACATGCTTATACATATTTTTAAAGATTTTAAAACGATCCAACGAAGAAAACAAACGTAACGCATATGTATGCCAATTTGACTCCAGGACAAAATTTTCATCTTGCGCTAAAGAGAATTCCAAACAATAACATCCCAGTAAATGTTTCTTTTATGAATATTTTGGAATGGTTATTTTAATAAGTACTAAAGACTGTACTGAAAGAAATGTCCATGAATATTATGACTTTTATATATCAAAAAGAGAGCAAAGCCAAGGTTGGTCGCCAGCTTTCCTGTCATTATTTCTTATTGGCTGGCATAATCTCCGCTGAAAGACGAAATTAAATAAAAAATAATAATTGATCTTAAACGAGATGTTCTCAAAAGAAGCCTAGAGTATTTCTGGAACTAGATATTAAAGGTGAAAGGCCATCTTTTATCTTCTAGATGTTTACCATAAAAGCACTCCCTGCACCTCACACAACTAAAACATCACAAATTAAAGAGCTCACTCAGAATACAAAATGAAGTTTTTCGCCCTAAATCCTAGTATGTAAGGAAAATAATTTTTTTTGATGTTTTTCATCGCATAGTAAACAAACTCGCTCAATTATTTGTGCTAACAAAATAAATTGCTGACGTTGCCAAGACTTACACAAACTCAGATTTTCCAAAGACGTGACCGCTCGTTGAGATGAACAAATTATAAGCAAGTATTAAGAACTTGATGAAAAAAGAAAAGCTTGCTATGCATCCGTTAATGGCTTTCGTGCTTTGCTAACACCCACACACATTGCGGAAGCCTTTAAACGTGCAGCAAAGAAAAAGTCTTACACGACCTTCAGAGCGTTAAGTCAGTTTCCATGGTAAACCCTCATCAGCTCCACCTGCTGGTAGTATTAATATATTCGCTACTAATCATCCAATAATCAGATTAATAGTAGAACATAACATACAGACTCAGAGAGGACATAAGAAGATTTAACACAAGAAAAGTAGAACAAGCATTAAGGGAAAACAAAGGATTTAAAGGAATTAAATCAGCAGCCATGAGCAGTAATACAGAAAGACAAATGATACTGAAACTGAAGAATAGCGATGGTGTACTTGTAAACAGCAGAGAAGGCATAATTCAAATAGCAGAAGACTACTATAGATAATTATACAAGGAGCAGTGGAATGATGTCAGCAGTGGGGAAGATGGATTGCAAAGTAGCAACACATACGACATACCCAATATTCTTCCTGATGAGGTAGAACATGCATTGAAGAAAATGAAGAATCGGAAAGCCCCGGGGGAAGAGGAAGTTACTGTAGAGTTGTTAAAATTGGGAAGAAGAGACATAACACAAAAACTGGCAAGGCTCTTCACAAAGTGCATTAGAAAAGGTGTGACGCCTAAGCAGTGGAATAATGCAGTCATAGTTTTGCTGCATAAGAAAGGAGATAAATCAGAAATTGGAAATTATAGACCAATTAGCCTGTTATCCCACATCTAC
This sequence comes from Mastigoproctus giganteus, assembly GCF_048544385.1. Taxonomy (NCBI): domain Eukaryota; kingdom Metazoa; phylum Arthropoda; class Arachnida; order Uropygi; family Thelyphonidae; genus Mastigoproctus; species Mastigoproctus giganteus. The sequence goes on from NC_143583.1 coordinate 14,299,845, forward strand.
AAGTTGTTCACAAGGGTCATTACTAACAGATTAGAAAGAATACTTGATGAGAATCAACCGAAAGAGCAAGCTGGCTTTAGGACAGGATTCTCAACTATGGATCACCTTCACGTAATATCACAGCTAATGGAGAAAGCAAATAAGTATAAAACACCATTAAGCCTGGTATTTGTGGATTATGAAAAGGCATTCGACTCCATACAACATAAGGCAATGTTTCGGGCACTGGAAAGACAAGGCATAGATACTCCACATTATCATTTTTAAGAAAATATATGAGAGTGCTACCTCCTTTATTAGACTAGACAAAGACAGTAACAAATTTAAAATCGTGAAAGGAGTTCGACAAGGAGACACAATATCTCCGAAGATGTTTACTGCTGCCCTTGAGGAAGCTTTCAGAAGATTAGACTGGTCGCAGATAGGAGTCAATGTGAACGGAAAGTACCTAAACCATTTACGATTTGCAGATGACATTGTGTTCATAAGCCACGATCCCAAAGAATTAGAGGAAAATCTTAATCAGTTATGTAAAGTAAAACAAAAGTAATGATGAAAAAGTATGCCACAGAAAGGGAAATAATGATTGAAGGAGCAGTAATTGAAAAGGTGGAGTCATATACTTATCTGGGACAAGTTATTAGCTGTAATAATGATAAATGGCTGGAAGTCAAGAGAAGAATAAATTTTGGATGGATAGCATTCAGGAAATATAATCACATACTGAAGAACAAGATCCCAGTTTGTCTGTAACGTAAAATAATGAACCAATGTATACTCCCCACCATGACTTATGGAAGTGAAACTTCGGCACTCACCAAAAGAATGGAAGAGAAGCTGAGAACTACACAGCGAAGAATGGAACGAATTATATTGAGAATCAGACTGTTAGATAAGAAGAGAAACACGTGGATTAGGCAAACTCAAGTAAAGGACATTCTTATCAAAACTAAAGAACTAAAATGGTCTTTGGCAGGACACATAGCTCAAAGACATGATGACAGATGGACTAAGAAAATAACAGAATGGTACCCAAGAGGAGCTAGAAGAAAACCTGGAAGACAAAGGCGGAGATGGATAGATGAAATTCATGTGTTTGTGGGTAGTAAATGGATGGCCAGTGCTCAAAACAGAAGGAACTGGAAGGTTGCTGGAGAGGCCTTCATCCTGTAGTGGATTGAAAATGGCTGATGATGATGATGGGTGTTGAAATCTCTCGGTAAATCAAGCAAACACATTATTTTCACGTTTGTACATTTGTACTTAAAACTAATATTGGTAATGAAATCCAAGTTTACTAAATGCAAATTTAGAAACTTTGTGGATAGCACAGTTGATACAATCTGCGTCCTCCCCTCACCGGGTGGAAAAGATCTGAGTTCGAGTCCCGTCGATGACGTGAGAAATTTTTATCGGTCTTTTTCACAAAATAGCTGAGTTAGTCGGTCTTAGGCGAGGGTAACATGGTTTTTACTCCCGAAAACGCGGGTTTTTCGTCCGGGAAGTAGAAAATCGACCACAGAGCACGTGCAATTTACAGACAATATACACTGAGCAATATGTTCTTAGTCGCTGAGCTCCTAAAAGCCCTACTACAACAGCATATTCAGAAGTATGGCATATTTTATATGGTGCTGTTGCTCATAGTAAAATTGAATAATCAATGAATATAATTAACTATGTTCTAATGCAGGATATTTTTAACAGAGAATATATTTCGCGAAGCATAATTCAACTGTATATGTTATTGAGTTTGGGAACGAAATCTCCATACATAGGCTTTTGTTACTGGTACAGCAAAATATGCAAAATTAGCAGTAAAAATCAAGGTTATATACTTCAGTGGATAGCGGCTGAAAAAAATAAGCCATAATAAGGAGGTTGTTCTCGGTAATCCAAGAGTTCTCAGAATAGAGGACGCAAAACTTGCAAGAACTTTGATCACAGTACACGTACACAAATATCACATTACACAAATAAGAGTACTGGGCCCATTTCAGGGTCCAACAGTAATCCAATAATGGAGGGTTCAACTGCATGTCTCCTTTTTTTTTTTTTTTTGATTTGGTAGTTGTTGGCGCATCGGCTTCTGTGGCCATATTGCACCTCCCAAGGTTTTTGCAGTACTTTGATCCAAGCCCGAGGCGGGAATCGAACCCGCGACCTTGGGGTTGTCGGGCAGGTACTTTACCCACTCGGCTAGCCCGGTCGGCTCAGCATGTCTCCTTTCATCAAGAATAATCTGTGATCACTTATACGCCTTGGCAGAAGCCATGCTCCGTTCAAAGTAGTATATCGATCAATCTTTTCAGATAGCTGGAATTAAATTTTAACTAGAAATTATGAGTTGTGTATAGAGGTATAAAGTCCCAGCCGGGAGATCCAAGGCTATAAACATGCTAAAGAATTATAAAGACAAATTCAATAGGCTCAGCTGAAATTCCGATGGCAATATTTACAGATTATAAGAGATTTAAATCCTATTTCTGCCTACTGTACCCATCTACGCAGTCTTGGAGCAAAACGATAAAGAGAAACCTATAGCAAAACAAGATTTTTAATTGTCAACAACCAGAGTTAGTACCTGTAGGGAAAACTCCACTTTCGATGGATATGAGTGTGGTGAGCTTTTGAAGAGACATGCCACGTGCAGTTGAGCAATTATACTAACTGCTGAGGTAATCTATTCTTATCGCTAATTCTAATTCTTATCTCTAATTCAGACATATCTAAATAGTGAGAGAACTGGTGTTAGTAGGTTGCTGATCTCCCAGCCTGGACTGGTTGACAAATGAACTTTATTCCCCAATAGACTGATTAAGTTCCTTTGAGGAAAGTGCTCAGTTCCGTTATCTGTTTGAGTTTGCCGGTTGCAATCAGTTTATCTAATGGAACTTACGTTGGCTGTATGAAGTGATCAGTAGTAAACTGATCCTCGAATTCTGTTGAAATTAGTATTCTCTTAAAAACTTTATTTTTAACACTTGCCAAATTTGATGGATCCCCCCTTAGGGAAGAAAACTTTTCATGCGTTATATTGTTTATTGTTTTCACATAATTTTGAGGTGGATTTGATTCCCATCGATGACTGTAGGAATTTTTAAAGCACTCTTCAACCTCGGACGGTGATCGACTAATCAAATCCAGTGATCTGACTTCTCCTGAGAATATTAGCTTAAGAAAGCAAAGCGCAAAAAGAGAAAAGAAACACAGGAACTTAATTCTTGCAAAAAACGATGATAAAAGAAAGTTTGTCACGACATCAGCATCTATTCTTGCCTCCACTTCTTATATTGAGCAGATGGTAAGGAAAACAATTGTTAGTTATGTCCCTCGTAGGTAGCACAATGGATAATCTGGAAAAAGCCTCAGTTCGAATCCCGTCAATGACGCAAAGAATGTTTATGGGCTTTTTGCAACGTGGCCTAGCTAATCGGTATCATGCGGGAGTAGCATGATCTTTTCTCCCGAAATTCAGGTTCTTTTTGCTGTAAACAGGTAAATAAACCACAGAACACATCCATTACAGATACAATATATTGCCGCCTCATAATCATAGTTTATTTGACGCTTAAGGCGCGCGCACACACACACACACATGGCTGTGTACACATGAATTTTCAACCAAGGGAAATGTGTAATCATTGTGACTGTTCACATATAAAAATTGGTTCAAATTTAATTTAATATGGGTGATCCAACTAAATTTTTCAACGATAATTTTAAATTCCAGTGAAATGTGGCTGATCCATATAAATGGATCGTTTTTTAGCAATTTCTGTTTAAAATTGTTAAAGGCAAGGACAGTAATTTTTTGTTTCGTATAACAATCTGAGACCACAACGCCTGGTGAACCAAATACTAGATCTTTTTTTTTTTTAGGGATAAGAAGCTGGAATCTCCGGTTTCATTAAAATAATACTTAAAAACGTCACTTCAAATGATCTAGCTTTCATTCACTTCCATGTAAGCAGCGAACTGGGAGGTAATGATATCTCGTTATGGATAAACAGAAAGATTCTTTTCATTCTATTTCATCTCCTCTGCATTGAGGAGATGCTTAAAAGCGAACAGAATCGAATCTCAATTTCTTCTCATGGCCAGATTGCCTACAAAACGATTATATTCCTTATCAGGCATCTTCTTGAGTGTACATTGATATAGGATATGCTTTATGTGTGTGTTTTCCGTACTTTTAGGTTGGGCACTAACAGTAGCAGACAGTTCGTATTGGTAAAATGAACTTTGTTTCCATGGCAACCATATGGAGTTAGCAAGGGTTTAAGATTTTATAACAAAAAAAAAGCTAAAGAACGGATATTAAAAACCCTTCTACAGAAACGAAATCCTTGAAAACGTGGTTAGGATATCTAAGGATAACAAGGTATATTAGATGTTCTAGTAGAGTTTTCTTTGACTACCAATTCCTGATGGAAATAAGAATGTCTTTTCAGGAAGATATATTTTCAGACACAACAGACTTCTCTTTTCATACCCGACTTATTTGATGAAATATTTTGTATTCTTTATACCATTCGTATTTGTAATCTCAGATGGAGAAATCCTATATTTCCAAAAAGTAACCAGACACCTGCATGTTTCGATGAACCATTTATCGATACAAAATTTAATCAGTGTCGGTCTACCTTTGGCCTTAATTACCCTATGTATCCTTGTTGGCAGACTGTGAAATAATTTTCTATAACAAGTATTCAGTATTTAGGTCAATTGTTCCTTCAACACAGCGGTCAGTTCAGCAAATTATTGGGAGCTGGACTGGGCTGGCCCGAAGCAGGGTCCCAACAAGTGAATGCATTCTCAAACCTAAATACAGATTTAAATAACCATAATTTTATTATCCTTAATAATTTGTGCATTTTATCGTTGGCAGAATGAACATGAAACAGGAGAACTATTGCTTTAAATGCTTCATACTGTATACTTTCGAGTGTTAGTACTAGTAGTGGCAAACAAAGAAAGCAAGCAAGCTCATTACCAAAAATACTACCCTCTTATTTGCCCATCCCCTCTAATAATTCGACTACTCATCCTTAAATTTATTCAAACTATCTACCTCCACAACACGAAATGGAAGTGTATTCCAACAATTAATCACTCTGGCTGAAAGCAAATTTCCGCACATCAATTATGCAACCATCCGTTTGCAATTTATGACACCTTATATGTGACGCCCGACAAAGATTAAGGGTATGATCAGCATTTCAGTTTATGACTCCTCAATGAGCTGTACTGTGCAGCCCATCTGTACTGCACAAAGAACTTCACATCTGACTACGCAATTGCCCCCTCAGGTTTTTCCATCCTCTACTAGCATGAGTGTGCTGCCACACAGCACATTAACATGGAATTATCGACACCCTATGCAGTACCTTGCATTTCTTGATGATAAACTTAAATTGTTACTTTTCAACCCATTTTTTCAATTTTTCTAGCTGTTCTCAGAAGTACGCCTTGATTCCTATCGTTAACCACCCTTTCGACCTTTGTAGATCTGCAAACTTAAACAGGCTTCATGTGCCTTCGTTAATATCTCTAATAAATATTAAACACAGTAAGAGGCGGGCATTGAACCTTGAAGGACTTCACTAATTACACTACTCCAAGAAGAGCAGTGGCTATTGATAACCACCCTCTGTCTGTATTGTAGAATACTATATTATACTCTGTTTTATTTTTCAAATCACCAATTACCGATGTTACCGGAATTACTGATGTTAGTTTTATATTAACTATGCGAACAGCTTAATTTGCTGATATAATTATTTAATTCCTCAACACTCCTTTATTAAGATTTCTCTCTCTCGTTTCCATTTCCCTACTATCAAAGGCCCTATAAATCATAGACAGGACACCATGTGTTTCCCTGGCCGCCTTTTTCGCTGCATGGAAAATTTAATTCCATGTTCAATGATAACACTTAAGCCTAAAGCACTTGCTTGAACAAGTGCAGAACACAAATGAGTGATAACGGATAAATAATTCAAATAATTAAATCATAACGTATTTCTAGAGACAGACCTCATTTTTTTAATACGCAATATAACGCGATAAATTGAGTGAGAAAACACAAGTAACAAAGTACATATTAAATTAGTCTTTCTGACTGGAATCGAAAGTTCAATTTTTACAGTCACACTAATTAGTATTAGTAATAATATTAGCCATACAGCGCAAGGAAGCTACAGGCTTTTGCTGTATCGGCCAGGAATTAAAAGTGGATAAGAAAATACAGATTTTCTTATATTTATATTTCTTATAAAAAGAAAACTTACTACAATCCAGTCTAAACCTCTTCCACTGTGATTTGAATATATGGCCCCTAGATCTGGAATTCTTTATAACGAGAAAATTTCGCCTTTGTTAACTTTACTAACCCCTCTCAGAACCATATAAATCCCAATCAGGTTGCCAAACTCTGTAATCCACATAATCGAAGTATTTCCTCATACAGTCGCCCTTTTGCCGATCTCACCATGCGAGTTGCTTGTCTTTGGACGTCTTTCAAGAAGCTCATTATCGTTTTTCAGATAAAGTTGCATACTTGGACACAGTATTTGAAATGCAGGGCTGCAATTGCCTTATACAATGGGATTATGACCTTCTATGTCTACAGGATATTGTTCGATAAATCATTAATAAGACATGGACTATCCTGGCCACCTGTTTACACTGCTCAATAAACTTCATATCTGGCCATATCCAGGAGGAAAAAACATGTAAGCCTCGTCTACCTTTTCACCCAGTATGGAAGGACGGTGATTATAATCACTGTGCTTGGGTGGCAAGAGCCTACTGATTATACTGTTAAACCACGAAAAGGTTCATTGATGGTGGATTTCTTTGGGAGTGAGGGTAAGGAAGAAGTCGATGACCAAAGGAGTTGTTCACCTCTTCCTTACCGTCGCTCATGATATTTTCGAATAACTGATGATGGGTACGACTTATCGAAATCGGTCTGATACTAAAGCTCTGTCTGCTGGTAGAAAAATTGTTAAATCACCTTCCTCTTCATGGGTGAAAATGGCTCGCGTTTGAATCCCACTAATTACGCGAGTTCCTCGCTTTTTTTTTTCTCTCAGTAGCTGAGTTAGTCGATCTCGGGGTTGGACGGCAAGGTTTTTTCATCCTGGAAATTGAGTTTTTAGTTTATCAAAAATAGGCAAATTGGCCAGAAAACACACGCAATTTATGGAAGAAATACACATGGACATTTCTTTTTTCATTCATTCATTCATTTATTAATTACACACAATATACAGTCTCAAGATTATGTACATCAAAGTATATAACCTTATTTATAATCATGTTATATACTTTAATTTTATGTTGTATGATTTATATTATAATCATATTATATACAAGATATATTTACATATAATTAGATGCTCTGTACATATCATTAAACACTCGTGTGTGTGTTCTTTAATCAGGGTAGCTCCCAGGCATAAGCCCAACTGCACCATGAAAACTTGTGAATGTGTAGTCTTAACAAAGCTGGCCTGGAAAAGTATGTTGAATTACCTGGGTCTGGTTTTACTGTAGTGCAATTCGCGCATGAAATCCTGCACCCACCGGAGGTAGTGCAATTCCAGTGGGTGCCAGCAATCCCGCTCCTCGGGTTGCCCATACCAAGCAGCCAGCAGAAAAAAAAAAAAAAAAAAAAAACTAAGTTTGAATGGAACAACTACAGACTTCAAAAATCACAATTCAATTGAATATTTACTCATTTGCTGTTCCACAAGCACTGGAACCTCAAAATCCAATAACGATACTGTCCAGCAAATGTCCAACTGTCCGCCATGGAAAAATAGAACCATTAGAGTACCAGACCCTACGCAGTGAATCAGGTCCAGCACCCCAGAATCCAGAAGGAAGTATTCATGATTGCAGCACAAAAGACAACTAACCAGAGCAACAGACCCAAAACCATGAATCAGGTCCAGCACTCCAGCCGTTAGCCAGAGTGAGAATCCAATAGTTGAAGGCAATATCCCCCAAAATCACAGAACCGACACAAGTAATCGGGTCCAACAAGAAACTCCATAAAGACAATCCAGTCTCTAGGTTTGCCCCTCAAAGCAAGATTCTAAGACCAGTTCTACTTGCAAAAAATAGGAGCAGAAAATTCCTGAAATGAATTAAAGCAGTCACGATTTGCAATAAATAAATGTACTGTATCACACGATAAGCCAAGAATATGTGCCATCAAAGTCTGCTTCTGGTCTTCATATTCCCGACATAAAAATAATTACATGCATCCAAATCTCCTGTTCGCCACATGTACAGAACGGATCTGTCTCCAATCCTCTTTCATATAATTTTCCCCTAAGTGAGCCATGACCTGTTAACAAAACGTAAGTATATATAGAAGGTGCAAACCAAGCTGCCACGGATTTTGGCAATACATAGTTCTCCTGGGGAATATATTTCCTCGTGACAGCTCCAACGTCACCACTTTCTCATCTGGTCTGCCATAAATCCATTAATTTCTTCCATATTCGTTCTTTTTCTTCTTTAATATTATTCTCCAAATCGATTATGATGTCCAAAAACGTTAACGACATACCCTTTTTCAATCTGTACAAAAAACCTCTGTAGACAATAAATAAATCCAATGGCATGGTATCAGCAATTACTTGTAGGGCGTTTGCAGACGCTGTTCTAGGTACTTTCAGTAAAATTAATAACATAGAGTGCTGAAGTGATAAAAGTTTCGATCGAATTCTAGTTTTAGTTACCACAGAGAACTAAGCAAAAGCCGGATCTGCCACTATCTGGAGAAAAATAGTCTTATAATACAATGACAACACCGTATTATTCAATCCCCACTCCTTACGAGAAATCCTAGCAATGGAGGCAGTAAAGTGTCTTACTTTTAATATGACAAAAAGAAAAGTTTGTCATCTATGATTAATCCCAAATACTTAGTTCTAGCCACATAAGGAATCTGAACTCCACCTAAAAGAACTCTTAGAGGTCTGTCGTAATCAAATTGTTTCTTAAAAACCATAAAACAGGTCTTACTTGCAGAGATCTTCAATTTGTTCAATTCAGACCAATGTATTAAATCATCTAAGACTGACTGCATTTTTCCTTCCAATATAAGTCTGGAATGCCCAGAAACTCCAATCGCAAAGTCATCAGCGTAGACTATATTAGCAAACGCTGTACCCTCCTTAACAAGCCACTGAACCAAAACTACATTCCAAAAGAGAGGTCACAAAACTGAACCTTGAGGACAGCCTCTCCAGACACCGGCACTATATGACAAATTATCTTGACAAATTACGCACAGTAATAATCCTGAAAATATGACCTTATAGTATTAAATATATAACTACTACATTGTGTAATCTCAAGAGATCGAAGGGCACTTTCCCACCATACCGAATCAAATGCTCCTTCAAAATCTGTAAAGACCATAAGAACATATTTATCAGAATAATCCTTGATGTAGTTTAAAAGATATGTTATGGCGTCCTCTGTAGAGTGCCCCTTCTTAAATCCATGCTGATCAGCAGAGCACAGATGCTTATCCTCCAACATCCCTAAAATTCTGGGAGCAAATAACCTTTCATAAACCTTACTCATATTCACCAAGAGAGAAATTGGTCTGTATGCTCTCGGATCAGTCTTAGGCTTACCAGGCTTATGCAATATCTTTAGCAGTGTCAGCTTCCATATGGAGCATATCGCACATCTCCTGTCCAGAGCTTATACGTCGAAGCAAACGAACCACCGTTATCGCTTCGACATAAGCAGTTGTCTTTAAAGTACGCTTTAAAACTGAAATCCCTGCCAGACCATCCTACGTGGCTATCAGTTTTTGAGCCACGATGGGAAAATTTGTACAATACCCTTAAGACTGCCAATCGTCCTTTTGGTATTCGTCTCCAAGAGCTACTCAAAGAACTTAATATCAAGGTAGACAATGTTGCCCAAACACCTAAGCAACCCCTTTCACCCTGGCATGCTCATGTCCCGAAATGTGACTTGTCCCTTCGGAATTGGGGAAAGTCGGACCTGTCTACCTGCAGCTTTATTCAGCACACAGAACTGAACATTCTGACTTCGCGCCAATTTACACAGACGGTTCGAAATCAGAATCATATGTGGGATCTGCTGCTGTCTTTACAGACAGCACTACATCGGAGCAGATTCCCTCGGAATGTAGCATATTTACTGCAGAGCTGCACGCAATTGAGTTAGCCTTTGATCACATCAGTAAATGCCAATACCAACGGTTCATTTTATATTCCGATTCTCTCAGCGTGATACAGGCTTTAATAACTGTAAGACATACTTCTCATCCAGTTCTGTCTAGCATTCAGCAGAAGATTCACTTCCTCCGGGAACGTGAATATGATATCCGCTTCTGCTGGATTCCTAGCCACATTGGGATTAAGGGAAATGATTTGGCTGACACCGCAGCCAAATCAGCAATTCCCAATAATAATAGCTGCCTGTCAGTCCCCTATACAGACTACAGGCAAATAATACACCAAAAGATACATTCCCAATGGCAGGATTCGTGGAATAGACAGACTGCGAATAAATTATATCGTATAAAGCCTGTAATTGAACCGTGGCAGTCTAGTCTGCGCAGGAACCGCAAAGAGGAAGTTGTTCTAGCTCGTCTCCGCATAGGACACAGCCATCTTACACATGCCTTTCTGCTGAGGGCAGATGACTGTCCTATGTGCGAGAACTGTGGCACCATTTTAACAATTCATCACATTTTAACCGTGTGTTCACGTTTTAGACACGAACGTGATTTACATTTTACCGTTTTTAGTCATCCGGCTGAGCCTTATATACTCAGTCTGATTTTATCTGACAATGACCATGTGTCTGCTGTTTTAGCTTTTTAAAGTCAATAAACATTTTTACTGGTATATAAAATTTACATTTTATTGTGCTTTTCTATTGATTTATCTTTTATACCTTTTATACATTTGTTATTATATATTTTGACATGGTGACCTAACTAGTTAGATCAATGAATATTTAAATTTTTTTATATATATGACCTGGTCTTGGCGCATTATAGTCAAAGCTGCTAATGCGCCAATAAAATCTAAATCAATCAATCAGTCAGCTTCCACGGTCTTGGAAAAGTACCCTCAATGAAACACTTATTAAGTAAATTTAACATAATTTGAGGAAGATAATCATAAAACTTAATGATTATTTGTTTTCAATTAAGTCCAAACCCGGAATTTTTTTAACGTTCAATTTAGCTACAGCTGCACCCAACCCTACCAAACTGAATAGTTCAGCATCAGAGTCACCCGCTCCTGTAAACTCAGAGTTCATTCGGCGTATCTCCGCTTGCTCAGGTGAATCATCTTGAGGAAATAACCTTCTTAAAATCGTTCCCACATTAAAAACCAATCCGATGTTTCATCGTTATTGTTCAATACAGTGTTGTATATTTCTCCACAAAGCAATTTATTAAGAAAAATTTTATACACGAGCCCTAGGGATCCGTGTTACCAACCTCATTAACCAAAATTTGCCAACAAGTTCTCTTGCTCTCAGCAATAGCCTTATGAAAAGCCTTTTTTCTCTCTTTATAGGCATTTTAAATGATTCCACATCAACGGGAGAGAGACAGAGAGAGAGAGGTCTATTTCTTTGGTATACTTTCTTAGCCTGGCATACCTGAGATATCAGAGCAAACAAAGCTAGAGTCCACCATGGGACCGACAAATCCTTAGTCCTTTTCCTCCTGGAGGAGTGCACACAAGCCTGGAAAATATGTTACTGTACATAATTTTCATATTCATAAACTGTCATATCATTTCAACTCTCCCCAGGTACCTCACTATTATCACTATCGAAAACTGTAGTCAAATAATGTAATCTCAATTCAAAATAGAATCGCACATACGAAAAGATGTCACAGTAACATCAATATTAGACATGGACAAATAATTTTAGTTCTTGGGTGGCCCTAATATGACAGTTTATTTATCTTTCTTTCTTTTTTGCTGACATAGTGGCATAGTGGCATAGTGTTTTGTGGAAGGCGCCACCGGTGGTTTCCCACATCTGCGCCATGGTACTTTGTGAAGAATTTACAGAATCTCTGTAAAAGCCAGAAAAAGTGTGGTGTCTGGTTTGTGACAGAGTTGTGCTGTGTTCTGTTGTTCTGTCTCTGGCTGCTTAGCCGCAAGGCCCCTAAGGGAACCCCACGTTGCCCGCCACCACCACTGGGAGGTGAGCCAGGCTGCCCATTATACTCTGGTTGGCCTCCGCCAGGGTTGCCTGAGCTTCCTGACGGAGCCAAAAAAAAAAAAAAAAATAAATAAATAAATAAAAATAAAAATAAAAAAAATAATAATAATAAAAAAATAAAATAAAAAATAAATAAAATAAATAAAAATAAAAAGTAATATAAGTAAATAAATAAATAAAAAGAAATAAAAAATAAAAAAATAAAATAAAATAAAAAAAATAAATAAAAAAAATAATAATAAAAATAAAAAAATAAAATAAAATAAAAATAAATAAATAAAAAAAATAATAATAAAAATAAAAAAAAATAATAATAAAAATAAAAAAAAATAAATTAATTAAAAAATTAAGTAAAATAAAGTAACAGATTAAAAAAAAAAAAAAAAGGGAAGAGAGAGAGAGGAGCATAGAAAAAGAGAGGATTTGAGGGAGAATGAATTTGGGTGGGTTGACAGGGGAGAATAAATCCACCCTAATTTAGGCGAAGTATAGGAAAGAGTGTGGGTTTAAAAGTCACAGGGGACAGGTGCCCCTGTGTAATTGTCAATGGCATAGTGCCTGTAGATCCCGCACTGAGGTCAGTGCCAGCAATCCCGCACCTAGATCGATGCCAGCAGTATATCCTACCCATTTCGGGTTTGCGATGACTTTTAAATCCCGCACTCCGAGGAGTGCCAGCATCCCGCACCTTGGATGGTGCCTGCAGTGGATCGTACCCTATTAGGGTTTGCATAATTATGTCTGCGTTTTTTCCGGGGGAATGGAGAATTATCCCACGCCGGTCCGGTTTAGTTCTTGGGCTCTGAGTTCTGCAATCTTAGCTCGCCTAAGTGCAAATGTTTCTTGTGCATAGGTGGTTAATGCCTTATAGGCATCTTCCTCGAGTAGCAGAGTGAATTCTTGATTGCGAGGGTTTCTCTGTATTGTGGTGAGGAATTTAAGCCTAATGTTGTCGTAGCTGGGGCACTCATACATGAGGTGCCCCCAGGACTCCTCTTCGCCACAGTGGCAACGTGGGTCATTCTCGATTCCCATGGCGGTCAGTTTTTGTTGGAAGGATCCATGGCCGGTGATGATAAAGGTCACATGGAGGCCAGGCGAAAACCAGGGTGGAGGTTCTGGGTGAGTTGAACTTATGGATGGAAGGAATCGTTTTGTGATGGCCCCTTTTGTTGTAGTGTCCCAGTCATGTTGCCATATCTCTTGTAGATGTTTGGTTATCCGTTGTCTTTCCTGCCTGGTGCCGTTTGTGGTGTCAAGTTGAAAATTTAGCAGTTGGGTTGGAACTCCCTTCCTTAAGTGATAAAAAAGCCCTCTTTTAACCACTTCTAAGTATAGTGGCTGACATCCAGTTAATACCTGCAGAGCAGGGGTGCTGACGGTGCGGCATGCCCTGCAAATTGAAAGGAGCATGAACCTCTGGATTGAATCCAGCTTACGTTTATTTCTTGCTAGGATGGCTTTTCGGTACCAGATGGAGGCACCATAACAGACAATTGGCACGTATGCCGCTTGGTATATCAGAGTAAGAGCTTTGTGCTTCAGCCCCCAGTCTGCCCTGCTGACCCGCCTTATCATAGCACTGTACCTTTGAATTTTGTTGGCTAGATACTTTAGGTGGTGGTGGAAGGTAAGCCCCGAGTCTAAGAAGATACCTAGGAGCTTGACTTCAGCGTGCAGCCGTATGGGCATAAAGTTTAATTTTATTGTAGGTGGTCTTGTGATTTGTAGTCTGCCTTTAAGGAGTATGGACTTTGTTTTCTCTCCTGAAATGGTAAGGTTGTGCAGGGCTGCCCAGTTCTGAAGTTTTACCAGTGCTCCATTTGCCATTTTCTCTAAGTTCGTCCTGGTGTTAGCACATACCAAAAGGACAAGATCATCCGCGAAGGCCAAGGGCTGAACACCTCCCAGGTCCATGCCCAGGAACTCATCCAGGACAATAGACCAGAGGAAAGGGCCAAGCACAGAGCCCTGCGGACAGCCTCGATCGATGTACCTAGTCACTGTCTGGAATCTGTTGGTAACTTGGACTTTTCTACCAGTTAAATATGACCTTAAACTGTTGTATAGGTTGTTGGAAACATTTGATTGCCGAAGCCTCCGAAGAACACTGGGCCACCATAGTCGATCAAAGGCCCCAGCGAAGTCTACCATGATTGCAAGGGAGTACTTAAAGGCTGTGTGAGTTGCTTGAGTGATTAAACTGTTAATGGCATCTTCTGTACTGCTACCTGCTTTGAATCCAAATTGCTTGTCACTTGGAAGTTTTTGTTCTTCATATCTGGCGGTTAAGCGAAATAGGAGCAGGCGTTCTTGTAGCTTGGCCATTTCAGAGAGCAAGGCAATCGGGCGGTAGGAGGTTGGAATTTGTGGTGGCTTGTCGGGATTTTTCAATATAAATTTCAAGGTTGCCGTTTTCCAGGATGTTGGAAATGTGCCTTCTGTCAGGCACCTGTTTAGAAGGCTTAGGAGAGTAACAGGATAGCATTCTGCAAATTTTTTAACCACATCCACTTCCAGCAGATCAGCACCAGGTGTTTTTCCTACTTTCATTTTGTTTATTGCCAAGTCCATCTCAATGTTAGTGAAGGGGGATTCCACAGAGGCAGGATGATAGTTGTGATTTTCATCTACTATTTCTTGTTGTTGTTGAGTCATAGCTGCAGCTTCAATGGGATAAATGGTGTCTAGAATATTGTTAATGCTATCCTTCCAGGTGTAAGTAGAGGAGCCATCCATCTTTAGTGTCGTATCGAGTACCTCTCCTCGCGGCAGCTTGTTTGTTACGATCTTGAAAACTATGCCCCAGGGGTCCTTATTCCCAGAAGTGGATACCAGGGTTTGCCAGGTTTGCTTTTTACTTTTACGAATTAGCTTTGTGTATTCATTTCTGACAATGCGATAAGCCTCCCTGGCGGCATCTACCTCATGGGGAGGTAGCCTTGATCGAGCCTGCTGGAACATTTTTCTTGCATGGTGGACTCTTCTTCTGAGATCCTGTAGTTGGGGATTCCACCAGGGAACTGCATATCGGTAGGGCCTTCTGCGTGGGATGGAGAGATCACATGCAGATCTTATGGCAGTGGTAATAATCTGTACACAATCGTCTGAAGGGAGTGCTTCAGGGAGTGGAGTGTCTTCAGGGAGTCTTCTTGTTAGCTCAGTCCGAAAACGTTGCCAGTCTGCCTTTTTTGAATTGTACCGTATCACATCTCGTGGGATCGGAGGGGTCCGTTCCACAGAGCGAACCAGAGAAAATGATATCGCTCTGTGGTCCGACGTGGTCCAGGCTTCTTGTACAGTCCATTTGGCTAGTTTGTTGGCAATGTCTGGGGTGGCCGCTGTAAGTTGGAAGTTGATCTGGTCGGTTTATTACTTGGAGGCCTGTGGCTAGGAAGAATTCTTCTAGTTTTGCACCATTTCTTTGTGCAGATCTGTCAGGGGTGCGACTGTGCCAGAGCAGAGATCTGCAGTTTGCATCCATGGCTATTAGTAGTCGTCCCCCCGGGAGAGTCTCAAGAGCCGTCTGAATGGTTGAGATCGCTGGGGTGATGTCTTCACCAGGGTGAGTATATATTGTTAACAGGAACAAAGACCCTAACTGAGTTATGATTTGTGCACAGGCACTGTTTGCAGTGCAGAGTGGTGTAATCTTTATTGTGCTGATTTCTGGGTTTCTGATGATTATTGCTGCCCATGGGGTTTCGGTTTTACAGTAGACCATTTTATAGGATGCAGGGTAACCTGTGACCACACCTGAGCGAACATATGGTTCCTGTAATAAGGCCACATCAATTTGGTTTTCTTCTATTTTCACTTTTAGTTGGTCAGCTACCAGCCTCGCTCTTTGTGCGTTCAGTTGAACTATTTTTATTTCATGGTGGCAGTTTATAGAGGGGCCTCTATCCATAGTGGATTCTCATTTGGTATTGGCTTTTGGCTTTCAGGTATACCATACAGTTCCCATCCCTGATTGAGTGTTGATGAGGAGCTTTCACTGCTTTGCAGTTTGCACAGACTGGGAGCTGGTCTTTTGCTGGGCAGTCACTGTACTTGTGCCCTTTCTGGGCACAGTGGCCACATGTTGAATCACGCTGGTTGCATGTGTGTGATGTGTGGCCAAAGCGAAGGCACTTGTAACATTTCGTAACTGAAATATGCTCCTTAAACCTATGGCTTCCCCAGCCTATGAAAATGCGACTCTGTGTTTCTAAGATTTGCCATGCTCGCGTGGAGAGCTGGATTACCCAATTGACATTTGAATGTGTTTTAGATTTAGTACTGTATTTTGGGCTAACGTCTTCTTCCACAGTGTCCTCAGGTAGGTGCAGACTTAGATTTTTGTGGTAAATTTCCTCTTTGAGTTCTTCTGGGGTTACACCTTGCTGTATGTCAAATAAGACAATTGAGGGTCCTTTTTTCTTGGGAGCCTCTGCCTTTAAACCGTACTTAATCATATTATCATTACTTAAAATTGTTTGTGCCTCTTCTCTGGAGTTGGTTTCAATTACCACACCTGGGTGTCTAGTCTTCCGCATACTTTTGATCTGGATTGTCTTCATTTGGTCTTTTAGATTTTTGGTTAAGGTTTCCTTTACAGCATCACTTGTGTCAAACTGCGCGTCTTCTGTTGGCTTAATCAGGATTATATGTGATTCTGTCTTTCTTGTTAGTGTTTTGGTTTGGGGTCCATCTGGTTTATGGGATGCTACTTTAGCGCCATTTCGCAACGCCTCCGAAAAGGTAGGGGAGCGGTGTTGCATTTGTTTTCCCCCTTTCTGAGGGCGAACCTCCCATTTCGCTTGCAGTTTTTCGTATTCGACGTAGAGGTTTAAAATCACCGTCTCCATCTTGCTGAATATGTTAATGAGGTCAGTGCGGATAGCAGCAGTAATTTTCGATGATTTCCCCACATACTCCTCAAGCGTCCCTCTGATAGCCATAATTTGGTCAACTGGGGTTCCAATTAGAGGGGGTAGAGTGGGGTTCGGGTTTGCAGCTGGTTCTGGCACTTCGTTTGTTTCTTTATGTGCATCTTTTGCATCTTTGTTTACCTCTTTGCTGGTCTCTTCAGTCACGTCCGGATGCGGGCGAGACAATTGTTGTGAATCCTTGGGTTCACAACTGCTTCTCTTTCCCTTTTCTAGGCAGTAGATTTCGCCTAATTGTAGCTCCTCGACAGATAAGTCCGCAGGAGTGGGAGAGATTTGGTCAGTTGTTGTGCTGTCTCTCTCTGCGTTGTTTTTTCCAGCACTTGAAATACTGCTTTTGCATTGGCTGCAGTAGTATCTAGATCGAGCCGTGGAACTTATCTTTGGAATCGTAGATCTTCCAGAACAGCACTCCCCCAGTCTTCTTTTGCAGGGGCCATTACAGATCAAAAAGACTTTAATATTTTTTCCGCAGCAATCACAAGTTTGTTGGCTTGCGCGACCAGGCATAATGATTATTAAAAGGAGGGAAAATTGGCAAAGAACAAATATTTAGAGTAGCACTACAGTTGGGGCAGAAGGCTTCTGCAATTTTTATTATTATTATTATTTTTTTTTTATTTATTAGAAATATTACTGCAAATTCTATTTAGTTTCTCAAGTTCCTTATTTTTAAAGAGTTCAACTGCTAGGCAATAAAAGCACTTCCTACTATGTGAGGAGTGTTTGTGTTCAGTTATATTTAGCGTTAACACGACTTTCCCTTTTTAAGTGCCCCAGAGGGTAGCCGATGTCCGCTGCAGTGAGACAAAGTATACAGACCACCTGCCGGTTGACCTAATTTAGGCGATCTGTAAAATGCTGGTCAACGTGACCTTGTGGTGGAAAGCATTCCGCCGGCTATAATGCTTGGCTGAACAAAATAAGATATGTATTCAAGTTTTTAAATTGAGAATAAAGTTGTTTACCTGATCATTTAGTGGGTACAACTTGCCTCAGGAAAAAGCACACCAAAAACTGATTCGCTGGATATCAGAAACTCGACAAGATGTTAAGCATAGTCCTTTAAACTATTCATTGAACAGGAGCCTGAAAACATGCGACCGCACAGTGAAAAACCTACTCGCGTCCCTTTTTTGCTGACAATATAACTGCGCCAAATAGTAGGAAGATCCTCACTTCTCCATTTACCAAAGGCATCCGTGCAAATTTTTACCTGAACCTATAATCGCCAGCATAGGTATTTTGTATGTCTCATTGCAATTGATCCAAGATTGATCTTTCCTAGATGCTCAATAAACTATTATTATTAACATAAAATGAGTGCTAATCATTCTAGTGTTTAACACTGTACACTTCCGATTATTTGTGAATTTTGAAATAAATGAAAGAATTCTTTCTTTCATGAATATCTTGCAATCAGCGGTTATTATTATTGTTGTAGCTTAAAGAGCAGAAAGTGAATTAAACGACCACACTGCAAATATATTTGTTGGAGAAGTTGTTTTTCATTCCAATGTCTTAGCTGTCTATCGACCACTTTTTGATATGTCACTCAATGACCAAACACGCGTCCATGTGTCACCCGAATGTGGGAGTGTCACTGCGTCGTTTCGAAGTTCCCCCTCCCCCCTCAAGCCTGGGGGCTTCCATTATTTCCAGGTGTGTTCAAACACGGAACACGCGTGCCCTTCTGTTAAACTTTTATTTTTACTCTTCCACTATAATGCACCTTGGTCCTTTTACTGTGTCGTGTACAATGGTACTGTGGGCCGTTTTAAGTAGAATTCGTCGGTCGCAGTGAGCAAACACCGCTTAATGCCTCACGGGAACTTAAAGAAAACTATTTTTGCAACAACAAGTCTCTAAGGCGAAGTAGTTTCAAATTCTCACCAGAGGATTTCTGTGCGCTGCACAAACATCACAAAGTACAGTTTTAAAAACACACTAAAGTGTAACCTAGCCTTATCTTACTCTGGCATTCTGGTGTTTTTCTTTCTTGGACAGGCTATTTTAAACAGAAATTTTTGGAAGAGAATTCAGAAAATTCCAGATGAAGCCGGCAATTTTTCAATATATTTTAATTAAAGGTTGAAAAAACTGAATTTCAGAATTTCCTCTTTTTTTGTGTGTTAATATATGAGTCGAAGCCAAGTTCTTACAAATCCATTCCAAGAAGATAAATTCGAATACGGTAATTACAGACCTGGCCTCTGACTGAAAAAGAATTCTTATTTTTAATACTTAGTTCAGAAGATATTTCATTAAATTATTTTAATAAGGCATTTTATTCTGTTAAAGGAATTTTAAGAACTGTCAAGATGCATTGTGCTTCAGTGCAATAAAATATTCTGAAACTGTACTGACTTTTTTTTTTTTTTTGCATTGTATATTTTGCTAATAGAGAGCTATTAAATGCTCGATAATTCCTATATTCTATTATATTATGAAAACAATAGGGATTGCCTTTATTTTAGATATAGAAAGCTTCTTTTCCAGTTAACTCTCTTAGTCCAACGCGCTAATAATTTTTTGGGAAGGCGATATCAATTTTACAAAAAATGTGGGACAGCTTCCCGACTGTCAGAACCGTAGTGTTTAGACCCCTCGATCTCAACATTGAGCTCTCAAGACTTCTTGTCTTCAAACACCATACCTCTGGCACCAAGGAAACCATTACATGGATTGACATAAAATTAAATTTGAAGGTCTTAAAGCTTAATAAATATGGAGCGATTATTCTCTTCGGTTCTGTAGCTTGACATTAGAATTAAAATTTAGTGGTCTAAAAAACTTAATGGATATGGGGGATTATTCTACACAGAGAATAGACCTTCTTTTAGACCTTCAAATTTAATCTTAGCTTTTAGACCTTCAAATTTAATTTTGTCAATCCACGTAATGGTTTCCTTGCTGCCAGAGGTATGGTGTTTGAAGACAGAAGTCTTGAGTGCTCAATGTTGAGACCGAGGGGTCTGAACACTACGATTCTGACAGTGGGGAAGATGTCCCACATATTTTTGTAAAATTGATATCACCTTCCCAAAGAATTATTAGGGCGTTGGACTAGGAGAGCTGGCTGAAAAGAAGCTTCCTATATCTAAAATAAAGGTAATCCCTGTTGTTTTCATAATGTATATTTTGCATATCACTGAACTCAAATTAAAAGTTGGGTAATGTATGTGGTGCGGTTGCGTTAGATTTTCAATACTTAAGTTAATTATCATTTTTATCGATTATTGATAGAAGTGAAAAAAAACAAAAAAAAAAAAAACTAATTATCTTTTACCAATCAATTAATAATTGATTGGCAAATGATTTAATAAAATAAATTTAATAATATAAACAAATACTAACATGTACCTGAGATCGTAGTATGAAGTCAACACTTTTGTAATATACTTTACTTATTCCCTCTTGTATTTTAATTATACTTGAAAGATGATCCGCATTTTACGTTTCTGCTATGATTAACATAATAAACCAATAGTAATAATTCATGACATTCACAACATCGTGCATTGAATTTCAGGTAGGTTATATTTATTCCTTAAATGAATTGAATTTCTTCCTTTTCTGTAATTAATATAAGAGTAAAGTAAATAGCTAATTATCTTTTTACCGATTAATTAACTAATAATATATAAATGTAATTGTTTTCACTTCAGTGCGCATAACCTTATAATATAGCTTTTTGTTTTAAGTAATTGGGTATCCAGTTTCATGACTGCTGAATGCCCCTGATGGTTGACGGCTCTTCGTTTTCTGGCTTCTCCACTAATCTTGGTGTTCCCCAGGGTTCAGTTCTTTCTCCCACTCTTTTCCTCTTGTATATTAATGGCCTTCTTTCACTGTACGGACATCCTATCCATAGTTTTGTTGATGATAGCACATTGTATTCCACCTTCCAGTTTGAGAAACCTTGACCTGTTCAAACAGCTTCAACTTCTCGAATATTCACTACCAATTCCTTAAATATCGATCACCGGGTAATTCTTCATTGGGGAAAAGATAACTTAATTGATTTCATCCTTCTAAAACTCAGTCCTGTCTCATATCTTGCAAAAAGGATTCTACTGCTCCTGTGCTTATCCCCAACAACACTCAGCTTCCTATACAAGATCACTTATCTGTATTAGATATTTCCATGACTCTTTTTGGCACAAGAAGAAGCAGAAGCTTCTTAACCGGGTTTTCTTTTTTGCTCTCGGCGTTAATTTTTTCCCCAAACAACTGTCCACTCTGTACAAATCGCAAATCCATCCCGCCATGGGATCCCAAAACCTCTCTGAGGCATCTAGATTCCATTCAAAAGAGGGCAGTTAGGTTAATTATTGACTCATCTCTAACAGTCTCTCTGCCTCATAGATGTTATATTTCTTCTGCATGCCTTTTCTTCTGATACTTCCACGGGCACTGTTCATCTGAATTGGCTTCTATAATACCCGCTTTCTCTTCCAAACCAGCCCGTCAACGTGTCACAACTGGCCAGCATCCTTTTGCTGTCCAACTTCAAATTAACTGTTACTAACCAAACCAACTTTTCTTCTTCCTCATTTATTCCTTCAATTTCCGTTAACCTGCCTTCATATGTACGATTTCCTGAAAATTACAATCTACAGATGTCGAGTATAATGCCAACAAATATCTTCTTTCATCTTCTCAACCTCCAGTCCACGCATGGTACCAAGTACTATAGGTTCTAATACCTGTTGTGCTTGGGGTTTTCATTAAAAAAAAAATCATAATGTAATATTCAGTCCACGTTTTGTAAGACTTTATAATTATCAGCGCATGAAACGCAACACTTATTTCAGAACTCTGAATTCGTAGTAGTATACTGTCATGCTTTCGTAATGCAGTTTACTTATTAACAGTTGAACAATTGAAAAATAATGGATATATATATAATTTATTTATATAATTTATTTTTTAATTATTCATTTAATTCTTTTAATAAATTATATATAATATAAACAAATAGGTTTAAAAATAATAAATAAAACACGCATTTAGCGTTTCAGCATTAGTTAACATAATAAGCAAATATTAATATTTCATGGTATTTAATAAACAAATGAACGAGCAAAAGCAATTACTTTTTGAAGGCAAACCCAGAACATATCATTTGTAATATCCAGGGCTTCATATCCATAAGGTTAAACTATTATATATGAATAAAGAAAAAAAAAAAAAAGAAGCAATAATTGCCCGATTTCAATGAAATTTTGTTTGGTTCCCAAATCTTTCCATATGAGCTAAATATTATGAAAATCCGCCTAATATGAGTAGAGTTGTTGCACGCGGAACAACTGATATATTTTAAAATAAATATAGATATATTAATTATGCCGAAAAGCTCAATAACCGGAAGCGACCTGACTACCAATTTCCGTTCTACGATATATTTTCTACATGGACTTAGCTTACCAATCGGGGGCAAGCGTTAAAATGCACGTCACATTTATAACAAGCCCCTTTGATAGATTAAGCGGAAATCATGGAAGATGGATGACAACAGACTTATTATCAGTTATTAAGTTCCGTTATCACGGTGTTAGTACAATGATGGCTCTCCCCTCGCCAATTCTAATGCCTGTAATGGTGTGTGTACTGTTTCTTGCCGGAAAATAAGAGGGATTACACCATCGAAAATCTATTGATCGAAATTATCTCCTAAATGCTCATTCTTTTATGTTTGCGTGGAGCGTTAGTTTAAATATTATTATTACGTTCACGCTTTTGCATCAAACTTAAACGGTGTTGACAAGATAAAAGTGGATCGTTCCTGTATCGCTGATAACAGCCAGCACGAGCTTTCTAGCAGCGCGCCATCTAGTATCAGAAAAGTAACACTTTTTTATTTATATAATTATTCTGATTTTATTTTTTTTTGAAATAATGTGTTTAAATTCTAATTTATATTTATATATTATTTTTTAAATGTTTTCAAATTAGCATTTGGAGGCAGATTCGTTTAAGATAATATTTAGTACACGTTAAGAATCTTGGTTTTTTTTACGAGGTTTTGTAATAAAGACTTGAAACCTTTTGGTATTTAAATGTTTATATTTAAGAGTATTTAAGTATACATTTAAGGGATATATTTAATTTATGACATTCGCCAAATTTTATATTTTATAAAAAAAAAAAAATAAATCCAAAAATTTAAATATTATTCTATATACAGTATATCAAATAAACAATGATACAACTTTAAAACTATATAAAATAAAATCTTTTCATTGGACATGAACAAACACATTTCAAACCTGAGGAAAGAATTCTTCGAAGTTACTAACCCGGAGGTCGTAATCCACATTTTGAGAACCCCTGCCATAGCGACCCAGTGCATCTGCTTACTGTAACTCCGATTAAATAAGCCTTTAAGAATTAATTAAGCTTGAAAGAAATTACATAGGAATTTATTAGAATCAAACATCCTCAGTAATTAACTAAAATTGCCTACGTTTCGAATTACTGTATTTAAATCCGTCTACAGATCTGGGGTTTGGGTTTAGAGGACCATCGCTTGATCACGGGGTACAAGCTAACTGTACCTACTAGGTATCTCCTAATAAAAGGTAATAATATATATTTACATTAGCCAGCTGGCTTTTGAATTTCTCCAAGCTGTCAGCCTCAACTACCCACAGAGATAACTTATTCCAGTAATTAACAGCTCACTTTCTGAAAGAAAACTTAATACAATCAAGTCTAAACCCCTTCCCATTAATTTGAATTTATGGCCTCGGCTTTGGATTCATTTATAACAATGAAAATAGCAGCTTTATTCATTTTACTCTTCCTTTAGAGAGTCTTATGGATCTAAATAAAGTCCCCTCTAAGGTGCATCGTTTCCAAGATCTCTAGTCCAAATATTTGAAGTCTTTCCTTACATACGGGTGTCCTTTAGCAGATCTCACCAAGCAGGTTGCCTGCTTTTTAACTCTTTCAAGAAATTCGTTTTTAGGTGCGGTCATCATAGAAATAATATAAAGTGGAATAAAGCGATAATCATGTTCTAAACCCAGAAGACAGTAAGGAAATGAATTGTGCTCCCACCATCTGAGATCGGTTGACTACTGCTTGGATGGAAGAACGCTTTAGAAATTTAATTAAGTTAAAATTAATTTGCTGTTTATACTTCCGGACAATCACATTTGGTCAGAGGAGTTTTCCTCAAATCATCGACGAAATCGAACCGAGACCACCTCTCAAAATGAATGGGAAATTGCTGAAAGTGTACTTTCGTGAGAAGCCCAAGGTTGTAATTCCTTCAATCCTTCCCACAGAATATCCGTCTAACAACGCCGTACCTGATTCCAAACCCAATGTTCTCTATACCAAGAAAAGTGCTAGAGATACCACTAAACCAGTTTCGACTCCTGACTGTAGGGATGGGAACCATTAGTGATGGTGATTGAATGGTCTCGGACAGTCAACGTGTCCTAATAATATACTTCACATAGAAAGATCATTATTTGGAACACTGACTGTCTTTGTGTGCTCTGGGAATGATACACAGTACAAACAGACAATACGGCGTTCACAGTGACAAGGGCGTCCAAGACAGCTCTACACAGTATAACTCAATTTCTTGCAGGTTCTGGACAGCATTGATGAATCTGTCTATACCGATTACCAATACTTTTTTTTAAGTTTCGGAAGAAAGACTGTAAAATAATCTGGAAAAAACATCGATTCCATCTGATCGACAAAATTAATAAAGCTGTCAAATAATGGGGCCAACAGCAACACGGAACAACTTTTATGAGTAGGTTATACAAATATGTGGTATAGACGGGATAAATGACTAAACTGTAGCCGAAATTTATTTGAAAAATATCGTAATCCTTATTGGTCATAAAAAAAAAAAAAAAACTCGTTTTCATTTGACTTTCCTTCTTATTCTCAGCCATAAACGATTTAATAGAATTGATTAAAATATATAATTCCTCTGACCGTTTGGTCGTCCCGGAGTATAAACAGAAAATTTATTTTTATTTTATTTTTATTTTTTTTTGTTCCAGAGCTTTCTAGAACAAGTTTTTTGCACAACAAGTAAATAATTCTCTATACATATTGAGCTTGCTTTAGTTAATAATATACAACGACCTAATTATGTCTAACCAGAGATGCCCCGATAATTCAGTTAATTTGATTTCATTTAAAGCTTGGGTTATTCCGAAAATTCTTAATCACCAAAATGGTATTGCGTTGCCAGAAATCCATATTGCGTTCACGAAATTAAATTTTTGTAATTAGTTGGCTGATATATTATTAATGGCGTATTGCGAAACTCTGCCAAGTAATCTGCAGTGCAGATAATATGGCAAAGATAATTTAGTGAGCGCATTTTGTAAAGGAAAATAGCTTCGTCAATTTTAAAAATCATTTGAAACGTTCAGAATTAAAGATTTGGTTTTGTATCGTACGGTATAGTTTATATTGTCGCGCCATCTCTTGAGAAAATCCCACACTAATTACATTCGTATTCCAGACGTTACAAAGAACATTATTCTTATTTTTACAACTTCAGCGTGAAGTTTAAACAATTTACTTTGAACGATGTTAAGGCGATATAATTTATTGACATTGAAGTAACCCAGATTAATACCAACTGTGTGGGGTACTCGACTAAGGGCAGTGGAAAATGAAAAAGACATTGGGGTAATTGTGCAGTCAAATGAAATATGCGTAGTCCTCTATATCTTAGACAAAACCAGATGAGCTGCCTTAGCAGCTCATGGGGTTTTGTCTAAGATATAGAGGAATTTTTCCAGCAGTAATAAGGAGATGGTTGTATAGGCAATGGCCAGGCCCATCTTGAGTACTGTATAAAGTACTTGAGGCCTCATTTTAGGAACACAGTAAACTTGGACATTTTTTAATCCTTTAGTTTTATAATTTGTTTTTTAATCCTGATTCGGATGTCTCTTTTATTTTTCTTGGATTCACTACTACCAAAGTCCTTCATGTGTCTTTTCTTTTTCTTTCCATAGCGTGTCTTTAAAAGAATTCTGCTACTTCCAAGAGACATTTGGCGATCTTTTATTTACTCCATTTCCAGAAGAAAAGAAATTTTCTTTTTTTTCGTTGGTAACTTCTGGAAACCAGAAGAACTCACGAAACTCGGTGGGCAGAGTAAGCACTGTTTAATGAACTAGAAAGATTCGTGTTGGGGATGTACTGGCGTGGGCGTAGAAAAACTGAAGAAATGTGTATCTGCTGAACAAACACGCCCACTCTAAGGAACCACGCACGTTTTGGTTCCAGTTGATCGTCATGAAAGTGAAACTACGACCACTTATATGAGAATCTTTGTAGCTCTGGTTGATTTAGTGCAAGTCTTGTAATAATGATTAGTATTAGTTTTAGAATAAGTGCTATGACCTTGAGCACTTAGCATATTGTCTGAAAACCCTGCATTTATCATAAAGTCAATTTGCCTGTTTGCAGGATTAAAATTCTGAGTTTACGGGATAAAAATAATTATAGGACAGAGTCAACTCATTTTTACAGTTTCTGGCAGCATGTTTAGGACAGTTCGACGTTGGAGAAAGGTTCATGCAATTAACTACGACTATGTCATAGTTAATTGCATCAACCATTATATTTCACAGTGTCCCGCACAGGAATCTGAGTACCAAAGTTAGTCGTTATGGAACTCCAGACTCCTGTGGAGATCATTCATTATGAGCATAGGGTGGTTATTGTTCAGGTATGTTCAATGCAGTCATTTTCATCTAAAGTGGGTTCCACAGTCCTTATCTTGCTGATAAATCATCAGCAAGCTTTTTGCTGATGATTTATCGCGCGTCATTGACATTCTTGGTTTAATATTTTTGACGTTTGCTAATGATGTGAAACTTCATTGAAAAATCAGCAGTCAAATCGAGGTAATTAACCTTTAGGTTGCAAACAGTTCTCTCTTGGATTGAAGGGTCTGGGGGCGAACCCTACGAAGTGTTGTTCAATTACATTTATAGGATCAGCGTAATCAATAACACCATGGATTCTAGGAATTTTTAAGCAAAGGATTTGGGAATCACATTTTCTGCGGGATGTGAGTTCGATAAAATATTTTTAGATTCTATTGAGCCAAGCAGGAGAAAGAAAAAAAAAAAAAAGAGACAAATTATTTAAAAAACGATTGACACATTCAAGGATCTCCTGTTTATATCTCCTATTAATTTACTGCTCCACTTTAGATCCCTTACAGGACAGTTTTATAAAATCAAACGAATTGCCACAAATAAAATTCATCCATTATCTTTTTAGACGCCGTCCCATCTTTTATATATAGAGTGTTCTGTCTGGATTTGTGTTTTTAATTAACGTTGCAGCCACTAGAAACACATCGAGCTGCCTGGATCCTAAGCTACTGTATCGTATTTTCTCCTGATCAGTTTCTCTACCAGAGATGTATCAACTTATCTTCCATGCATCAGCTGCCGCTACTACACAAAAGATCACGTTACACATCAGCAGGTCAAGTTTAGAAGTTTCTAAGAACTTCTAAAACTAGATCTTTAAAAGATTTACGTACTTATTAACAAGTAAGACAGCTTTGGACAGCAAGGAGGGAGTGTTAATAGGACTATCTTGATCGATTATCTTGAACCTGAAGCGCAGCTGTTTTTCTCCATATATGTTGTGCAATTGCTCGTGCATCAGTGTCATGTGGCATGCTGCTTTCGTGAGAATTTTAAACTATATCGTTAAACAAAAGTAGCGACTGTAAATACAGGTGACAGAATGTGAAACAAGATAGATAAACAAAATATACCTAGTTTTCTACATTTAGTAAAGTACACATTTAGGAACTGAAAAGTACAGTAATAGAGAACAGTTAATGGAGACGTGGTCAGGGTCATTAAAAATCCGTAAAAGTTGTACATGAAACTGAAATTTGAAATTCTATATATACACAGAGAGAGACAGACAGAGACTAGCCCATAAACATTTCCTGCTCATCTTCGAGAGAGTTACTAAGGTCTAATCTCACCTACTGGATACTCATAAGCTATTATAAGTATCCATTAGGTACTCGTAATAGTTTGGGTGGTGTACACTACCCATAAGTTCAGCACAGTAGTGTTGCGTACCAAACTGTATTTACTTGCATCAATTATTTTTCAATGTAGTGCACCATTACAATTTATAATGGAACTTTTGCCCACTAGTTTGGTTCTGTTGAGTTCTTCTCTAAGATCCGTCTCTGAAGAAACATGTCGGGCTGCATGTGGGTAACTTTAATAGCGCATCCCTTGAGGCGCTATTGAAGTAACTTTGGGAATGCAATGTAGGGGTGTTTTAATGTTTTTAGCTGTCTTTCTTGCAAGATTGTCAAAAGAGACATGTGTTCAAAGAGATCAGGGTAGCTAGCTCAGGTGAATCATTCAAGCTTATAATTTTTATTGAGACGCTGGAGTTCGTGTCACTACTTTTTCTTGTAGCGTGCGAAAGCCGAAGTCTTTTCGCTTTTTTCATTTTTTTTTTTTTTTTTCTGGAAGAAATTTTTTAGCAGAGAAATTTCAGGATTTTATTTCTTAACTCTTAATTAAGCTAGGGTTAGTTGAGTATATGTCCCTGGGTATCAGTAGTATCTGTAAATTTCTTGAATGGTATGGTATGGTCAGTTTGACTGCATGGGAGAAGAAATACTCAAATTTCTCTGCGAAAACCAGCAAATCCGTTTCCCGAGAGAGACTAATTTGTTTAAGTAGACAACATTATAAAAATACTCCTAACAGCCCAGATAAGAATCTAACCGGGCCCTGTTAATACCTTCAATGTACAATTTAAACGATCCTGAGAAACAGGAGAGTATACCAAAGTGTTTTGTTTAGATCGTCCGCTGAAGAGTAATGTTGTCGATGGTGCAGTCAAATATGGAAGTTGGCATAGATTTGAATACATCTGTTCGAGTTAGTGTCGATTCGTGGTGTGTTCAAAGACACATTTCAAAGGCATTTCATTTATCTTAAAGATCTTGATTTTGTTGGAGCAAATTAGGATAGATACCTGAAATTCATTGAGCGGCAGCGGGATTAATGGTTGTCAACTCAATAACAAGACCTAGTGAAATTACAGAACAGCAGGGAGGAACTTTAAAACTGCCTTCGACAATGTCTCAATCAATGCCTTGATGACAATTCTTGGAAGGCATTTTAGAAATCAAAGAGGCTTATTAAAAGTCCTTGTCTCCATTCTCAAATAGAGGCTTTTGAGGATTGAACACAAAACCTTCCTAGCGAACCACGTCATCTACAGAGGAGTCTCCCAAGGTGGCTTTCTTTCTGCCCTACTTTTTGCTGCCGCTGTAGACCCCTTTCTCTCTATGCACCCTGATTGCAGCACTTACGCAGATGATATAAAACTCTTCATCTCGTATCTCGTCCAAACACGGGGATACATCTTACTCTATCAACACCCATGCCACCGCCCTAATAGGAGAACTTGACCTTTATCTTCCGAATATTGGCCTATCCATAAACCCGACCAAATAAGCTCAAATATCTTTCACCAACTTGAAGAAAAAGTTGAACATAGACTTATACATAAACAATATTAAGGTTGAGAAGGTTTCGCATAAGTGGAAACTTATGCGAAAATTTGGCTTAAGTGGAATTTACGCATAAATTTACGCATAAATTTGGCTTAAGTGGAATGAAGGACTAACCTTCCAGCGGCACTTCGCTAACACTAAGGCAAACACTCTGTCAGCAGTGTGGGCGATAAGATAGGAACTTGTCGCTCACTATATACAAACATGTATATAGTGAGTCCTCTGCTTCCCCCACTAACATTAAAAAATTCATGAGTATCGAGTATTGGATTTTAAGGTGGTTGAACCGTCTTAATGGCCAACCTTTCACCATCTTGCATTCTATAATGTATGTAAACCTTGGTTGCACCCACAAGTTCTGTGATGATAAAGCGTAAAGGTCTCAGAAGATACAGGACATGTACCGTCCTGTATCTTCAGAGTACCGTCACATACAGCTGTAGCAGTTTCCTGATTATTCCCTGCAGCATGGAATCTTTGTTTTAATAACCCTACTTCGCTCCTCTGCTGAGGAGAATTAATGCCTTAGATTATTATGTATATGCATGTTAGTTATATACAGGGTGATTCACTACAAGTGCGGCGCCTCCGTAGCCAGGTGGGCAGGAGCAGCATTGTGCGGCACACGCTTCTTGATTAGACCGGGGTTCGAGCCCGTGAGCCACCAAATACGGAGGATGAGGAAAGGTCAGGGAATGACCACCGCAAATCCCCGGAGCAATATGGCCTTAGTTGCTAATGCTCCTAAAAATCAAATAACAACAACAACTACCAGTGCGACAAACTTGCAGGAGGTGTAGGGGGCACAAAGACGAATCGGAATCACATAGCATTGCAGGGTCCGAAATGCCTTCGTCATGCGGTAGAGGACGTTGAATGGGAGGTCGCGTGAACAGCGATCCCGCTTGAAGTCAGCATTTGCGAACCGGTTCCCGAGGCAGTACGATGGACGAGTATACAAACGTTGAACTGGGCGACATGCACCTCGCGTATGGAGCTGCGGACTGTAACGGGCGCGCTGCTCTGCGCTTGTACCAGGAACGTTTCCAGCACAGGCGTGCTCCTCATCATACGATTTTCGCACGTGTGCACAGAAGGTTACGTGAGACTGGTTGTTTCACGAGAGGTACCATGAATCGAGAGCGAACGACGAGGACGCCAGACAATGAGGAGAATGTCCTACGTCTTGCAGAAGGCAATCCGAGTACGAGTACGCGAGCGTAAGGCCAACGATTGGGTATTTCCCAATCCACTGTATGGAGGATACTGTCAACAAACCAAATGAGTTCATACCATCTGCAACGCGTCCAATCATTGGAGCCTGCGGATTATCCACTCCGGAGGACTTTTGCTACTTGGTTTCTTAACAGGAAACGGGTCGCAAATGCTGACTCCCAGCGGAATCGCTGTTCACGCGACCTCCCGTTCAACGTCCTCTACCGCATGACGAAGGCATTTCGGACCCTGCAATGCTATGTGATTCCGATTCGTCTTTGTGCCCCCTACACCTGCTGCAAGTTTATCGCACTGGTAGTGAATCACCCTGTATATTACAATGCGTAAGTGTCTCTACCTTTTGCTTGTGTCACTGTATATACGAGTGTATGTGCTTTATTTGCTCGTATTGGATGTTATTTGTTGTATTATTTTATAGAAACTAATGCTTATGTATGTTTACTTTCTAAGTTATATAGTACAACTGTATATAGGCACTCTACTAGCCGACGATTGTTCAGGGGTGAAGCATAAGCAATAAATTGAGTAAATAATAATGATAATAATAACTGGTGATGGATATGAACGGCGCGATGATTTCCGAAACCGTTAATGTAAGAATTTGAATTTTATGTGAATATGCTTGAAGGAGCATGTTTATATAATCAATTTCCATGCTATGCAGAACACTCAGGACAAAATTAGGAAGTCTATTAATGATATTACTTAAGATATACTTCGGCGTGGTGCAAATGAGTGTCGCTTCTTGAAATGCGCCTGTTCGAGGATGGTGGATATTTGTAGCACCTTTGATGAATGGTTTTGGTTAGATAAAGGTACCAAGAACCTATATATTACACCTCACGAAGTTCGCTTTCCTGCAGCGTGGCGTTAATCACTTGAAATGGTTGCTGCCGAAGAACCGTGGAACTGAATTTAAGAAGGTTTACCGCGGAATTCGATTGTTAAAATTAGAAATCTTGCACCATCTATCTTGGCCTCCGGCAACGACTACTCACAGATCGTAACCCGATTACCCTACAACCTGTTAGAGCACTAATCAATTCCAAATTTGCTTTCTCAGCTTTTTCCACATTTGCTACTTCTGTCTTCAAGCGAAGACTCCTTATCCTGACATCAATTCCTTCCCAAACCATCCAACAACCAGCTCCCAGTCACGTATAATGTTCCAGCCTGCTTCTTTGAGTCATCACTTGATGTGTTCCAATTCTCTTCTCTTCTCCATGCTGACACCCGGACACTTATTCTCATCAAGGTGGGATTGTAGTGAAAACCTTGGCAAAATGCAAACTCGGGCCGCGTCTTCCGAGTAGAATCTGCTGACGACGAGCTCTCCGTCGTGGGATTTTTATGATGTCACGCTAACCCCTTCTGGGATTAGGATTGATATTTGCCATGTGGCCTTCATATGAGCATGTCTCCCATGACATTCTCCCACTGGGGCCAGTCCCCTTCCCCAGTCTTTCCTGTTTCCATCTGTAGCAGGCCCCCTTCTCCGTGGCCTGCTCTTTTTTAACTACTTTGTACCCCACCTTTCTTCAATATTTCCTTTCTCACTCCTTCTAAACACAAAGGTCGCGGGTTCGATTCCCGCCTCGGGCTTGGATCAAAGTACTGCAAAAACCTTGGGAGGTGCAATATGGCTACAGAAGCCGATGCGCCAACAACTACCAAATCAAAATCAAAAAACTTCTAAACTTTTTTTTTTTTGGTCTCTGTCAGGGCGACCCTGGCAGAGGCCAGCCAGAGTACAATGGGTAGCCTGGCTCACCTTCCAGTGATGGTGGCGGGCAACGTGGGATCCCACTAGGGGCTCTGCGGCCAAGTAGCCAGAGACACAAGAATAGAACATAACACCATTCTGACACTATTAGAAATGGGCAAACTGAGCCAGAAACTTTTTTTTTTTTAGCTGAAGCTGAATAAGTTCACTTCTTTGCAATATTTAGCCTGATTAATACTGTATCAAATTTCAGGTCCCAATATCTCCTCATTTTTATTGTGATAAAATTCTGCGCCATGATCCTATAACCAGTTATTCATAAAAACTATATCAGGAGTATGCTTTTTTTTGGTCAAAACGATGAACTCCACGTTTTATCTATGCATCCCTACTACCGTGGCCTTAGTTTCCTTAGCGATTATTGTAAACACCTACAGATATTACGATATGCCTTGGAGTCGCAATTCTGGGAAAATGAATGACCTCTACTTTCGGCGTTTCCACATCAGAGTTCTCCCCTACTGATTAAAATATGTCCCTCAATAAATCAGACAGCAATTTTATTCTATATTCGGTTACTATTGATTATTTTCTACATCGCTGGAAGTGAAATTATTTAAATAACTCATTTAATAAAGTTTTAAACTTTTAAAGTTCTCATTAAATAAAACTTGGATAATTTTTGGCATCAAAACTCTTCTGCGATAGAATTCCCTGGCAGAGTTGAAGGAAAATATGAGAGATATAATTCATAAGAGATATTAGGGAGGGGCAGTAGGTTCCAGTGACTTATTTTAACTGAGTCGTTTCGTACGAGTGGTGGAACCGAACTAAAATTTCCATTTGATGCATATTTTACCTACTGCGTCCTTTGAGAGCATGACGTCAAACTATGCCGGGCCAAAAGTAACGACAAGGTATCCCTTTGCATGTTGGAGGTCATTAGACGGAAACTGTGAGAAGATTTTAATAATGGATGAATGCACTTTTAAAAGTGCATACGTGATTGGGTCCTTCCACGAAATTTTCGTTACGTTTTCGAAGTCGACTCCCATAGGAGAGAGGAATTAAAAAAAGTCTACGCACATGTATATGGTTTTAGCATAACCTCAAAAGGTGTCATGCTATATTTCTATCGTTCATAATCATCCGTCCGTAGCACGCGACTGTCTTCGCAGCACTTACAAAGTCGTCTTGATGGAGACAAATTTTCTGTTTCAGCTGGGGATGTTCACAGCCTCGTTTCATGGAGATGACATGTTCGATTTCAATAATATCAAAGGGAAAACTACCTTCTTCACAGTGAAGTGAGATGGGTTCTTCACTTAATAAGTAGAAATCAATAATTTATAAATTAATCTAGAAGTTCAATGCTGAAAATCAGGCGAAATAAAAATCGGTTATGCGTATATTAAGCGCCAAACAACCAAGGCTTTGAGGCGTATGTTGTGTCTATAATAGTATTTATTGTATTCTTCGGTTGGCTTGTTATAACCGTACAACCATTCTGAGTTCTACCTTAACTAAGATGGACTAACTCAACCAAGTTTTTCCACGCAGTTTACTTTCATTTAACAACCTACTCTATGTTCGAAGATTATGTTCTTAAAATTATGCATTCTGAAATAATGTTAGAAAAAATGAAAATTAATTTGTAATTAAGCTAAATAAACAGCTTTTCCTAGGTTGAACAGAGGCACCTTTTTTGTTATAACGTTTAACAACCTATGGCTGAAGTACATGAGATCCAGGCTTCTGTTATACTCTCAGATTTTATTTGTTCACCTGAGAGAGAGAACAATCAATATTTCCAAACACTGCGGCTTCTTATATACCTAATTCAGATTTGTCCTTATATGTTCAATTATCAAACTTACGTTCTACACCTAGTGTCTCCTTCTAGTGTTTATATAAATAAAGAAGTCTTTTCTGTTTTTCTTTCCATTCTTCACAAAAGATTTCTTGTAATCTGCCTTCTCTTGCCTGATCTTCTTTGTGTCTTGATTACAGGCTAGTTTATATCTATCATAGGCTTCCGTGTCGCCTGATAATTTATATGCATCCTATGCATTTTTATTCTGTTCCACATGTCTCACCAGTTCAACTGAAATCCATTTAGGTCTACACCATGAAGAGTATTTCTTAGTTGGTATGAAAAGCCTAGTAGCTTCTCTGATTAACTCCTTGAATGCTTATCATTTAGAATATGCTGATGGTAACGTCGTCAGTTGGTCCTATTGTATAGAATTTAACTACAAAAACAAAAGTCCTTTTTCTTTATCCTGATGGTAGTTGGATGTTTAAGTAGATTCCAAATTAATACACTGTGATCACTGACACCTAGTAGTTCCTTTATCTGCAGGTCCTTAATGCTCGAATAATCAATGCTGATAATTAGATCACGAGTATTACTCCCCGTTGTTACCCCTCTAAAACGTTGCTGTATAAAACTGTCATCAAATAAATCCACAAAAGTCTTGCTAGCCTGTGAGTGATCAACCCACAAGTTCCAGTCAATATCTGGAAAGTTAAAAACTCCCATTATAAGACATTCTGATTTACTGGCCCACTCTATTTCTCTGAACAGTTATTTGTTGTTCTCATCAGAGTCATTATGACTAGAATGTATCCTCTAATCGCATTTTTGCTTTCCCAGCGATTGTCATACTAAACTGACTCAACATTGCACTTGACACCCATGTCAACTGTATGCACCGCCTTAGAATTTGCCTTTTAAGTAAGAGGATAACCCCTCCTGTTCTGTTCTTTCTGTATACGTTGTGCTCCCCATATTGAAATTCTGCTTCCTTTGTATCTTAGTGACACCACGTCTCTGATATCCCAACAATATCTGCATTTGTTGTCTTGACCAGCTTCAAAATCCAACAAATTTATTTGCTATGCTCGTGGCATTGGTGTACATGCAAGTGAATGCACCTGTTCTTACTCTTAGTTATCCTAACACAGCTCATGTATATACTTGTTTCATGATGACTCCCAGCAGTCCGGAGAAATCTCCAGCACCTTTCTTTGAAGAGTGCTGTAAGTTCCAATAGAAGCAGTGCAATAATCAATTTCACCTCTGCTGCAGCTATTATTAATCTATTATTCTGTGTACCCCCCCCCAAACTAGCAGTTTTACAATATACCTAACATTGCCTCTATAGCAACAACAAATATTCTTGCACTCCTTTTATTTAGAGTGTATTCCATCCCTGCAGAAAGTAGTGCCTCCTGTTAACAAGCATAAACCACGCTGAGAAAAATTTTACCCAATGAGCCTTGCACAAATCTCTCCAGGATCGAATTGATTGACAAGGCTCTCATCATATACTCCCTCCTTTCATGTCTATGCAGAATTGCATTTTTCATACCCATCAGTGGCGTTATTAAATATTTCCTTATAATACTCATGAAAATTGGAATGACTGCTGTTTGTTTGTAATTGTCCCATACTTGTTTAATTAGCCCAATTCACTTTTTAATCCCGCCAGTGACATTCATTTCACTTCTTACTTTTAGGGATATTGGCCACTGGTAAGTATACGTTTTGTTCTTTCAAGGATAAGTCTCTTGAATATTTCCCATGGCATATGTGTATCTAACATCTTACAGTAGCCTCTTGGTTAATCACGCTCAAGAAATATTTAATTTCATTGTAGTCCCCTTGAATGCGTTTCTTATGGGAAGCTGCAGTCAGTTAGCAAGAAAGCCTTATTTAGGAGGAGATCCCGTCTACTGTGGTATAAATTTTAACATAGTCATTTCGATTTTCAACAGCATTGCTCAACGTAATGTTAAAAGTAATGTCTCCGTGATCAGATAGAACAATACTAAAAAGATCCTCTGCAACTAAACGTGTTTCAGAACACTTGATCAAAGAAATTATCATCTGTGTTTCGTAAATTCGTAAGATCATGGCTATTCATAGCGTTTAACAAGTACTCAGTGTTTTTGTCACGATTATGATAAGGGTTGCTTATTTTTTTAGAGGTTGAAATCTGCCATTAGTACTATAGAATGAGCAGACTGCTAAGTTCCCAATCGAATCTAGTAGTCTCAATATATTAAGGCGTAAAAGAAACAATAGGTATAAAAAAAAAGAAATACTGCTTGTTAGTTTAATAAATAACCTTATTACATTATTAAATAGCCCATAGATGATAATTGTACGTTCGTCTGACAAACAACAACGAAAACTTTGAAGAGGGGTACTCAATTTAAATTATGAAGTACATACTGAAGTAATTTAAAATATAATAAATTTAATAGTTCACATGGATATTAAAACATGCCCGAAATCTAGAATATGCTCTCCACTTTTTACTTAATTTTTCAATAAGGTATTTAAAAACGATTTTTGCGTTTTATGATTTTCAGCGGAAATTTTAAATTATCAATTCTGCAAATATTATTACGTATAGTGGTGCCATCTGTTATCCATACAATGAACCATTAAATTATTATTATTCCAGTTATATTTGCAGAATTAGCATACCGGAAAATTGGTTTATGCAGATTGATATGATTTGAAAACAAATATGAGTTGTTTTTTGTTTAATTTTTATGAGTTAAAGGACAAAAATTGCTAATATTTTGTCAGTACAGTTCATATCTGGCAACTGTTCTCTGTTTCTGTTGTGTATGTAACAATGAAAGTAGAAAAATGTATTTAAGTGACGTAACAACGGCGTCATAAATTAACGTTGACGTCACAATGGAGTTATAATTTTGACGTTATAAAATAAAGTACGGAAATCTAAATATGCAAGCAGTGTAGTTTCATTGGATAGGAAAACCGTAAGGAAAGAAACGACTTATGAGAGATTCACTGATTTGACGCTTTATGATTAAATTTTCGTCACTCTTACATCCAGGGCAGATACTATTCTGTATAGGATGAAGTAAAACATGATTGGAACTTGAGCAATTTTAGCGTGTGTTCGTTGCTTCCGGACCTAAAATTGTATTTTCTTCAACAGCTTTGAATTTTCCATTAGTACATTAATTTTATTTATTAATCTACGCTCGAAAGATTGTACAGAAATTTACTTGAGAGTAAACGTGTTTCGCAATTAAATTTTAAATTGTAATTACTTTGTGTGCGCTTCTGTGAGGAAAATGAATCTAACGCAACGCTTAACATATTAAAATAGAAACCATTATGCAAATAGTTCAGTTCGGATGAATGAATCGTTGTAACTTGTACAGAAAAGTTTATAATTTAGCTATTAACATTAGCGACGGACTTTTAAAATTACCTCTTGCTTATCATTAAGACGTGGAGCGTCGGATAGATATTGTAGATGTGACTGTTTCAAACTAGGGTGCCCACTCATACGTGTTTCCTCATGTGGTTCCTATTGTGTCTACTAGATGGCGACACTTGAAACCTGTTGTTTTGCATGGTTTTGTCACGAAGTGTTTTTCATTAATTAATAAATAGTGAAATTTTCTGAGTTTTAAGAAATTCAACATTAAAATCTAAGAATGTAATTGACAAAATTTTATTTTTAAGTTAGATTAAAAGATTATTCAATTTAAATTGAAAATTAATGGAAATATTTAAAGGTGTAAAGTTTATCTGATTATAGAATGAGTTTATCTGATTATAGAATGAGTTTATGTATTCATAGGAGTATTTTCTGCCCTTTTTTTTTTTTTTTTTTTTTAATTAAAGTTATTAATGTGAATTTTATAAGGTTGTTGCCCTCGCAATTAATGTTTTTCGAAAAACTCTTTAAAATCGTACTCTCGGTTATTGAGCAGTATAGGATTTTAAAATATTCCAGATTTTAGAGCGGTATGCATTGTGTGGGAGGGTGGGGTACCCCCCCACACACACAATGCATAGAAAATGGTAGAAAATGCCCCCACTGGCCATTTTCTACCTGTCTTCTATTAACTGTTCTAAAGTGACATCAGTCTAGTCACTAGCTGACGCAAACTCTGCATGATCAGCCACAGATATAAACTGTAAGAGCAGTTTGCCCTAGGTTACGAAGTTTACTGAACAAGCGATAGAACTAATTTAACTGAATAAGCGATAGGCAGAAATGTGACACTTCTTTTTTTTTTTTTGCAGAGTCAGTGAAATTGTTAGCAAAAGTTCCAGATTGTTTCCTTAAAATTTTTGATTGTAAAATGATTTATAAAAGTGCCGTTTCAAATTTTTGTTTTTTGTTTTTTGCTCAGCATATGTATCAGTTTATTCGGAGGATAAAATCTTTTCAGGATGTGTAGATTATAAACCAGTGAAATAAAAACAAATTATGCGCGTATATTTTGTCATAAAATAAATGTAAATGATCGAATTACAAATCCCATGTATTTAGCACATTCCGAAACAATTTTAAAAAATTTCTATATTTAAAAATATTTTTTCTATTTTTATTATTTAGCTAATTATTTTAAATTTAAATAAGTTTTTATTTAAACTTAAAACGCGCCATTCCAGATATGGGTAGAATATTTCACAGTAGGGTTGTTTGCGTGAAGGTTAGGAGTCAAGGTTATTCCTAATAAATATATGTAATCATGTCTAGAAATCAGGGTGTCATCGAAGATGGGTATGGGGGACAGCAGACTATTTTTTTGCGAGAAAAAATGTACACGCACAAAGAACTTTATATCTGCATGTATAATAACTCTTAGATCCCTTTCTTCCTTTGCAGTTTTTAATTAAATCCCACCAAATATATAAGTTATTATTGTGGTTGCTGTTCTGCATTTTGGAGGTGAATATTCGAGAAGTAGTAAATGTGCAGAACAGGGTTTGTTGAAGTTGAAATGTAGCGTGTTATGAGCAGCAAAACTACGGATAGTATTTCCAGTCAATGGCAGCGTTATTAATACACAGGAAAGAAAACCTAAGTGAAAGAACAGATCCTTGGGAGAAACACCATCATTAGTTGAGAAGCTAGAAAACAAAGTACCTTCCATCATCACACAGTAAATGGTCAGAAAAAAAGAGTGGCTAACCATATTTTAAATTTGGAAGGTAAATTGATGGAATGGTGCTTAGAAGTCGTTTGAGTCAAATACGACTGAGAGCGTTAGAAATGTTGAGATTTTGGGAAACTTGGAAACATTTTGTGAAATGAACCATGTTGTCCTCAACAGAGACTACAGAACTAGCGACTGTGATTTTACACGCGCACACGGTCTGTCAGTGTTCTTGGACATCTCTGAGCTGATAGGATCTATCTGGCTATTTATTCAGTTCATGCACAACGGGA
This sequence comes from Mastigoproctus giganteus, assembly GCF_048544385.1. Lineage (NCBI taxonomy): Eukaryota > Metazoa > Arthropoda > Arachnida > Uropygi > Thelyphonidae > Mastigoproctus > Mastigoproctus giganteus. The sequence continues at coordinate 14,339,808 of NC_143583.1, forward strand.
AGCGGAAGTAATATTTGTAGCAAATGACCAATAAAAAAAAAATGCAGTGGAAAGTTTAATTTCATAATGCTACCGCTAATGGAACGCTATTAGCATGCGGAACTGGTTTATTGGTAGTGTTTCCTGGCAGTGCGCCTCCGTGTTCATTGGTAGTTTGTATGCAGTTGAGGAGGGCTTAATGTGTCACATTATGAATAAAATAATGCCAAGCAGGGAGGAGCGAACAATCCTTTAACTATACGCGAAAGCCAGGAAACAGTCACTGCGCTTGCGTAGTGGGTTTATACTCCCCAGAAGGAAATATGGATCACCGAGGAGAAAAAAAATATCCAACAGTGAAGATAATGATTCTTTGAAGAACACCTTAATATATCCTCATCACATCTGGCAATCGTTGGAAAGATAGACGGGCAGGAAGGGCTTAATTAATATTGCCTTTATCACTTTCATCAAAGTGTCCACAGGACGGAAACGTGTGTCGTTCTGTTCGCTGTTCACCTATATGCTCCACTTCCCACAGAACATCGAGTGGGAGGTCATTTAAGCACTAAACGGTTTGTAAATTCGCCCACAACCTTCATGTACACTTCAGGCTCACGTCAGACCATCCAGATTAGCCGGACTGCTTAATTAATAGAAAAGTTCTCTTTCAGATATGGTCCACCTGAGTAGAACAGCTGATCAGTGCCGAAAAATCAGATAGAGACTTTATGGGGTGTTAATTCCTTGCTAGCTTAATTCGTATTTTAACCAGAAGATGACGCTGTTTAAAGGGCCTAATTGCTTTAAGTATGTTATGATTGGATGATGAACAGTTGCATGTGATCGGATTAGGTTGGAAGAAAGAGGTTGAATTACGGATGGGCTGATTCAGAAGAATAATGTCCATGGAGAATGTTATACAACGATCGAAGTTAACTAAGTTTTCATTATCCACTGCAGAATTATCTGGAGATCACTACTTAAGCAAATAATGGTAGCTGTGTATTAGATAATTTTTCTCTTTCTTTCAGATTTTGTAATAACAAAGAAAAGAAACAGCTTTTTTTCGGTGATCACGTCAGGAACCTGTTGGTTTGAAGAAAACGAGAACTCGTCATCCAGAATATTTCCAGGTGTGACTTTTCTGTTGCCCTCCTCTTTGGATTTCATTTTGTTATCAGCTTCGCCCATTCACCTCAGTAATTTCCTTAACACCGAATACTGGCTCTTAATTTGGTCGAAAAAGGGTCTCCAAAAACCATTTGCTATATGCTAGTCTCGGCTTAGCCCATGGAAGCTGATTCTAAACAAAATCAATCAAAACCAGATTGATTCTAAACAAAATCAATCAAAACCAAATTGTAGCGCCAACCTAGACTTAAGTCAAGAGAAATTTTAAACCCCTGGCATTCTTCCTTGACGTATGTTGCTATCATCCGTACTGGACATTAGTTGTTCTGTACGTACTTGCAACAAAGAATTTAATAACAACAATAATAATAATAATGATAATGCTGGCCATCCAAGGCCAAGTAATCAACACCAGAAACTATAGAAAATACATCTCAAAGGAGCTAGGAATGTCAGATGACACATGTCGACGATGCCACCTGGCCTCATAAGCGATCCAACACATAACCGCGTAATTCAAGGTGATCACCCAGACTGAGTACACTCATAGACACGAGCAGGTAGCCAGGATAATATATCAGAAGCTAGCGAGGAAATACCAGTTGACCAAAGAAAGTGTACCATATTACAAGTACGATCCCAGCACTACAAGAGACCCCAACCCACAAGCTGTACTACGATCGCGTCATAATAACGAATAAGACAATCCTGCACAACAGACCAGACATAACCCTTATGGACAAGGTAGAAAAGGCTACCTCCCTGATTGACATAGCGGTGCCCAACACTAGCAATGTCCAGAAAACCCATGAGGAAAAAAATAGGAAGTACACGAACCTGAGATATTAGGTCAAGGAGATGTGGCATATGCAAGAAGTAACGACCATTCCGATCATCGTGTCAACCACCGGTATGGTGCCAAAGACCCTAAATAGCAGTCTAGCAGCAATGTTTCCCAAAGAACACTTACAAGGAACTCCAGAAAGTCGCAACCCTGAACACCTGTAGGATAGTCAGAGTTCCGCGAACAACAGTAACACCAAATATAACAACAACCACCCTGTGTACTTGGTAGCAGTACCCGTCACGGAGTGGAATCTCCCAATCACGGAGAATAATATAAGAGCAACAACAATAATAATAATGTGGACATGTGTTGTGACTTACGCAAGGCGGCCCCTAGACGTTAGTTTATCTCGGCCATGGTTCTCTGTGATGATATACAAGACTCTATACAATGGCCAGAAATGAGTGTACAAAGTAGTGTTATGTTTACGTAGTGTGTGTGTTGTTGTGTTGTTCAGCTGTTTCTGGCCGTTTTGCTACTAGTAAGCAGAGATCACCAGGAAGACTGCTTCCCAGTACACCTCCACGCCACGAGGAGGCGGGCCCAACTATACACGTACTAAACTAAATGTAATATTTTAAGCACCCATAGGAATAAGCGCAAGTCTTATGGGTGCAGCAGTCTCCTATAATCACGTACGGTGGTGAATACCACAAAGAATCCCACATCCACTGCAGAAAGTGTAATAGCAATGGATGCCAGCAGTTCCCGTACCCAGGAAGCCAAAATCTGGGTACAAGCAGTTTAAAATCCCGTCTCTAATAAACTGGAGACCAGCGAATCTTGCTCCCTAAGGGGCTATCAAAAAATAATAAAATAAAATTAATGGACAAAATATTATTACGTTTCTAAAAATAAATAAATAAAATAAAGAATAAAAATAAATAAATTAATAATAATAAATTAATTAGATAAAATGCTAAAATAATTATTTAAAAAAAAAAACAAGTAACTTTGAATATAGAAGTCAGCTCAGCAATCCACGTTCTGTTGAAAACCTGTGTGGCAAATTCCTGTAGAGCTGAGAAGGAATTTTGATTTTCAATAAGATGGCTTTCATTTCTAGGAGAGAAATTATGCACTGTACTAGATAATGTTTGTCTTAAATCTTAGTAAACTGGGCAGAAGAATAAGACATGACTCCAGTCTTCAGAGGCGCCGCAGAAACAGGTATCTGTCCTAGATAAATTGAATTGAAGAAGAATAGCGTTCAAAGAACCGTGACCAGTTAAAATGTATGATGTAACAAGGCTTGGGTAGAACAAAAACTGATTACTTTTTGAGGTAGTGAATTTAACATCAGGTATAAAACATCTGGTCACTGCTCCTTTGGTCGAGGAATTCCATCTCACTTGCCATCTTTTATGAAGCTCAGTCCAACATTTCGCTTTTTCATTCTTTGGATTGGCAGTGGGATCATAGGTCAAATCGGAAAAAGTTAGAGGATATCCTTTACGAATATAGTAAACAAAGCCTTTGTATGTAAGTACAGATCCAGAGGTAACAAGCCTGAGATGGCTTGCAAAGATGCAGTTGAAACTCTTCTACAAGTAGGAGAGCTAGCAAAAGGTCCGTTGGACACTGTCTAGTTTGGTTTGAACTGTAATAAGTTTGGTTCTGTGACACCATATGCTGGCTGCATATGTAAAGATTCGAATAAACACTGTGTAGTATAGAATTCTGACAGTTACCTTTTTTTAAACCCCATTCCTGCCGAGAGATTTTGAATAACACGGCCGTAAAAGTCTTCACTTTTTTTGTAAAGATTCTGGATGTGTGGTAAGAATGACAATTTTTCATCAAAAATAATACCACGATACTTATGAGTGGTAACAAATGGCAGAGGAGGTACTCCATTAAACTTGACAACCGGAGGCTATTATGGTCTAGTTTTCCGTGAAATATCATCATCTTGGTTTTAGATGGTAACACTCTTAATTTATTTTTTAAGAGTCCAATCCAGCAAGTTATTGAGTACAGAGTTAGCCCGTTATTCCAATTGGGACCTGGAGCTACCATGTTTTAATTTCTTAAACTAGTGTAACCATCTTAATTTTCATCTAATGACTTAGATCTATATTCACAGTTTGTGAGGAGTGTGTAAGGTATGTTAGTGTCTAACGGCTCCTGGGATTTCTCCCATCTCCGCGGGTGTACATTGTATCGGGCCAGAGATTTGAAGTGTGTGGGGGTCATGTGCTGTATATTGTGTTGTGCCCTTTGTTCCTCCGGTCAATTAGCCGCCGAGCCCCTAGTGGGACCCGACGTTACCACACCGTGCCACGGGGAGGCTGACCGGGCGCACCACTGATGCTAGAGTACTCTAGCGGGTCCTGCCACCTACTTTCCTGGGATTTCAGTGGCTAGGACCAGATTTGAGAATGAGATGATCGCTGTTTCTTGAGCAACAGTTGTAATTTTAACAGAGCGTAGGGTTGTTCGCTGATAACTTGTTCTAGTTCTAGGGCCAAATAGGTCGGGCAATAATTTTGATGTATTTAGATTTAGACCTGTGGGGCATATATATATATATATATACACACACACACACATATAAAAAAAAAAAAAAAAAAAAAAACGTTGTGCAAGAGAAAAGTAAGGGAGATAGGCAGAAGACTGGAGGATAGGAAACAGAAGAAGGGGACCGACAGGGAAGATGGCCCCCGATGACAGTGTGGCATGCCCAGTGCCTTACCTGAGAGGAGTGGGGGTGGACAAAAAAAAAAAAAAAAACTACCTCACCACAAAAAAAAAAAAAAAAAAAAAAAAGAGAAAGAGAGAGAGAGAGAGAGAGAGAGAGAGAGAGAGAGAGAGAGATACCCCGCAAGTGCAGGGTAGGTACCGCTAGTACGGCCAGTCAGTTGGAGCCGACACTTGGTGGAAATCATTGGGACTCCATTTGGTGAGTCTGTGTCGCATCCAGACTGAAGGCTGGTCCAGTAGTCCATGATAACGAATAGTGGGGTGGTCAAAAGAGTGGGTATCGAAGTGCTTTTTACTATTAATTCGTCCAGTAATTTCGGATTTCCTGGCAGAATTGCTAAAGTTGAATCGGACTTTGTTGTTCGCCATTGTGAGTACAGTGTGTATTCATTTACCTGTTAGAGCCCACATACTGCGAAAAGTAAAAGTAAGCGGTCAGCTCTTCACCACCCTACCTAGTCCTTAATCCTAGCCTGAAGGAACATTCCTTGGTCAGTAAGTACTCTGCTTTTACTTTGTCAGCAACCTTGCCACATCTCTCCCTGTAGTGTTTAGTGATTTTTGGGTACAATGCCGTCGAAAAATATGCAACCTTGCTCGAGCTGCGAAAAACTTTCCGACTGCCTAATAAAATGTTCATCATTATCATGGCAGCTTCTTTTTTGCAATTTTTTCAGTGACATTAAAGATCTAAAACGGACTGCGCAACTTAGGAAATCAAAATGGAGATGCGCACTCTGCCACAAGATAAATAGGGATTCGTCAGATATAGCTGACATATTGGCTGCTCCCTTAGCGCATTTGCCTCCCTCCCCCACAGTTTCGCCCTCTAGAATGCTGAATATTGTTAATGACGTCACCACACATAACAATTCCACTCTCAGTGAACCGGCTATGAACAGCAAGCTTTTGTCTGGGGTTACTGATAACTGTTCTCAAACGGAATCACAGGCTCAAGTCAGCTGCGCTTTTTGCGGGTGTAACACTGAGAAACTTGAAACTATTGAAGGCATTCTAAGAAAACTGCATTCAGAAAATAGCTCGCTAAGGGAACGTCTGAGCCAGCTTGAAGTTTATCAACGAAAGTCCTTGAGCCTACTACAAGGTCTATTGACCGTGAACACTAGACTCCCTTGAACAAATGGCCCACAGGAACGCCCATCTCCCACACCTGAGTCATCGCTACTACCCGAAACGGATATAGTTACACTCTCTAAAGACAGCGCCTATAGCGCCATGCTAAAATCTACGAAACGGAACTCTGATATTGCAGGCATGAATGGAGCACATCAAGGCCAGATTCCCGGACCTCAACCGATGCAGCATCCCCACGCCAACGGTATTCCAGAAACAGCAAAACCACCTTAATTGGCACGAGAGTAGTTAATACTAGCCTCAGAATACGAGATCGCCAAGCCACCAGCAATACTCACGTAAATATCTTCATTAGCGGGCTGGATCTGTTGACAAAAGTCGAAGAAATTTAGGTACTGTTGATGGAACTAGGCATACCCGGTAAGCCTTTCAAAATCAATACCAAGCATCCGACTTATCCTTCCTTCAGGATTCAGATTGATGGGCCTAATTACCAACAATACCTCAAATGCCGAATACTGGCCCAGAGGTCTGTTGGTAATGCCATACTATGGGACACTAAAGGCCAAGAACTTATCAAGCCCGAACCCCATTCCACAACAATGCATAACTACGCCAGCATAGCTACCTGGCCTCTCTAGCGGAGTCTCCCAAATTATATCCGAGAGCGGGTGCAATTTGCGGATGTCTAACGTGGACATGACGAGCGAACATCAGACCGGTCGCATTCCAGTAAGAGGGAACATCGAACGCGACATCGATCCCGGGACGAGATTTCAGATCATTATATGAAAAGCAAATACTGTTCCGAGAGTAATCTCATCATAGTCCAACCCTTTGTCGAAGTAAATATTCGATGTTTCCTACAAAACATCAGGAGTGTCAAAAACAAACTAGATGGCCTACTTGATTTGCTTTCCTGCGCAGAGTACGACTTCGTCATTCTGATTGAAACCTGGCTCAGAGATGAAATGGAAATTGCTGCCTTCACCTCAAATCTTGGCTATCACACGCTGGCTGCTAATAGAATTGGGGGACGAGGTGGCGGTGTAGCAATCTGCCAAAGGAGTTCCCTCCCCCTGATTAAGGCATCCACTTATCCAGGAGGTGACATAGAAGCTATTCTTGGAATCTACCGAATTGCTGGTTTGTCAATCTCTGTGTGTGCCGTTTATTTCCCACCAACGGTTTCTGAGGATTCTATCCTTAATCGGACAGCATGGTTGTCATCCACAATCAATCATCGGCAAAAGCTCATCATCCTCGGAGACTTTAACCTTCCATTGCCAGCCACAAAGAAGCTCCTAGATACACTGTCATTGAACATGTCGGAAATGGGCATTGTTCTTATTCATGTTCCTCCCTCACATGGTGATGCCACCCTGCAGCGCATCTTCTCTAACTGTTTAGTAAAGGAAACCCTGACCATAACTGGGCACTTCCTCCCATGCGATCACGTTCCGATTGCTGCTATGATATCTCTGCAGGCACCTGCAGAGATATCTGATTGAGGTGTATAAGGCCTTGAATGGGTTGAGCACGCTGAATTCTGATGCGATCCTTCCACTTGTTCAGATTACGAACCTAAGGGGGCATGAATTCAAATTAAGAAAAGACAGATGTAGAATAGATGTGCGTAAATTTGCCTTTAGCCAGCGGGTGGTTAATTGCTGGAACAAACTTCCATCTGTCGTTGTGGAAGTTGATAGGTTGAATAAATTTAAGGAGGAACTGGACAGGCATTTGGAGGGAATGGTGTGATTTTTATTTATTTTTTTTTTTTGGCTGATGCTGCATAAACTCATACACATGCTTTCTTGCATGATATGCCACTACTACTACTACCTAAGGATGAACGCACACAAGTACAAACTACAAACACTGTTAGGAGAGTATACAATCCAAAATACATCAACTTTGGAAAAGTTACTACCCTTTTCCAACTTTACCCATGGAACATTCTGGCTGAGCTTAAAATAAATGAGGCTGCCCACTAGCTTTCGAGATGGATGGAATTTATTCCAAAGTCAGCAATGTCCAAAACTTGCATCCTTAGTGCCACTCAAAGCAATGGTGGAATGACCTCCCGACTAAGGCCTTTAGGGAAAAACAGGCAGTCCATGCCTCCTACAAGAAGTCGCCTTCACGAGAGTCATACGCCAAATTTTCCAAAGCAATGATGGATTTCCAGAAGAGTAAACAATTTGCTATTGACAATTTCATGAACGGCCGGCTATCCAGGGGAAAACATGTATGGTTCACAAGTCATTACTTGCACCCCTCTATCTTTAGATGTCCAGCAATGGCGTGAGCATGTGCTGCGTTTTAAGCGAGATCACCGTGTGTCCGAAGAATATCCTTGGAACAAAGCGTTTAACGTTTCTTTACCTTCTAGTAGTACAGAAATTTCCGAAGAACAGTTAATAAAAATAATAAATTCACTACCTGACAAGTCCACTATAGGAATTGACGGAATACCTCTTTTTAGTCTAAAAGTTGCTTCTTATTTCATCAGTAAGGAGCTCACTCAACTCTACAACAAAGTTCTCAAATTGCACAGGTGCCTTTAAGCTGGTTATCATACAGAGTCGTGGCAGTACCGAAGAAGCCTCGTGCAAATAGACCGACTGACTTCAGGCCAATATCACTTGCCTATCCCTTCCTGAAATGTCTCGAGAAGTGCATCTATAATGATGTAGCACTCGCAATCTTTGCGCATAGGCCAGAACATACCCATTATACCATACCTAATAGATTTACTGTAACCTGCCTACAGTCCTTATCACAGAAAATAGTTCACGCCTGGAATGACAACGAAGATCTTCACACCATTTTTCTGGACATGAAATCTGCTTTCGACTCAGTTCAAATAAACCCCTTCTTGCCTTACTTGAGAGATTCTACGGGATATCCGGAAATATGCTCGAGATCCTCAATAATTTGCTATCTAGGAGAATGCTTCACTTCAAAGGCGATGGCATTACAGTCACTAAAAGCGTCGAAGTAGGGATCCAAAAGGTGGTTCTCTCTCAGCCTTGTTATTTGCAGCAATATTCGTTTCACTAATGAATCAAATCAAAGCTTTCCTATCGTATACTGATGATATTGTATGCTACTTGCCATGCAAACGCCATGTTGGTGATTCAAAAGAAAGACAAACCTCCTCTAAATCTGTAAACAGCTACCAAAATACATTTTGTAAGTATGCCAAATTTTTTGGCCTGTCAGTCAATCCAGAGAAGTCAAACTACCTCATCTTTACGCCAAGTCGGATGACTTCTACTGATACTGCACCTTCTTTTTTGTATTTCCGGAATTGGCAGGAAATGTTCTGACTCCCACAGACAGTATCAAATCCCTAGGAGTAATCCTCGATGCCAACCTCACCTATAAAAAAACAAATCCAAGCTCAGTATTCCAAGGCCCTGAGAGCGTTCTGGGGAATGAAAATTGATCTGTGCAAAACGCACAATAAGCAAATAATCAAGAAATACCTTGCAACTTACTTCTGTAGTGTGCTCTCCTATGCCGTGGAAGTTTGATCGGCGGCACCACCCACCAGCCTCAGGAAACTATGCGGCCTCGAATTCTGGGTGCTGAAGTGGGCCAACTTGTGATCGCACCAGATCTACACACCATATAAATCTACTCTCTGCTGCAACCTGCAATATACGCCCATAGTTCACAGAGCCCATGTGCTAAAAAAAAGTCATTCCTTCATCTGTGCTCAGCTAAGCAGGATCACATCAACATCTGGAACACGGTTGGTTGGCGTTTGCCAGGTAGACATCGCCGTAGTACCCCCTCCTTGTGCTCAAGGCTCCAGCGGTTACAGAATTTCAAGAGACACTTCCCTAATGTGACTCCGGACTCGCTCAACATCGACCTGTGGTCTATAGACAAGACATATCGCGATGGCATCTTGTCCTATCTTGCTGTTTGTAAAGGACATTTATGTAAGTGCCGATCTTAGTTAGCCGATGTCATTTCTTGTTCTGCTCAACTTGTAGTCCTTTTTCGCTATAATTACTACTTCATTTTTACATTTTGATTATCATCTATTAATTATTATTTAGTTATTATTTTATTTCTTTTTTTTTTTCTATTATAAAACAAAATCACTTGTGTAAACAACGAATTGTAAGATTCCTCTGGCTTTCTGTGTAAGGAATCACTATTGTATAAAATTTATGTTAATAAAGAATCTTATTATTATTATTATGTACTAAGATGGAGAGATCGTCGGCAAAGGCAATCATTTGCACATGGGCCGTGTTGGAGGGAGAAGACAGCCAATCATCAAAGACGAGGTTTCACAAAAAAGGCCAAGAATGGAACCCTGGGGACACCCTCGAGAAACATCTTTGGATACCGACTGATGTTTGGTTTGGATGTAGACAGTACGTTCCGCACACTAACCTTTGAACAAAAGGAACAGCTGTCTACAACAACGAGCGATTCTAAGGCGCCGTAAGACACTCTCCCACCAAACATTGTCGAAGGCGCCTTCGAAATCAATAAAAACTGCCAGTGCATATTTGTAAGTAGAGCTATTAAATTTTCAATTCAAAAAGCGCATCTTCACAACTACAACCAGGCTTAAATCCATACTGAAGAGAGCAAGATAAATTGCTTTCCAAAAGAAGTTGATTACATCTGTATGCCATGAGCTCTTCTAGTAACTTGCCTAAGTGGGATGATAAAGCGATAGGCCCGTATGATTTAGGATCACTTGTTGGTCCTAGTGAATAATAATAATAATAAATCCTTCAGTCTTGCAAGCGGGAAGCTTTCCAGGAGACGGAGGGGTTCATACTCACCCTGCAAGACCAGGAAATACATCACCTAGAACCTTGGAGTGACATATGACACATAACAATGATGCTACCTAGTCCCAGAAACAATCCAGCACATCACTGCGGGGTGATCACAGAGACTGAGTACACTCAGAGACACGACCAGGTCGACATGATAATACATCGGAAGCTAGCACAAGAATGTAGCATATGGAACAAGTAATGACCATTCCAATCACCAGCATGGCGCGAAAGATCCTTTATAAGAATCTAGAAGATCTCCCAGAGAACACCTAAAGGAATTTCAGAAAGCTGCGATCCTGAATACCTGTAGGATAGTCAGAGAATTCCTCAACCAACAGTAATAATAATAATACACTGCTCGACAAAATTAACAGAACAAAATGTTTTTCACAAATATTTTATTGTGAACAGTGTTTCTGAAAGCGAATAATTGTATAATAGGCATCCTGGCATTCAAATTCAGAATATCCAATAGAAATCAATGCACTGCCTTACAGAACCGCACATTATGTAAATTATTCATGTCTACAAAAAATACGGGTTGCGATCACATCAACGGATTCCTGTTTTTTGTTTGCTCAGTGGGATAGCCACATCTCCAGTACTAAGGATGGCAAGTCGTCGTTTGTATGATTCTTTGAGATGACGGGCCGTTGGGCCACTTGAAGCCGGACAGTCGCAGGTGAAGTTGACTTAATGTGTCATGCTGTATCTCAGCACTATGGAAACAATTTGTCTGCGCGTGTATCACAGTGGTATCGTCACCGTCCTCCCCGCACCTGGTGAAAAAGGCCCGGATTCGAATCCCGTCGATGATGCGAGGAACTTTAATGGGCTTTTTCACTCCATGGATGAGTTAGTTGGTCCCAGACGTAGATAGCAATGTTTTTCCCCCAGAAACTGAGTTTTTTTCGTCCAGAAAAACAGGAAAATCGATCTGAGAACACACGCAATTTACAGACACAAATACGGACATACGTAAGAAATTACGGGGTGACCCTAATATAATTTTTTGGTTTTCATGGAAGAAGTTTCAGGAGACTGGAAACATTACAAGAAGAGCTGGCCAAGGTCGCCGCTGGGCCAAATCAACCAGAATAGATGGCTATCTGACCCTAACAGCAAGACGGAGCCCTAAGGTGTCCTGTCATCAACTGTCTCTTGACGTTGCTGAGGCCACAGGTGAAAACATTTCCAACCATACTGTTGTTAAGAAGGCTGAATTCAAGTGGACCCTACGCAAAAGAAGCCATTGGTTTGTATCCTACTAACTCCAAAGCATTGCAGAGCTCGTCGAAATTGGTGCATTGAACACGTTACTTGGAGCAAATAATGGAGTATACTAGCGTTCTCTGATGAGACCCGTTTTGGCCTACAAACAGATTCCAGACGTTATTCCATCTGGAAACAATGAGGATTATGGTACTATTATTGAACCATCCCTCCAACGTCAGAAAAAGGGACACTTGCGGCGGAGGCGATGTTCTCGTATGTGGTGGAACAGTGATCAACTGCGGCACCCCTCTTCATGTTTTTGATAGAGCTACCAAAACTGCGCAGAGGTACCAAGAACAGACCCTAGAACCCAGTGTGCGGTTGGTCCAGATTTTCTCAGAGCATAGAGCTCAATTGGTGGGGGAATATGTTTAAAACTGAAGGTATCCACAGGCTGCCTGGCCAGCACGATCACTAGGCTTAAATCCGATGGAACATCTGTGGAGCGCCCTTGGGCGTCGCAATGTACTCCGACAGCCAACTCGTAGGTCACTTGGCGAGCTGAGGTCTGCGCTGGTGTAAGAATGGGAATTGTTGTTACAGAATCTTATAGACACCCATATATTATACCTGTCTGAAGTTTCTCGCTGTCTCCTCATTTCATAGATATTCCCTGGTACACCACCATAACAAATTTTGTCACGCTTCATTGCAAGCTGTCCACAACCAACCACTTCATGCATTTAGCAGCAATCACCGTCACGGGATGGAAAAAAATGCCGTAGGGGAAAAATAATAATAGTAATAGTGTATGGCTACCACAAGAGAAGGGCAAGATCATCCAGCCCCACCAACTGGAAGTGCTTCCTGCGCAACTGCGCTAGTGACCACTCAGGAAAGAAAATAAAGCCAACGCATGATGTGGAGCATCGAAATGAATACATACATCATACAAGCATACTACGAAATAACGAAGCTGTAAACCGATATCACAACTAATGGGGTGAGACTACATACAAAATTGGTATGTAGTGGAACGATTCCCGGATATTCAGGACAGCGAATAGCGGATAAGAGGAGGACCATCGTCACGAAGAACCTGATAGCTCCTGCAATCTTGGAAAAAACCCCACCTGAGCAAAAGACGATTGAGGAGTTTTAGAGAAACATATGGAGCAGGGAAGTAAGACATAACAGCCGAGTCCTCTGGATAGAACTAGAACGCAAGAAAATCAAGGACGTACAAGAAATGAGAGAGTGAGAGATTCGGGAAGAAGAAGTAAAACAGACGATAAAGAATTCTCACAACTGGTGGATTCTAGGAATAGATAACGTCCACAACTACTGATACAAGAAGCTCATGCACACACAAGCAACTGGCATTTAGAGGCTAGCAAGGGTTCGATTCCCGAGTAGTTCACCCGAATGATAAGGCACCCAGAGACAATCCCGAAGTTTCTCACTCAAGGAATCACATATCTGAAGCCTAAAGACAAAGAAACAAGAAACCCAGCGAAATACAGACCAATCACATGTCTCACAAAAATGTACAAGATCCTGACCAGCTGCATAACCAGGAAGATATCACACCACTTGGAGAGCCAGAAGCCGACCGGGCTAGCCAGGTGGGTAAAGTGCCTGCCTGGCAATCCAAAGGTCGCGGGTTCGATTCCCGCCTCGAGCTTGGATCAAAGTACTGCAAAAACCTTGGGAGGTGCATTATGGCCACAGAAGCCTATGCGCCAACAACTACCAAAAAAAAAAGAGCCAGAACATAAGGGCCGAACAGCAGAAAGGATGCAAGCAGCTTAGCAAAGGATGTAAGGAGCAAACCTACAAGAAGCGCCACAAAATGTACGCAGCCTACATCGATTACCGCAAGGCCTTCGACTCCGTGCCTCATAGCTGGCTAATAGAGGCGCTGAACATCTACAAAGTCAATTCGATAGTGACAAACTTCCTAGGAGAAACGATGGCGAAATGGTGTACCACTATTAAGATCGAAATCATCACAACCAGGCCAATCCCCATCAGGAGAAGAATTTTTCAGGGAGATGTCCTGAAAAATTCTTCTGTCTGTCTTGCACTTGACCTGCTATCCTGATTCTGTCTTGCACTTGACCTGCTATCCACCATACTCAGCAGCAGCAGGTACGGATATAACCTCAAAGAAGGAAGAACCTGTACACCTTCACCCACCTGATGTACATGGATGACATCAAGCTCAATGCGGAACCAATAAGCAGCTCCAGCAACTACACCAGATCCCCAAAGAATTAAGCATTGATATTATGATGGAATTTTTTCTAGACAAATACAAGAACCACGGATTGCACCAGGGAAAATTAGTCAACCGAAACTACTAGCTGCAGACTGGTAAAGAGATTGAAGCATGGCAGAGGGAGAGGCCTACAAATACTTGGGGATGGTGCAGGCTCAGCAGTTACAGCACAAGGAAATTAAGGCCTGCCTGACCAAAAAATACCTTCAGAGATCAGAAGCCTGCTGAAAGCAAAGCTGAACGGAGGGAACACAGTTAAAGCCATAAACACCTTTGCAGTCCCAGTGCTAACGTACTCCTTCGGGGTCGTAGATTGGACTAACACCGAGCTGGAGGATATCGTGAGAAAGAGAAGGACAATGATCACCAAGAGCCGCCAACACCACCCGAAATGAGCCGTGGAGAGACTGACAATTGCCCGGAAAGGAGAAGGAAGGAGCCCGATCGAGCAACAGAAGACAGCGATTGCTAACCTGAAGGATTTCCTCCAGACAAACACACACACACACAGCAGCACTCCAGCAGGCTATAAGTAAGATAGACAATATACCCCACTCAAGCTAAGCGAGGAGTCCCCTCTCAACCAGGAGACACAAACAAAGCTAGAAAGATGGGCAGAGAAGACACTCCATGACAGACACTACAATGATTTCCATCAAGATCCCATAGATAAAATTGCTTCGAATGCATGGCTCAAGAGCGGGACGCTCTCCTCCGAGACTGAAGGATTTATGCTGGCCATTGAAAACCATGGCACCAGGAACTATAGAAAACATATTGCCAAGGAGCCTGGAGTGTCCGATGACACATGTCGACGATGCCACCTGGTCTCAGACATGATCCAACACATCACTGCGGGATGCAAGGTGAACACACAGACTGAGTACACAAATAGACACGACCAGGTAGCCAGGATAATACATCAGAGGCTAGCAAGGAAATACCAGTTGATCGAAGAAAGTGTACCGTACTACAAGTACAAACCCCGTGTAGTACTAGAGACCTCATAATAACGGATAGGACAATCCTGCACAATAAACAGCATATAACCCTTGTGGACAAGAAGGAAAAGACTACCTATCTGATTGACATAGCGGTGCCCAACACTGGCAACCTCCATAAAACCTATGAGGAAAAGATCAGGTAGTATACGAATCTAAAACAGGAGATCAAAGGGCTGTATCAAATGCAACAAGTAACGATCATCGTTTCAACCACCAGTATGGTGGCAAAGACCGTACATAACAACCTTGCAGCAATAGGTCTCCCAGAGAACACCTACAAGGAACCCACAAAGCCACAATTCTCCACATCTGTAGAATAGTCAAAGAATTTCTCGACCAACAGGAATGCTAGACACGACAACCTGTGAGAACCGGGATTTCTTGCTATTGATTTTATTTATTTATATGGTTGTGTCGTTATACCCCCGTGCTTTGGAACCCAGTTTTGGTAGTTGTGTATTATCTCAATTAAAACAACTGGCTCCTCACTCCTCCAAACCTCAGAAGCTACTTGACTGCTCTATTTATTCTTTCTATCACAGAAGATTCTGAGTACTGAGGATATTTTTATTTCTCCCTGAATAGCTTAGGACTTAATGAATTTTTTTGAGAGCAGTGTACATTTCTCTTAGAATAATGAGGCACTTATTTTAATTTATAAACATTAACAAAGGTTTATTTTAATATCAAAAAAATGTACACATTTTTATCGCCTTTAAGGTTAAGAAAGATTATCATCACCTTCCTTCTGAAAATTTTACAACACTACTTTTAATTAATGTTAAGTTCAGGATTAATAAAAGCTTTCCTTCTACCTCCTTTATACATATTCATCATACATTTTTTTAATTAATCTAAAAATTTTCTTTCAAACTTTTTTGTGTACACACATTTCTTCTAACAGTCTCAGTCTATATAACTCTCTGAAGACAATCCTTTTAGCCTTACAAAATACTACTTCTCTAACCAATTATCAATCAAATATCTTCACCTTTGTTTTTTTTTTTTCTTTAACAAACGTATACAACTTAGGGATATATATATAAAATATTTTGTATAATATTAAAGATAATAATATCGAAGATAATTGAAGCAGACAATACCAAGATGGATTTAAAGAAACGCAAGGGATAAAAAAAAAAAAAAAAATATATATATATATATATATATATATATATATATATATATGTATACAGTACATAAAACCTATCATTATCTACCCGCAATCTAGGTGACTTCAACTGGGGCCAACCACCCAGACTGAAGGCAAAAAACGACAAGGAGTTCTCTGTTTCTGTAATGATCAATATCTACTAAGATATATATAAATTCAGAGATTAAGTAATTTGAATCTAAGCCAATTAAAGGTAGTTAATTTTTTTTGAATCAAAAGAAAGGTATTATAAATGTAAGCATATATTGAACATCGTTGACCCGACAGAGAACGTAATTTAATAATTAAAATAAGAATAAATGTAAAGTATAAGGCATATCTACCGTATCCAGGACATAATGTAACAACTAGTCGCCATGAAATAATAATCCCTCTAGTGAGTATATATGTGGTGACCCCTATTGGCCCATAAGTATTAGTTACAGTTTATTACAATTTATTCACTTTCTTTCCATACATATATATATATATATATATATATATATATATATATATATATATATTCTCCCTAGAGCACTTATGTATAATCCTGAGCATATAATATATATATATTATACACAATGCCTTTATATCAGAGATAGTATTTCTCTCTCTCTCTCTCTCTTTCTCTAACCCAGTTTCTTACTATGTGCTTCTGTTCTAGGCTTATGCCAAGCTATCTGTTGATAAGGTTAATATGAGTTCTGAGCGAATCCTAACCATTAACAAAACTATTGTCGGGGCGACTTGCTTTTCTGTACTTCCGCAGCCACCAGTCGGATGGTCCTCCACTTCTGATCTTTCTACGCGGTTGTCTTCCTTGTACCTTGCTTACAGATTTCTCAGGCATTTCTTTTCTAGATTCGACTTTCGAGAAATCGATGGGCGATGGTCTGCATCCATTGTATTTTCTTATTATGATGAGGCTCGGACTTCTTAAGCATTCAGTAAGCCGTTCATCAGACAAACTTCTCATCTTTTTTTTTGACTACCTTCACTCCACCAACATCTTTACATCCAAACACAGGCACTACTTCATGACCGTTCTTTCCGACACGACATTATAACATTATTTTTCAGACATTCACAAAATCAAAATTTTTCTACTACGACACACCTTTCTCCTCGTGCTCCTGTTTTTTGTTTCCATTCTCCCGCCTTCTTCCTAACCAATACAATCACCTTCTCTTCCAGCATCTCTACTCTAATTCGTCCTTCATCTGAAATCTTTGTTTCGCCGTTTGCGTTATGGCTGGGCATCTTTCCCTCGAAGTACAAAGGTTGCGGAGTCACTTCCTTCTGGAACTTTCCCCCTAACTGTATTTTTACTTAAATCAGTTTGTTATGCTTGTAGTCAGAAACAGAGGCCCTTCTGTTTCCCAAATGCTTCTAGGGTCAGTTTCATTGTATGTACTTGAAGTTAAGTTATCGTCCATTACTAGGCTCACAGTCCATTACTCTACTCAAGCACATACCAGGATTAATGGATAATTTAGGATAGTGACTTTATTCCTCCCCCAACTATCATTCCGAACTATTATTTTTAGAAATCAAACTTGCCATACATTGTCACCTTCCGATTGTTCACTTGCTCACATTGGCACAACTAATCAGCAATCTGCTTCAGAAGAAAATCTGTGCAGATTTAGATGAAAGAGCTCTTAGCTTGCCCTCTCTTAGATTCTTTGTAGCTAACTACAAAGAAGAATTAGAAAATTTTGTTATATATTCCTTTTATTTGTACTTGTAAGATTTGGGATTTACAAACCACCCTGTGTACTTGGTAGCAATACCCATCAGGGATGGAATTCCCCAGTGAGTGAGAAATAATATAAGAGCAATAATAATAATAATACTTCTGGCAATGGAACAGTGCAATATTCCTAAAGGCTTGATGGATAAGCTTTTCATTCAATGGTGAGAAAGCCATTAATATACAGTTTTTTGTTGGTTTTTTTTTTATATTCAAACACAATACAGCAATAAAGCCAAACAAAAATTGGTTTAAGTACAAATCTATTGGAAAAATAAAATTAAAATAATTATATGTAAAACAAAGGTTAAGAGTATGTTGTACATTTTTATACATACAACATATTGTTGTACATGTCGGATATGCAAAAATCTTTCAGTTCAAATGTATAACTCAACTAAAATGTTACCTTATCGTTTTATTTTCAAGTTAAATAATTAAAAGAGGATGTAAAAAAAGTCATACTAATAGGTGAATAAAAATGATTGTCCCAGACAGTTTTTCATGTAATATACATAAATATTTCTATCATCTGTACTAATTCTGTTTTTTCCAAATAATTTTCTGCTTCCTCACATAACTGTGCGCGGTCTTCTTGTTTTTTGACTTTCTTAGTAAATGCTTCTTTAGGAAGAAAGAGGTTGAAGTCTGAGCGGGTTTAAGAATCTCATTACCTTATTATAGTATTGAAGATACACAAATGGTTGATACGTGCAGAAGTCTCTTTAAATAGAAAAGGATTTCTTTCCTCTCGTGGTGTGCAGAAGTTTTGCTTGATTGGATAATATTGTTCTTAATTTATTTATAAAGTTGAGATCTGATTGCATTCTTCTTTTCGTTAATGTAAAGTAGTTCAAAGTACCATTCTTTATAATTCTTACCATGACAGTTAAGATGTTTCTGAAGGAAAGGTATTTAATAAGCGACTTCTTGGTGGCCGTAGGAAACCTACAGCCACCAAGTTGTAAGCATACAAACATCATACAAATGATTCAAATTATTAGCTGCCTCTCCGACGATCAGAGGGGTATATGAAATATAAGACCCTTGTGGGTAGCACGCACAGTTGGTAGGATCGCCATCCTTCCCACACCGGGTGTAAACGACCGGAGTTCGATTTTCATCGATGACTTGAAGAATTTTATGGGCCTTTCCACAACGTGACTGAGTTAGTCGGTCTCAGACAAGGGTAGCATGGTTTTCTGTCCTGTCCCGGAAACTGGGGTTTTTCGTCCAGCAAACGGAAAATCGACCACAGAACACACGCAATTTAGAGAGAATGCACAAGGAGCAATATGGCCTTAGTCACTGATGCTCCTAAAACTCTACTATAACAACAACAACATGAAATCTTAGAAAGAGCTAGATCCATAATGCAGAAGAGAACAAAAGAGTAAAAGGGCATCAACTAAAACAGGTCACGATAGATGAACAAATCTTTTGCGAAATGGATCAATTCCACCTCCCAACGAGTTCTGCAATAATTCTATTTTTCGGCCTCCACAAAATATGTAACATCTATACTGTGGATATCTTGCTCCACACTGTGATCTTAATCCTTACCAATGGCCAACTGCGAATCATCTGTAATAAGTACTACCTTAAACGGATCCCAGAACACAAAACCGCAGTATCTAAGAATTTCCCACCTACTTATCTTAAGCGACTTTCTCAAGATACATTCTACAATAGGTACTGCTTTCATGACTGCCTTCAATACCTTCGTACCCTACTCAAATGTATCGATGGAGTGGATATTTAGAATTAAACAGGCATTAAACAATGGAGTCCAAAATATGCTCTATGAATTACTAAAACCAAGATCATTCTTAGTAACCAATATAACTTTCATTATGATGAATTACGGGATCACGTGCCTCCTGAAGGTTAGTTCCTATCACAGTTTGTAGAAAATGTTCAAAGCAACTTCAGAGTAAGCAGTAACTGCAGCTTATTTGAATATGATGCATGAGAAGCAAAGCGCTTTTTTTTTGCCACCGAGACGGACATGGCATGAACAACCTCAATAACCACTAAGTATGTTTCACTCTTGAAATACGTCGATAAAATCAAGATATCGATGAGTTTATTATTATCATTAGCTATATGGTGCAAGGACGGCTGAGGCTTATGATGCACCAGCCAAAAAAAAAAAAAATCCCTAGTTACCTTGAGAGAGAGAAAAAGAGAGTCACCAAGAAAGAGAAGAATGATGATATCCAGCTCAGGACCCTGGGTGTGCCAAGCCCATACTCAACAGATGTGAGCTCCTGGGGTAAAGTTGTTGGGGAATCTGTTGCCATGCTTGTGTAAGTACTGCTTCCAGCTGAAAAATATCGCTTGCCAGTCCGAATGAGCTGAAATACATCTTCCTATAGCGTTTCACATTCAGGGTTGAGATTCAAGTCGAGGTAGCATGCAGATCATTTTATCCGGATGATATCTTCATCTTCCAACGTTCACCAACTGTGCCCTATGGGATTAAGCGTTTTCATTCATCAGGACGAACGTTTCGCCTGCAGCACTAGCATAGAAAAGGATTATGGGTAACAAGATTTCATCTCTATACCTGCGTGCAGCACGGTTCCCTTCCTGATGATGTAGGGGTCTGTACGGCCACAGAGACTAATTCCATCCCATACCAGCAATCTACCTTCACCGAAGTGAGTGCACTCGTGGGTAGCACAGTTGGTAAGATCGCCGTTCTATCCACACCGGGTGGAAAAGATCTGAGTTCGAATCCAGTCAATGATGGGAGGAGTTTTTATGGGTCTTTTTGACAACGTGGCTGAGTTAGTCGGTCTCATTCGAGGGTATCATGTTTTTTTCTCCCGGAAACTCGTGTTTTCCGTCCGGCAAACTGAAAATTTACCTTAGAACACACGCAATTTACAGACAAATATACACAGAGCAACATGACCTCAGTTCGGCACAAACAAATGTTCTTTTCACTTTTGCAAAGCTAGATCGGCGTATAACTAAGAGTGCTTATGTCTCGTGTCCTCGCATTCATTGGTAATTTGATCCGCAGCACCTAACACAAACCTTAACAAAGTTATTCATCTCGATAACTAGATACTAAATGAATGAACAAAGTTACAGGATTCCACATATAAATCAATGATGTAATTTTCCTGATGGCAAGCTTCTAAATAGATATGGTGTTTTTTGTTGGTTGCTTTAGGATTTTATGGCGCACTACCGTCTAAGGCTATAATGCGCCAAATCAACGCAATCTTTGTTTTTTTATAGACAGACTGTATTGCATTGCACGCATTCATACTAAAAATGATATTGATTGACTGTTTAAACTCGGCATTTTTAAGAATTTTGAGGTGCACAAAGAACCCAGAATAGCATCATAATTATCTTTGTGCACTACAGATGGCACTATACTGAAATGTAAATCTCCCTTTTTATTTATTTCTCGACTAAAAACGAAAGCGACAAACCGTCAGTCAAAGAAATCCATTGGGAAACTGGTAATGGAAGAATATTTGCGTCTTATGAAACGTGTTATAGAAAAGAACTTAAGACGATCGCCTGGGACTGACATTCCGTAAGTCGTCAATTATTAACCATTTCATAAATTCTTAAAAGCGCTTGCTAAGAAAGGAAATTTTCTCACCAGCAGTAATGAATAATCACCGCTAGCTACTTATGCAAAGAACTTTGTAACGAATTGTCGCCCGATAAAAGCGAAGTCTTCTTTGCAATAGCTATGAAAATGAGATAAGGTTCGTCCCTCGTTCTTGAATACACCCTTTGAATTGTGTGTGAGCGTGATAAGACCGCTACCTATAGAGCGGAGGAGTCATTAGAAGCGAGGATTACTGGCCAATCTGCTGTGGGCTATCTGATGCTCATCAAGTCGTTATGTTCGAACAACTAAAAATACCGATGTTGTCCGATAAATCCTGCAAGGATTTAGGCGCCAGCTAGTTGCTTATCATTTAATTTGTTACGTAAGTGACAACCTGCAGTTCTCTTCGTAAAGTGCGAGTCCTTGGAGAAAACACTCAAAATCAAACTTCTCCAGCGCTTCCCAAGAAAGATTTTTCCATTGGTTAAAATTCGATTGTTTGCACAAGAAAGCATTCTGCTTTGATGGAATCGGTTGTTATTACGTAAGCTATCTCAAAATGAGCGTCAAGAGGGGCGAAGTGGAAAAAAGAAATGTTCGCTTGCCATCTTAGCAGTTCATTAAATCTTTTTGGCAAAAATAACAATTCGAAAGATGCAATTTATCGTGCATTACAAATATTTAACTCACTTATCAGACAGCGGAACGTCATGGGGAAATAAATTAATTTGTCCCCACAGCGATACACCACGTTATTAACGAAGCGAATTAGCGAGAGCTTGCGATAATATAAATATTTTAATTAGCGAGTAATGTTCCGCGACTTCATCTTTGGCCACATGTTCTCTAAGAATGAAAATACTACGGACATAAGTGAAAATACCTCCGAGTGGTGGTGGCAGAATTAATAAAATATATTGCAGGCGTCACAACAAATTATTTAAGTCCATGTTTTCCTGAGAAAGGAGTTTAGATCCATTGTGCGAATCAAAGCGTCCTTGAATATAGCAAATAGATCGAAATATACTCTAACAACAGTTAATTATGAAGGTTGAATAACTTTAAATTTAAAGAGATTGTACTTTCATTATTTAAACTGAATGTATGGAGGGGTATTACTTGTTAGTGAATTTGCCTGAATTAAAATGCAATGGAAGTGGAAGTGGATTTTTCATTGTTAAAGTTTGCTAAATTAAAAGATATAATGATGCTGTCCAAAATACTGAATTAGAGAGCAGAAGCATATTTATTTTTATTTGTTGAAATCAGTTGAGTTAAAATGGATATTGGCTGCACGTGTTCGGACTGTTTTGAAAAAGAGAGCGGGAATTATAGAAGCCAATTCAGAAGAATAGTGCCCATGGAAGTATCTGTAGAAAAGGCATGCAGCAGAAACAGTAAGTCTATGAGACAGAGAGTGGAGAGACTCTATTAGAGATGAATCATTCATTTACCTAACTGCCTTCTTCTGAATGGAATCTAGAAGCCTGAGAGAAGTTTTGGGGGCACCACCACAGATGTGGGAACAATATTCCATGGTAGAGCGGATTAGCGGTTTGTACAGAGTGAACAGCTGTTTGGAAGAAAAGTAATGTCGAGAGCGAAAGAGAAAACCAAGTTTTTTTTTTTTAGATGCAGAGGAAGCAATATTTGTAATATGCTTGTATCAAGAGAGAATAGAAGTCAGGGTCCCAAAGTCCCAAAATAGATATATCATTTTTCCTAGAAATCGGAGTGTCACAAAAGATAAGCATAGGAGCAGAGGAATCCTTTTTGCGAGATATAAGACAAGACTGAGTTTTAGAAGATTTGAAATTAACTAAGTTGCCCCACTGGAGAATTACCTGGAGATCGGCATTTAAGGAATTGGTAGCGGGTATTCGACAAGTTGAAGCTGATTGAGCAGGGCGAGGTTTCTCAAACTGGGAAGTGGAATGCAATGTGCTATCATTAGCAAAACTACGGATAGCATTTCTGGTCAATGAAAGAAGGTCATTAATGTAAAAGAGGAAAAGATAGCGGGAAAGAACTGACCTTGGGGGAAACCAGCATTAGTGGAGAAGTGAGAAGACAGAGAGCCATCTACCATTGCCTTCAATGAGCGATCAGAGAGAAAACTGGATTACCAATTGGAAAAAAAAAAAAAAAAACAGTGGGAAAACCATAAGATGGAAGCTTGTTTAGAAGACCTTTATGCCAACTACGATCGAAAGGCTTTGAGTTGTCAAGAGCAACCGCTTGTATTTCACCGAACTTTTACATTTGAATTTGTCCATAAATGGGTAGCATAAGACAGAATATCACCAGCGAATCACACTGACGGAATCCATACTGGCGATCATTGATCAGACGGAAGGTTTCTAGGTAATTTAAGAGTTGGCGGTTAATTGATTTCTCCATTTCTTTAGAAAGAGTAGAAGTAATTGCAACGGGATGATAATTGGATGGGAGGGATTGGTCACCCTTTTTAGGAACTGACTGGATATGGGAAAATTTCCAAGTAGAAGAAAAAATACCTTTGTAATAAGAAAGTGAAAAAAGGCGGGAAAGAACAGGAATAAGTCCAGGAGTGTACATTTTGGGAACAAGTGGAAAAATACCATCACTACTTGAGGTTTTCTTAGCATCACGATTCGTCAAAATCTTTCTGATATCTTTTTGAGGAAAGACCACAGGATCCATTGAACATGGAGCGTGCTGGGAATGGTGGGAGGTGTTTTATCAAGATCATTAATATCCTTCGCTGAAGTGACAATAGAACTATCTGGTTTTGACAGAGGTGGGAGCAGAGATGGGCAAAAGTTGCAGCCAATATCTTTGAGAAGAGAACAAAATGCTCGGCTACCATTAGGGCAAGAAGCAAGTTTTATACCCTTAGCCTGTCCAAAATGTAGTTTTGACTGATTAATAACTGCTTTACAATTGTTGAGAGCTCTGGTATAGGCAGAAAATGAAACTGGAGAATTTTAAACAGCCTTAGCACATTGATTGGAAAACTAAGGTTTAGATAAAGGACGAGATTTTAAGGTGGAGTGTGGAATAAAGGATTCCATTCCTACTAGAATAATTTAACTGACACGATCTGAGCAAACTTTGACATCAGAAGTTTTGAAACAGTAATCCGACCAGGGAAAAGAAATCTCGCAGGTCACCCCATTTTGCATTCTTCTAATGCCAAACAACACGAGGTTGGCAATAGCCATGAAATAAAGGCTCCATTGGGAAAGAGACAATCACCAAGTTGTGATCTGAGGTGCCTAAAGGACCACTCACTTAAACCGTGTGCTTAGAAGGGTTGTTTGTGAGAAGAAGATCGAGCGTGTTGGCTGTATGTTTAGGATTGTCCGGTATTCTTGTAGGTAAATGAACAATCTGTGCGAGGTCATTAGTAACTACAAAAGCCTCAGCATCTCGACCAGCCGAGTGTGTGTGACTAGAAAACGGAAGCCAGCTGGAGTTGTGAACAATAAAATCACAAAGGAAAATTACCTCGCTGGTAGGAAAGTTGGGCTTTCCTAACAGCGAGGGGAAACAAGCTTTTATTCACTTTCCTTACATTAGGAAAGTTGGGCTTTCCTAAATTCTGTCAGAAAAAGTACATGGGGTTTGGCAGACTGTAGGTGGAAATCGACATCATTGAGATTGTAACTGAGACCACGTATATTTGTGAAATGAACCAGGGAGTGTTTGGGAGGTTTAGATCTTTTCGCATATAAGTCTGCTCTATTAGTTTGACAATTCATGGTGTATTCAATAATAAAAATAAGTGGAGGGGGTTACATGCTGTATGAAGTAATGAAAGTTTTGGATATGGCATAAGCATGGTAACAATATACCCAGATCGTTGACATAACATGGCCTTGACAACGCTCCCCCCACATACACACTACTCGGATTCCTTCCAGTCACTTTTTGGCAGAGTTATACCCTAGCTTATCCGGAACCCTCCTAGAGAATTACCAATAAGTTCGGTGCAGTGTACTAACTAGCGGTCGGCCTGCGAACACTGTTTTAGAGCTGTACCCTCGAAATGTAAGAAAGTTTGGATATCGTCATGGTGTTCGTCATAACCTCAAAAGACATCAATCACACTGCATGATGGAAGAGATGGGGGAGGGTTGACCGGAACTTTGCTGTGGAAACTAAACATGGGTTGCACCACTTAACCCTCCAATAAGCAAAGTGGTAGTTCTGCATCAGTTGATGAGAGTATCTATGACCTAGTATAGTTCTGGCAAAATGATTGCAGAAAGCAAATCTGCAATCCCTTCGGTTTAAACTCTTCCTCATAATCTTATAATCTTCCTCATAATAAACCCTTCGGTTCAAACTCTTCCTCATAATCTTATAATCTTCCTCATAATAAACCCTTCGGTTTAAACTCTTCCTCATAATCTTATTCACTGTACTCATGTTTCATTATTTCGAAATTTTATCGAATGCTGATCTTGAAGAATTTCCAGTCAATAAGGTTGCCAAATATACTATTAAGCAGATATTGAGAAATTGGAGCTATGCTGAACATAATGCAATCCGTCTCCAATTATGCTGCTTCAGTGCAAAAGTTGTCTTCCGATGTCTTGCTTTCAGAAGTTATCCAATGTTTCTATTTTGTTTCAGAAAACTACTTCCTTTCGTCCAGATTCAGCTCAACCTCATTTCCACCAACAAACGACAAATTTTATTGATATACTAAGTCTTTGAAGTGAATAAACATGAAAGGCTGACTAAAATATATCAAAATACAAACATTTCGACTTACACTTAAGGCTTTGTTGTAGAAACAGATTTTGCGCTCGATTTTTCTAAAATTGCCTCAATTTTTCTGCCATGGTTAAGATGCGAATTTTATCTCTGCCCTAAAATGTATGATTTCCAAAGATGTGATTATGTACGATTTATATTATTTTATTATTATTTTTTTAATCTAATAAAAATATTTAAGAACAAAAATATACTTTGGACTCTCAAAGGAGAGTCTTCTCAAATAAGTAGTTTTTAGATCGAAGTCGAAATTTCCAAGCAGTGGGTCTAGAACTCACTCCCAGGATATATAAAATTGTTTCGTCATCACCGTGTCTTTATATCGACTGTTTGCTATAAATTCAGATCCTGCCCTATTGTCCCTAAATTCTTTCTGTGTCTCGGCTGTGGCCACGTCACTCGCGCTTGCAGGGCAGAGTTACACTCTGCAAATGAGTACGCATAGTGTGAGTGTCCCAATAAGTCCGACCTTCTTTCATGTCCCAATTGTAGATCTAGAAAGAGACTTCAACCATGGCGTGTGAGATCCTTCTTGCCCAGAATTTCTGAGTCCCAAAGAAACCGTAAAATCAAGAGCCTTTTATGAGTAGTACATTTTTTCCTGATGCTGATTTCTTTGGTGATATATTGACCATAAACTTCTTATTCTGCACTTAAATTCGGTAGGCAACTGACCAAAAGAACTTTGATATCATTTCATTGCGGAATCTTACTACAATTGAGGGAAAGTGTTTGGCTACAACCTTTTTTGATGCAATCCTTTATCTGTAAAATACATTGATTGTGGGTACTGCTTATCTTATAAAAATTTCAAATATAAACATCAACTGTGTCTTACGGAAGAATTAAGTCTTATGAAATTCTTAAAAAAGAGATTCCAACTTATTGAAGAAAAAAAATATATATATATACTTACTGCATTTCTAAGTAATATTTTAGAACTGTCCAGAAGATTTTCACCAGGAGAAAACAGCTGTCTCTATTGTTAGTTATTCTTCCTGTCCACTAATAATGTCTAATACTGGATCTACCTTTGGTCAGTACGGAATTTCTTACTTTTACCTTTCACTCATATATATTTTTTTTCCATCTCGGTTGTAGAGATCAATAAAACAATAAATTATCAGGCTTGAATGGTAAATAAAAAATTGTTGGCTTTAAAAATAATGGATATTATAACAAAAAAATGTGATTACTTTAATGATTTTTTGGTACTTTTGTTTAAATCATGTTGTCTGACAATGGTTTAAGGTAGTGGATGCCAATAATATGCAAATATTTGCATATTTACACGATGGCACCTGCATAAAGCTAATCTTTTAAGTAACGAGAATTTATCTTATCGGGAAGAAGTCCGAAAGAACGAATGAGTCTGTGAGCATGCTGGCATTGACCTAAGCCGGTGCAAGGTTCCTCTTGATTGCACCCTCTCCGGAACAATCAAGAGGAATCTTGCACTGGCAAGAAGTAAGTCATCAGTACGTGTACCGTAGAGACCCGCCTCCTCGTGTCACTTCTCTGGTGATTGTCACTTCCCGGTTGATAAGTAACCAGTCGACAAAATATCAAAACTTCTTCTCACTAGTACAATGTGCTTCTCGCACGACTGGCTTGAGGGATCTATATCAGTACAGGCTAAAACAGCGAAATTGAACTCGCGTTCAGCTGTCGCCTTAAACACTTCAGTTGAAGTTTAATGCATATTCCATTTTCCAGTCGCTGCAAGTTCCAGTCTTAAACGTTTCGTGATAGAAGTATTCGTTCACAGTTCCAACTAATCTCATTGGTCTTCTCTTCACAATGCCTTAGCTTTATTGGAAGAGATAATCCCATCTTTATCTCTGCTGGTAAAATTTGTGTATATCATTGACAGAATCACACGGGCTCTCCTAGTGCTTCGAGAACGTCTTGTCAGACTGTACAATTATTCTCACTTTATTTTTCCTTATAAATTACAATGAGTTTGGTGCTTCCAAAATAGCATGCGATTCTGGGATTACTGCTACACAAATGCAGTATCTTGCATTTATCAACGTTCAAAGGCGATTGCCACTTTTCTGCCATATATCTTCTTGAATAGCGTACCCTAATACAATCGTAACCACCCTGCTTATCTTTATGTTATATTAAAACTTAGACATCATATTTGAAATACCTACGTTAATATCGTTAATAAATATTAAAACATTAGGGGTCCTAACAGCGAAACCTCTGAGACTCCACTCATAACATTAGTTCATAAAGAGCAGTAGTCATTTATTATTATTATTCTCTGTCTCCTACCACCTACTCATCCTTTCATCCATAGTAGTGATTCTCCCTAATACCACATCGCTCTATACAACAATCGTTGATGTGGAACAGTTTTAAAGATTATTTATAACAAACATGTATCCAGGGGAACATATGAGTCTACTTTTTAAGTAACGGCCAGGTCTATTTTATTTGGTCTTTTACTTTATGGTTTGCATAAGAATATTGTAGGCACACGTAGATCATCTATTTTGAGCGATTAAAGGTTTCAGCTTTCTAAATAATGCAAAAGTGCTATTGTACGTGGCATAAAATATAGATTTAATTATTTAAGAGAGTTACTAGCTGCACAATTTATCCACTTGATCCAGTATTTAATGCTGAAAAAAATATTTCTTCTTAATTACGACGACTGGATTCATGCATCGCATATCATATTTTACCAGTATTTTTTAGTCTGAATTAACAGTAAGTTCTTTTAGTTTCCATACCACCACATACTGTAAGGTATTAGAACCTATAATACTTCGTACCGTGGGAACAATATTTCATAGTAGGATGAATTTAAGATTTGTACAGAGTGAATAATTAATTAGAAGAAAATAAACGCCGAGAGCGAAAGAGAAAACCCACTTTTATAGATGAAGAGGCAGCAATGTTTTTAATGTGCTTATGCCAAGACAGATTGGAAGTCTGGTAAGCCCTAAGAGGAAGATATGTAATCTTGTCTTGAAATCTGAATGCCGTCGAAGATAAGCACATCTTTTGCGAGATATAAGACATGACTGAGTTTCAGAAGAATTGAAATTGAAGTCCTTTTCCTCATTGGAGTAATAACTAGTGATCATCATATCTAATGGGCCAATGCTGTTCGTCCCTTTCCTTTTAGTGTTAACACAAGCAATGAATTCTTTGTTACCGCTCTTAGCCAAAGACATACTTAGAATCTGCCTTAGCATTCCTAATTCCATGAGTAACTTATTTACAGACTAAGTCTTACTTACTGTAGAATTCGGTGACAATTTTTAATCATCAGAATTATTTAACCCTATAGCCCTCATTTTGTTTTTACCTCATGCTTATATCAGACCAGACAGACTCAGTATTGCACTAACAACTGGTCTGTTGGGTGAAAATCTACAGTTTCAACATCATTATTGGATTTCACAAAGTCTACGTTTGCTTTAATCGAGGAAATTGAATTAGTGAATTCAATAGTAACAATTATTTTAATTATTGTTAATCAGCGGTGAATTAAAGCGCTTTCATTTTAATTCGCTGTTAAAAATCCTATTTTTCAACAGAAACCATTCTTGAGTAAGAGTGGTTTTCATTGCTGAAACCGACTCAGAATTGATCCCCAACAGCATTAACTGCAGAGAGGGGACAGGGGGAGGGAATTCTACTAGAAAATTCCAAGCACGACTGTCAGTTTAGTTTGTGTGGCAGCCTGCGCATTAACACGCATCCTAGGAACATCAAGTCTTTTTATGTTCGATTAAATTTGCCGAGCAATAAATGTAAGTGCAAATTTTCAAATAAACGACGTAACTCCTGGAATTTAGTGAGATTTTTCTGCAGTGTTCGTTTTCTTTTTAAAGACTTATTAAAGAGGCAACACATCCAAGCAAATACATCCTAGTAATGTTAAGTGCCTCTCTAATTCCAGCTATTTTGCGAAGATAATATTTGGTATACCGCCTAGAATTTCTTAAAGACTCAGATAATGTTGATTTTCCTTTTGGGGGAAGTGAAGCTATTAACTGTCTTCCAAAACGACGTTATTATATATCTAATTAAAATTCGCCCGTAATTACAGTCATAATGCAACTGGCGGAATTACTAACATTCTTGATGCTTCTTCACCAGTGTCAAGATGGGGAAGCGTCTCCGTCGAATTGTGCCACATCCTCGCAGTTTCCATAATTCTCGCCGAGTCTGCTTTATTAAGTACCAAAACGCCAGTGCGCCCGGCTAAGTTTGCTAGCATTCGTTAGGCATGGAACACGACACTACGGTATTTGCATCTTTAATCTTTAGGCATTTGAAATGGCCGACAATGGACAAATATTTCACGTCTAGTTCATTCATTTAGGGGGGTGGCATTTATTCATCTTTCAAAATATCGCTCGCATTGGTGCATATATTTAGCAGATTATAGATATTAACTGGAATCATCTTGTTAAAATCCACGATTCTTTCTCGTCCGAAACCATTTTCTCGAAGGCATTAGAATTTGAAGTCTTCCGGGCGTGTTTGGCTACCCGCTTGGTTTCGAGGAGAATATTTTGAGAAATATTTCAGGTGGAGTCCCGTTGAAATTATTTGCTCAGCAAATGCCGCGTGTTTTAATTGGTGGAATGATAGTTCTGAATGCAGAATATATTATAGTGGGTTTGGTGGGGAGGGTGGAAAGAGAGACTCAATATTTACGCTGTTTAACTTGAATTGCTTTAACTCATACGCTTGCGTTGAGATAATTGAATCTTTAACAGTCGGCTGATGTCTTTCAAATAAATATCTTTGATTAGCCTATTTCCAGTCAGTAATAAGCAGATACAACTGAGGCTTTTATCTTATCGTATACTTTGGAGGCGAATCATTTCAAAAAGATGTTTATTTTTTTTGTAATCTGCCTTAAAAGCAGAAGATATGTTTCAGAAATATAGGGGATGCTTTAAATGATGCTTCAGATCTTTAAGACTATTTCAGATCTTATCAATTTCTAAGTGTGACTGACTCTTCTTTTTGTCACTCGATCGATAATTATAAGCCGACTTACTGTGCGACTTGGAATCTCTATATTGCATCTTTAACATCTTATTTTCTTACACTTTTGATATGCGTTCTTAACACGAGTTCCAAGTAGATGGTGTTACTGTTTTGGTCTTGTTTTCTACTTTATAAGAACAACACATTCGTGTTCAGAGGATGGGAATTCTTTTCGTAGGTAACTTGCGGCGTGTAAGTATAAAATAATGGCTTCTCCACTTGTAACTCTTTTGGAGAAGTCGGAGTGCGGATGTGGTCCAGTTGAAGATGAAGTTACCTGCTTTAAGTGGTGGGAGCAGAGATTTTATCGGCGAGTTGTTCCAGATTTTCAACAAGTGAAGGCCCATTTTGTTCTCACATAACACGGTATATGATAAATGCCACATGAACTAACAAATCATATAACCTTCTGAGTCGATCCCCCAAAAACCGAACCATAACTGACCAAGCCCAAAAGGGAACTTTGAATATTGGTGGGCATTTTGTCGTTGAGAATTAACTAAAGGGAAATGGAGTTTAGAAAACACGCCGATTGCGATAAGAAACTGGGTTCTTCTGTTGTCACACAGAATCGGTAGATACTATTTAAAATTTAAATAGAATAAACTTCAATATATATAAAGATGAATAAAATTTTAAATTTAATATTAAATACAAAATAAACTTTTATAACTGTTTGTTTACAGTTAAAAGTTTTACTTTGGCAGTAAATTTGTGTACATTAATTTCATACATTTTTAATTGTTTTTCAAAGAAGACTCGAAAGAGTTTCACAACTGTACTAGATGAACACAGTCATTGAGAATTAACTAGTACGTAACCAGCAATAAATTAAAACATTTAATAGAGCACTGAGTGCTGGTATTCCGTTGTCATTCCCACAAGGAATTTCTCCAATACAAAGTAATTTGTAAAGCACATTTATTTCGAAGATTGGCGTGACTCTACCCCACAATCTCCGAGTTCAGGAACAGTCTCGCTTCACAGTTCTATCGAACCCACCTTCCTGTTCTTTGCAACGCGGATTAAAACATAATCATGCGTTTGGTTTCAATTAAAATTTAATCTGCAGTATCGAAGCGCGAGTCGTTAATCGCGCCTTAAAACATTGAGTTCTCTCATTTCAATATCTTCATTGTATTGATTGAAATGCCAGAACTACGATCTATTGAAGGCGTAGACAAGTAATGTATTACTCCTATCTGTCTTCTAAGAGAACGCAGGTGCTTACCGGAAGGAGAATTCCCGAAATTCTTATGTCGTCGCAAAAATCTCTCGTCAGTTATGCCAAATGTTGATCCCAGTTTTACCTCGTGACTCCAGCAAATTCGGAGAGGGGAAATTACAAACATATCGATCAGATTCGAACTACAAATGGATTTTGTGGAATAAGGAAGGGAGTGAGGGTTACCGATGTCTTCCCTTAAGCGATTATTGATAACGAAATACGTCTAATAAATGTAACAAAAACACAAGAATTATCAAAGCAGTGCACACGAAGTTGTATTAATTGACAAAAGTTGAATAATTTCAAGTGAGAATTGTTTGATCGAATTAAAATGTAGAAATTTCAATTACTGAACAATTTTTTTTAAAGTGGTTACTAATAATAGAGTTGATTTTTCTTTGATATAGACTAAATTAAACATACAAATTACTTAAGATTTTACTGTAGAATTGACTCTTTTACAGAATTAGTATGCATTTTAATCAAAGATGGTGCAAACAAGCAGATTTATAAACGCAAAACAAGATATAGTTAATGTACGAAGTGTGTCACATTTCAGGCGTGAATTTAGATGTTATCAAATAGTAATAATTCAGGATTTATAACAAAGAAAAGGAGCAAAAAGCAACGCCTTTTATGCGCAAATAGAGAAATTTCGTTTCTGCACATCTGCTACATTATCTATTCGTTCCTCCAACTAGCATATGGCAACAAATATATCTAGTGTTTGAGCTACAACATACGGTATATGGATTGCATATGTGGCATGTAGGAAATAATAATAATTGCTGGATTTTTGTTGATCCACTTTTAAAGAAAAATGTAATGGCTCGGCAAATATTTTTTAAAAGGTCCAACTGTATAAAATTTCATGAAAATCCATCCATTTGCAGTTGAGTTCTTACATGCGAACGGACAGACGGACGTTGTGAAGAGAATAGGCGCATTAGCGCCTAATAATCGAGTTTACATGTATAATCATTATAAATCAAATTGAACTTATGCAAGTAAATGATGTAAAATCATTTTAGACCATGTGCAAATAGAGGTCTGACTGTAATCATTCCATTGTGCATGATCGTTTCATGGTCCAACGGCATAGAGACGTTGCATAAGTGATTCGATCCGGTAGAGAGCAGACAATAACAGTTGCAGGTATCAAAAGTCCCGATTTTCCAAACTAATGTGAGCTTTTAATGAGGGAAACACTTCAAAGAGGCAGAAGTATTCAGAAGAGCAGTACAACGTCAGGAAAGGATCATAACATCAGCTAATCACCGATTTCTGGCCAGAAAGATTTAAGATTTTTCTCGTTTTTCACACGATTCCATATATATATATATATATATATATATATATATATATATACAGGGTGTCTCAAAAATACACGGCATAACTTCAGGAATGAGTTCCTCATATGTAGACAATTAAAATATTTTATATCAACATAGTTCCGGAAATGCTTGGTTTCCGAGTTTTGAAGGTCTGTCTATGACACTTAACTGTTCACATCACCTTATAGTAATTGTTCAAAATGTCCACCTTCTGCCTGAATACAGGCCTCACATCGACGTCTCATGGACTCGCGAAGACGATGCCAAATTCCTGGCATGTTTCGTATTGACTCACAACCTGCCACAATTCGATTGCGTAGAGTTTCCACATCAGCTACAGGAGTCGAATACACCAATGACTTTAAATGGTATTCTGCGTGTGCTGATTCCAGGAGTGGCATGCACAACATCCAAAATCTCCTCCTCTACTTCAGGAGTCGTAGACCTTGGTCGTCCTCTGTGTAAAAGTCCTATGTTCACAAAGGCGGCGGTGGATACTTTCAAACGTTTTCCTGTCTGGACATCTTCGTTCTGGGAACCTTTCGTGGTACAAACGACGAGCCTACAGTGCATTGCTGTTCGCCAAACTGTACATAAAGTGCATATCCGCTTGCTCCTGATTTGAGTACACGGTCGGAATGGAAAACCACAAGATTCTGTCAGTACCTTGTGATGAAGGATCTCATCTGCGGGAGATAAGACATTCAGCTTAATAACTCGGGAACCAAGCATTTCCGGAACTATGTTGATATAAAATATTTTTATTGTCTACGTATGAGGAATTCATTACTGAAGTTATGCCGTGTATTTTTGAGACACCCTGTATATATGGCACACTATAGCTGCTGAAGTTGATGTACCGTAAAACTTTAGAGAAAATAAGTACAAAGAGATAGGAAAATATCCCGGTTTGATTATGAGGCTAATTCAAGATGGAATAACTCCCAAATAACTGTATTCTCCGGGTATAAGAGCGAGTTCCGACTGCATTGACGTCCACCCCTCCTTCAGCTATGTGAGAAGAGATACCATATTAAAAGAAATATATAGAAAGAAATATCCTTGAATTCTTAAAGTCACTTCTTATGATCAGGGTTCTTCACCTGACGGTGAATAAAAAATCCTTCATTAGGAAAGTCAGTGTAGGTGGTCCCCACGGCGGAATACTTTCTGGGCTCATTTTTACTGCTGCCATCCACCCATTCCTGTGCCAGCAAACGGATATTCTCAGCTACGTAGATGATTTGAAGCTCCTCTATCGGATCCATGAGATCCGATAGAGCAGCTTCAACCTGAGACTGCTTCCGAAACCATCATCAACAGCCTAAAAACTCTTGTAACATACTTAGCACAGTTCTCTCTTCAGATTAACCCAAATAAATATGCACAAATGCTGTTTTCATTCAAATCACACCCTAAACTCAGCTTTATTCAGATATTCCCAACAAGTTCTGCCGATCCAGATGGCTTACCAAATAACACCTCCTTCATGTTACAGAGTCTCTGTACACCCTTCAATATATATACCGGGTTCTTCAGCCCGTTCTTCACCGACGGATCTGAAATATGGGCGTCGGCAGCGACCACCTCATCTGATGTGGTGAGCACAAACTTCCACCCCTCACACACACTTCAGAAATGACCAAACTTCCAAACTACAGAAAAGTCAGAACGGATCTTAACCCTCTGCTTACTCGTCACCATTAAAATGATAACGGATGAAATAAATACGCCAAGTGTTTGGCAGATGTGTAATGGGAGAATCCCCACGAAACCCTTAGGCGCCTCCGTAGCTAGGTGGGCAGGAACAGCAGTGCGTAGCACACGCTTCATGATTAGACCGGGGTTCGAGCCCGTGACCACCAAATACGGAGGATGCGGAAAGGTCAGGGAATTACCACCGCATATCCCCGGAGCAATATGGCCTTAGTTGCTAATGCTCCTAAAAAATCAAATAACAACAACGAAACCCTTAAGAGCCCTCCCTTCTTTACAGTCCGTGGCGTGGAAGCTCAGGAAGGAGCCTCTCCTTCCTGAGCCTCCAGAAAGCCTACAAAAGACACATCATCATCAGGGAGCAGCTCTCGTCTTCAGCCGAGTGACTGTCATTGTTTTTCTTTGATTGGTATGTTTCTATTGTGAAAAAAAAAACTGTTTTTACATGTGTACAACTTTATTTTGTTTTATCCTGGTTTAGTTCCGTTCTACGTTAAACCCCTAGCATATTTGCTGTTATGGGCATTGCATTAGGCATGCCTGTAAAATTTCACTTATTTTCACTGATTGCGATAAAGATGTTATTCCTCGCAGCTCATCACAGAGAGGTTCCCGTTTCATCTGAAGCCGCGAATATGTAGCAGCCTAACATGAAGAGTTTTCCGAGTGGAATAGCCCAATATTTTCAGACATGAACTTATTTGAGCTATATGGAATGCTCTGGGAAGACAGATTTTGAATCATCAGTTTTCCCTCAGAACCTTACATGACTTACCAACTGCTCTTCTGTAGAATACGCATTAATATCATCTTGTGGTCTTACTCTCAGGGGTAACCATACTCCCTATTATATTTTACAACTATCCCTGCAGGGTACACATTATTTATCATTTTGTTTCCCAAAAGAATTTGTTTATTTCTAGTGGCCACGACAAAGGCACTTTTGTTTTTCTTGCTTTAAAATCATTCGGCGACACGATCTTTAACAACCACGGAGTATCTGAAGAAAAGTTCGAAGCATTTCATCTCAACTGTGCAATCTCTAAATCCGTTATGAACAATCGTCCCTTACTAATTAGCTCATTTTGTTTCCTATAAGGCCGAAGCACTTTGAAAGAAACGCTCAACTAATTTCGGATGTTTTGTCGGTAATTCTTGTCATAAATCTGACTCACTGAGTGATACAGGATTTTTTTCAAGAACACTTCAGCGAAGTTTACTGGTTATTGATGTGCAAAACGGGTCCCCCCCCCCCCCGCTTACATTTTCGAGTTCATCGACATTCTACAATTGTCAGATATTGAACTGTAATAAGCTAAGAAAATCGTCTCACTGAAGTTCTCTTGCGTTGTGAAGATTTCATATTTCTTCAAGAGATCTGCATTTACGGTTCAGCAGGCAACCTCGATGCTTTTATTAAATCGCCGTAGTCGCGTGAATGGGTTTTGTTTCCCGTTTTGTTACCTGTCATTTAAAAATAAAATGATTGATGAGAGTGATAATGTGGCTATCCGTACCGAACTAAAATTCACAGCTTAGTAAGAGCAGTGAAAGTAGATTAGTCTCTGGCTTGGCCTTTAAAAAAAAAGGACAATCGAAAAGAAAAATGCACAACAGGTTTGTAAAAAAACACAATCTCTTGGTTATTATCTAGCCGTGATACTCATGAATATTGTAAATATGAGTTGCAGCATTTTGCCAAAATTAATCAGAAAACAGAAAAGCAAAAACAAATTTAATGTTATTCTTAAGATGTGTGAAATAAACTGAAACAGAACTCTGGTGCCTCTTTTTATCCATTAACTTTTGCCATATCAGAAATGTAATAATTTTTTCAGTTCATGTTGAACACAATGACATACCGAAATGATTAATGTAGACCAATACTTATCGAACAGTGGGTCGCGATCTTTCGGGAGATCGTGAAGATCAACTAGGCCATAAAATCATGGCACAAATTACGTTTGTTGAAATTTATATCATACGAAATGCTGTCCCAGTAATAGAGAGGCCATTAAGGGGGTTACGGGAAGAAAACCGTTGGTCTAGACTAAATTAAAATCATCGGTTATCCGTTTCTTAGATCCCGATTTGAAACAAGTATCTCAAACTGGTATCTAAGGAAGGCATACGAGTCACCCACGTTAGTTGTTTTCGTCATAGTACATAAAGGCTGATCTGACTGATTCGAGAGGACTATTACTGTCGGATGACATATTGCTGGCTTGATTGGAGAAGACCACGGAAACTCGCTCCACGTGACCAGAGGACTATCGGAAAGATAATGCGATAGTCTTATCAGATATCACTGAAAACATCAATCAGAAGCTTAAAACACTTCAACAAGGGTTGAGGTTCGTAGGAGCACAGCGTACAGAACCCTACAGCGTTGCTTTTTGTGGGAGAGCGGTGAACCAT
Source organism: Mastigoproctus giganteus (assembly GCF_048544385.1). Taxonomy (NCBI): domain Eukaryota; kingdom Metazoa; phylum Arthropoda; class Arachnida; order Uropygi; family Thelyphonidae; genus Mastigoproctus; species Mastigoproctus giganteus. The sequence goes on from NC_143583.1 coordinate 14,377,860, forward strand.
AAGTCAAATATCACTAACCGCTACCAGTTACATTGTGCAATGAATGCCGTTATTAATCCATAGATCAGTGGAAATCAGCGTTATTGTGCGAAATATCTAAAATTTATTCGATCAGATGGACTGGTATGGAAGATGCTTGGTGAACTATACTGCCGGAGCTCATTACGCAAACAATGAAGTTCAGAAGAGTACATTTATGGTGTGGAAATATTTCTCTTGGTATGGCCTAGAAACTATGGATATTTGGATGTAGCAGTCCTTTGGCATAGACCTAAGTTTATTTCAACAGGATAATATCCTACCGTCAGTGCTGTACATGAACGTACAAAAATTGGAATGGCCCAAGAAGAATGTCGGTTTAAACCCTGTAGAACACCTATGAGATGGAATGGAATGTCGGGTGAGAGCCAGACCACACGTCCCACATTATTAGCTCAAATTATCGTTTTTAGGCAGTAATCGATGACTATATCTACTCTCGCCTTAAGTTCGTTGGTTGAGTGCCTACCCAGGAGAATTGACTATCTTATAGTGGCCTGGCTATTGGAGTAAGTTGCAGTGACGCTAGTGTTCACGTGTTTCTGAATATTTTCAGAGGTTAGTGCACTTTTTTTCCCCAAAATCAGGACTGCTTCTTTTATCTTTATTATCTGAAAGAAATCAAAAAAGATAGAAAACGTACGCAAGCAAGTAGAGTGAAGATTATTTTTGAACGCGATCAACAGCTGAACTGAGTAGTAAACAGAAAGCAGTTTCGATTATAATTTACTAAAAATAGAATGTATTCCTCATCACGTTTCTTCATACTGGAACGTTAGTTTGTAAGTTTAAAAAGTGTTGTTAAATGCGTGTTTGCATTCGTTAGATTAAAAAATCTCAGGAGAAATTTATACAATCCTTCTTCCCCTCGAAAATATTTTAAAGAATAAATGAAATAGGATTATTGGAAATGATCGTCCACACTCCCACAAAAAATACGTTTCTGTATAAAATACATCAGTATTAGGTTGACTGATTATATTTTATTCTGATATTTTAAAATGCGCAGAGTATTGTATCACCCAGCGGGTAGATTATATTGAAGTCTGCTGCATAAGTTTTTTTTTCCCTATATGCGTCGATGCAGAACACAAAACAGACCTAACTCTTATAAAACAATATTGGTGAGAAATCGGAACAGATGTTTACGATGCAATATTTATTACACCATGGCGCCCGCAAGCGTTTTCAAATAACATGCACATCCATCATCCCCTGTCTCAAATCTTAAGTAAATGAGGCAGCAATTCGATAAAATTATCCAGAAATGATATGGCCACTGCAAAATCATGCATTTCCCCAGCGAATACCATTTCTTAAGTGGCGTGTTGTGCATCGTAATAGCAAATGTTTGGAAGATGTTTTCAGTGAGGTAAGAAAAAAAAGGTCAACGAAAATCGACTGCATTTACGCTATATGAATGTATAAAAGATGGTGTGCGTGTGTGAATGAATGAAAAAGTGCGTTACGGCAATACGATTGAATAGAGACATCTTAATTAACGTCAGAAGTTGAAAAAACGTACCTTGAGTGAGAATAGGAAAAATGATTTCGCTTGTTAAACAGAGGGGACATTAAGAAAGACATCTGGTAATTATGCCTTCTTTCATTGCTTTTTAAAAAAAGAAACATAAAAAGTGTTAATTTTTTTTAGCCTGATGAAGATCTCTTTCAAAGTGATCTAATCTGTGTGCATTACTCTTCGAGTACTGTTGTCAGTCTTTTGATATGTTTAGAAAGGTGAAGCGAAGACTTTCTTCGCTAAGGTTGAAGCAGCTCTTCCATCAGCTGCTTTCTTTTCCAGACGAGGAACGAAGTAAAAAAAAAAAGTCGCACAAAGCTTTTCTTCGGAGTAGTCCTAAAGAAATTCAAGCCATGATTTCGCAATGCATCATGTAAAACTACTACGTAAGCTTTCGTCGAAATGCTGATTAAATGTTCTCAAATATCTTGGAGTGATATGCGAAGAGGACTGTGATTACGAATACGTCATTTCGGTTCATTCAACGGTTGGTTAACGGGAGATCTGAGGATTGGGCTAGCCAGCGCAGGTCGCTGAAGTTTTCATTGTGTTCTTCAATCCGCTCTTTCGCACATTTGGGGCGGTGGATGGTTTCATTGTCATTTTGAAAGTTTGCATCTTGAAATTTAGGGATACATTTCAAGATTCCAACTAAATTTATTCGATTCCCAACGATATTCAGATATGTCCTTGAATTTACGGTTCTTAATGGTATGGAGATGTCTCCAAACCATTACACCTCTTCAGCAGTGTATACTGATGAGACACAATAGGACAGTTCTTTTGCTTCGGTGGTTTCTTCCAGTAAGTCCTGAATTGTGTTAAAAATCCTAAATCATGGGATCACATAGGATTTGTTGTATATAGCCAAAACTTCCATGGTCCTAATAAAATAGCCAGGCACTATGATACTCTACCCAAGAAATATATTAGAGAATCACATATTCTTATATGAGAGTGTCCCTGCAATCAAAATGGATATTCCTTCATTTACTAATATATCAAAATACACCAATCCGATGTGGTCTCATGTTTCTTTCCACGAGTTTTGGAATCCTCTTTAATACCCAACTATGGATTAAAAGAAAGAAATATCAGCCAGTTTGGAAGAGTCTTGAACTGAACAGTCCTCTTTACTGATAGCAGTGCAGATGACAGGTGTAGACGGTGAAGAATGAGCAGCTATCAGAAGGGCAAATTTTTAAAGGCAATGCACGGCAAGCCAGAAGACGATGCTCCACGATAGGTTTGGCGACCGTTTTCTTGCAATTTACGAAAAAATCGAAAGGCAACATGTGTATAATCACGTAGACCCTCCTTTTCAAACGGGACGTACTACATAAATCATATCACTTTCTCCTAACACATAAATTTTAAACCCAGTTTTAGTGACCAGTTTTATATTTGTAGAATTAACAGAAGAATGAGTTCGAATCTGAACACATTCTTCCATCTTCTTCTTCTCCTCCTGACACGAATTCCAGCAATTATTTAAGGATATTTAGCCCTGACATCGAACTATCTGCAAGATGGGTTGAATAATTATAACCTTTGGTTATGAAACCTCATTAATCAGCAAGACTGTTGGAGTGACACATGTACTGATACCGAAATCTCCAAGGAGTGAAGTTTATTTATGGCCCGTTTCATACAAACAGCTAAAATTAAGGTCATTGTGGAGAGTGTGGAACTGATTATTAAAAGGCCTTTGTACTAAGGCGTAATTATGTGAACACAGTTCTGACTTGCGTAAAATTCAACAAAGGCGTTTGCAGAGAATGTTCTGACAAAAGATGATGGAATACTGGGAACGGAAGGGGTGACTACAAGGGATCGGGGGTTTAGGGTAACACTTTTCGATCTATTTGCGTTGAAGGCGTTCTGGTAAATTGCAGTTTGGCTTTTAAAGCTACCTACTACGAAATTTTTAGTTTCGTATACATTTTAAGTTGTGGAGGAATGAATTTTATAGGAAACAAGATTGATTTTCATTTCCTAGCATAGCTAAGGGAACCGACAGGTAAGTACACAGAAGAATAATACCTAATAGTGGAAAATAGCATAATGTGACATTTTACTTGGTTGCAAAGATGGTTCTTACCTATGTTTGGTGTATTCTCTGTGCTGGGCGAAAAACCAAATTTTTGGGGAGGAAAAAACTATACACCCTCGTCCGAGACCAACTAACTCAGCGATGTTGGGAAAAAGCCCATAAAAATTCTTCTTACAACGACAGCATTGGACCTCTGGCCTTTTCCATCCGGTATACGAGGACGGCGATTTTAATCATGATATCCGCAAGAGTTAATAGTTGAGAAAAGTCTAAGCTAAAACTTTTTGGCAATTGGTTTATTGTAATCGAGCGAATGACTGCTAACCATGCATGCTTCGAAGTTACATGATGGGATCCGTAATGAACTGGTGGCTGTAATTAAGGCAATGAGTTACAGAGAAACTTGTTTGTCTCTATAACACACTCAGCAGGGGATAGTTATCTAATAATGATGCCGTATGTTTGTCTGTATGACAAAAAGGTAGCTCTGCCCTCGATGGTCCTTATCTACAACATTATTATCATTTGAAGGTTTTATTTGTCAGCAAATTAAAATGAGGTTCGTTTATTTTCGTGTGTGTCTTTCCACTTAACTTAATTGCTTTGTCGTATTCTGCGTTTTTTGGGTCTTTCTATATTGAATTAAAGTGCTAATGGATGTGTTTATCTCCTGACTCAATTAATATGGCTCACAGAACCATTGATACTGACGTATACCGAATTGCAAAATCATTTTAAACGTCTAGACAGAACAATTTTTGTTTCAACAGTCGATAGCCAAGATGATACGATACGACCGAAAAAGAAATTTTGTGTTATGTTCTTTTTTTCCCACCAGATTTCTTCAGGAGAAAGATGGCTGTTTACAATTCAGAATTTTATAGCGAGATTACCAGTTTCGCACAATAAAAATCCTCTTTCCCAGTAATCTGATGAAAATAACGTGATAACGCGTTGATATCTACGTCCTCAGTGGGAAAAGGGAGCTAAATATTGAATACGCTCTTCTTGCTGTTAAGAACTTTTAAAGTCGGTCACCATGGAGAAAGCTTCCATGATTTCGTAATGCTGAAATACAGGATAATTTTGTTATTCATCTGAAGAACATAAAATATTGTTTAGAAAAGCACTTGAAGAACATTCAGGAGTTTTGGGAAATTCGTGCCATAACAAGTTCAATGTGTTCGCCACGTTGATCATTATTGTATACCAGTAGAAGTATCAAATTGAGAAGAATGTGCTTCCTCACAGAAACAGTTTCCCCTTCGATCGCTTTCTTCGGAGTAGGAATGGTTTATGGTTTGATTCTTCTGAAATATTCTGCCTTTAAGATGACACTAGTGGCCTAGGCGCCTCTGTAGCCAGGTAGGAAGGAGCAGCAGTGCGTAGCACACGCTTCTTGATTAGACCGGGATTCGAGCCCGTCACCACCAAATACGGAGGATGCGGAAAGGTCAGGGAATGACCACCGCATATCCCGGAGCAATATGGCCTTACTTGCTAATGCTCCTAAAAACCAAATAACAAACAAACACTAGTGGCCACGCCAACCCTTTGCCATACACCTAACAGCAGCGGTTAAAATACCACCTTGTTCAATGGGTTACCCAAAAGTTTTGAACTCCCTTTGCCTTGGCAACACTGATGACAATGCATAGAAGGCATAACTAAGATATGACAAACAGTGAGATTGAGAAACATTCTAATACAAACTTCGAAGTCGCCTCCGTAGCCAGGTGGGCAGGAGCAGCAGTGCAAAGCACACGCTTCTTGACCGGGATTCGAGCCCGTGACCACCAAATACGGAGGATGAGGAAAGGTCAGGGAATGACCATTGCATATCCCCGGAGCAATATGGCCTTAGTTGCTAATGCTCCTAAAAACCAAATAACAAATACAAACTTCGAAGAAGAGCTGAAGCAGATGAAATTCTAATGATTTGGAAAGAAAAACGGGCAAAACGCAAGCTTCTTATTAGCTAAGAAAACTTAAAAAAAAAAAATGGGCTGACTCCTATTGAAGATGATGAAAGTTCAGATCAGAAGAAAGTTTTGCAGGAATTAAAGAATATACGTCATTTTGTTTTACAAAATTTTGTTTTTGTTGTTGGGTTTTAATGCATTAGCAACTGAGGCTATATTGGGCGTATTTAATATGTCCGTAAATTGTATGTATTCTATGGTCGATTTGGTGTTTGCTGGATGAAAACCCCGAGTTTCCGGAAGAAAAAAACATGCTACCCTCGCCTACACCGACTTACTCAGCCATGTTGTGAAAGAACCCCATAAAATTCCTAGAGTCATTGGCGGAATACGAACTCAGGTTTTTAACATCCAGTGTGGCGAAGACGGTGATTGTACCAACTGTGCTACCCCAGAGGGAATCTGACATTGTAAATCAGGATAAAGCTCTGGAAAGCTCCAAAACTGGGCAGCACTCCACAACCTCTCAATTTCTGGTGAGAAAACAAAATCGATTCTCCTCAAAGGAAAGCTACAAATACGCAGGCCTCCAACAATGAAGTTAAATAACATCCCTATACGTCTCTACACAGAAGTCAAATACCTGGGAATCTACATTGACACCGGTCTTACCTTTCACTCTCATCTGAAGTACTTATCCACAAAAATCCGAAAGTATACGGCTATGATAAGAAGAGTCAGCAGAGTGGACTGGGGTTTGAAGCATAAAGCTTTGTCTCTCATCTATAAAGCCGCGTTTCTCCCAATTGTGTGTTATGGAGCCTCAGTTTGGTGTACAAAGGCCATCCTGGAAAAGAACAAGCGTAAACTTGACTCAATACAAAGATTCATGATGTTATCTATCTGCAGGGCATGTCGCACTGTCAGCACCCCTGCCCTACAGGCTATTACTGGATGCTTGCCACTCTATCTTGAGGTGATTAAAAGGGGACTTTACCATCGATTAAAGAAGGGAATTCCGACACAGTTGTTAAATCTTCAACTGCAGCTTACCAATGACCTGAAACAAGAAAGAAAACGTATCTTCACACACCTTCAAGGAATTTGGCAGCATTCATGGGAAACCACGCCCAAAGGAGAAATTACCAGAAGATTCCTCCCATCCATTTACATGACTTTCCCGAAGTCTCCTTCCTGGTTTTCACCTGGTCTGCAAGTTACATTCCTGATCACAGGACATGGGCCCTTTCAACAAAAATTGACAGCAATGGGAATTGAAAGCAATCCATTCTGCCACTGTGGCGAAGAGGAGTCCATATGGGGGCATGTTATGTATGAGTGCCCTGCTTACGATGATTGTAGGCTCAAATTTTTTACTGAAATCCAGGAGAACCCTGGTAACCATGAAACATACCTGCTTCAGAATGAAACAACATACAAAGCCTTAACGAGTTACGCACAAGCTGTCTTTACCATCAGACGGGCAAAGTTTGCTGAACTTAGAGCTGCTCAGAACAACGACCCTCAAGTACAAACACAAACTGGGGTCGGATAGCATTTTCCCAACTGATAAAAGAGTAAGACTGAAGATTAAAATACTATGCTGGCATCATCATGGTTGGCACTCCTTGAAAAGCTGACCCCCAGAGAGTGCTTGGCCTTTGGCACTCGCACAGTGGCGCCTGCCCCTGTGACTTTTGATCCCTCTACCCATCCCCTATTTCTCCTTACTCGGGTGGACTGCCTTCTCTATCTGTCCACTTTAACTTGTTCCTCACATTCAGATCCCTCTTCCTCTTGTTCCCCAGGCCTTCTGTTCTCTTCTCTTCTCTTCCTCTCTTTTTTTTTTTTTTTTAACTTGGTCTTCGTCCAGGACGCTCAGGCGACCCTGGCGGAGACCAGCCAGAGAATAAAGGGCAGCCTGGCTACCTCCTAGCGGTGTGTGCGGGCAACGTGAGGTCCCACCAGGGGCCCCGCGGCCAAATGCCAGGACACCCAACAGAACCTAACGCAATATGTCATATACAACAGACAACACTTTTCTGGCATTTACAGTAGTTCTGTATTTCTTCACAGCGTACATATGGCGCAGATGTGAGAAATCACAGGTGGCGCCTGACCCTAATACTATGCACTATGTAAATCAGGATATGCATTACGATAACAGTTGAACCAGAAGTGTAAAAAAAGTAAGAGTTTCACGTGTGTTTTTATTAATTCGGGTGTAGGTAAGCTACTCTAGAAGTAGGTATTTTTTGTCTGACCTGTGTTCTATTGAAAACATTTAAACAGATATAAATAAAATAAAAAAAAAAAGGGAAATGTCACTGGGAAGGGATTTGCTGATTAAATCATGACAAGACAAACTCAGACCGCCATCAACAAGAACTCTTATGCAGTAATTAAATTTAGAGACCAAATAGACTGCTAATCAATGTGCTCTACTAAATAATATTTATGAAATAGTAGGACTTCCTTTCAAAGTGGCTCACTTCTAAATGGAAGCTTTGCTATTTCCTGTTTTCATCAAGAAGGTTTTATGAAATAATGTATTATAGCAAAAATATTGCTAATAACCAACCAGAACTAAAATTCAATTATTGTACATAAAAGCTATTTTTAATTATTATTTTTAAATAGTTTTTTAGGTTTTTTATTGATTAACAATATTTTTTGAAATGTTGTCCCTAATGAAAGATATTTGAGGTTCGGGCTACATTTATGAGCTTAGTATTCTTTTTTTTTAAAAAATCCATATTTTTTTAGTCAGTCTTAAATTTGTAATAAAAGTAATGTTATTGCTGATTACGTTAGAACTCTTATACTGTATTTTCCAAATTCAGAATTGTTGTTTCGAGGCCAAATAAAAACGAAATTTAATTTTTATTCCCCATCTTAAATCAATTGGCTGTTTCTAATTATATGCTCAAGCATCCATTGAAAACTCCTGTTTACAGTCTAATCCTGAAGAAATTTATTGTACGGGAGACTATCTTATCTTCTTCGGAAAATACACTACTCTACCATTAATTATCCTGACACATGACTTGCATATCTGGAAACAAACTTTATTTACAGGAAAACTAGCAAAAAATTACAGGAAAACTAGTGCAGATGACACATATTGGTGTAGACTGTGAAGAACGAGCAGCTATCAGAAGGGCAAATTTGTAAAGACAAGGCACGGCAAGCCAAAAGAGGGAGCATCCTCTTCTGTGGGCTGAAACCTTTATGACAGCCTGAAATCTTCGTGGAACACCCTAAACCAGTTTCTTTATAACTGTCCTCCAATATTTTCCGATATTCGGTCTTCCAAAAGGCGACGAGCTCAGCTCTGTATTTGTATTTTTGGACAGTCTTCTCACACGTAACGATCCACTTCACTTCATCCTTGAAGTTCTCTGTGGGATTGAGGCCAAGGCTCTGAGCTGGCCAGTCTAACTTTGGACGAACTGTTCTGAAACCAGTCAGTCAGGACTCAAGCAGTACGATATGGAGCGTTGTCCTGCTGATACAGATATGCATACAGGCCTTCCACGACGTGCTGCTACAACGTAGATAACTCATTATTTTTCAAGGACGTCTAGACAGATTTCAGAATTATTATTTTTGTTTAAAACAACCAATGGTCCCAAGTCAAACCATGAAAACCAGCCCTCAGTCCATCACTATGCTCTTTTTTTTCTCCTGGAAACTCCAGTTTTTCGTCCAACTAACAGGACCTTGTGGATAGCACAGTTGGTATAATCATCGTCCTCCACACATTGGATAGAAAAGACATAAGTTCAAATCCCATCAATGAGGCGAGAAATTTTTATGGATCTTTCTTTACAACGTGGTTAATCGGTCTCTGGAGAGGATAGCATAGTTTTTATCCCGGAAATTCGGGTTTTTCGGATATTATATACTGTGCAATACGACTTAAATTGAACGTCTAAAACCGCATAACAGCAACAATCCCTCTGAATCCGCCAAACTTCATTAATGGGACGATAGAGTCCGGCAAGTAGCTTTCATCCGCCATGCCCAGGCACGGTCGTCAGGTTGGCAGACCATCTACCGTCACTCCCTACTCCAAAGCACTGCTTTCTTTTGGTCCAAGAACAGTATACTTTACTCAAGCTAGACGGCATCTAATATTAGTTGGATGATCATTGGCTTGTGCTAATATGTGCCTTACTCGTTTCGCTGGATATGTGCTACGACAACGTCAACCAGAGTTGCGAGTGGATTAAACTTGTAGGATTTTCATACCACGTTCCTTCTGTTTCAGAGGTTTTCCCGGTGGTTTGGTGACAATTTCAGAACCAGTTCACTTCCATTTGCAGATCGCATCACCAATGGTTTACACATGTTTGAAACAGGCTGTATTAGCAGTTTTTATAAGTTTTGAATACAAGTCGAATTAAAAATAGCTATTTTTTAAAATAGCTAAGCGATAAATTTTTAACAAATAAATCTTGACATTTTAACACATTAATTAATTATTATAATAATTGCTGTTGAATGATTCGACACTAATTATGAATCTGAAACATTAGAACGCCAATATTAAGCTGCAACATTTCTGGGAAGATAAAGACCAACAGGTTTTCACTGAGCTGTTTATTAAAACGCTTCCTTGGGGTAGACTAAAATAGCCATAAAAGTTCATCGCAAAGGAAGTAGTTTTATTGAATTCCATTTCGTTTGGAACTTGCCTCTTAAGACGTGTTCTTAATTAAAAACAGAATAAAAACACGAAAAAAAATTCAAATGTAGTTTCCAGAGCCATTAAGAGGGTTAATAGATTTTTCTCATCGTCTTGATGGCTATTGCATGAATAATAAAGACCTCGCGCAGTGCAGAAAGAAAAATGACATCTCTTGTAAATTGTGTGCCAGGGTTCTGGCATTTCTGTTCTTCAGTACCCCAATTGGGCAGATAAAAGTATCTTAACGAGTTTGTATGTTTACATTGAGCGAAGCAAGCTGATTAAAGGATGCAGTATAAACAGAAAGTGCGAAGAAACACGCCAATAGCGTGTTTTATCAATTTATGTTTCGATTTCTCTTAGAAAATCCCCTTTTTCTTACAAGATGTTGTCAAATTTAGGAAGTGGGATTATAGCAGCAAATTTGTTTCGATAATAAAACATTTCTGATTTAGTTTAAACTTTTCTAGGCTTAGGCTAAATTCTAAAATTATGATTATTAGCGAATGTTTGTTATTAAATGAAAATCTCATTTTGCAACTGCCGTCAAAATAAAATAGATTGAAAAAAAAAAACTAATAAAAATAAGAGATATTTGAATAAGGCAGAAAATTATGTAGTGTACACATTTCAGCCGCGTGACCTCTTAAATTAATTGATTTTTTTTTCTTTTTCTGTGATTAATCGAAGTAAATTCCCGATTATGTTGTTACCAATGAATTGCTTAACTTATATTATATAAAAGTAATTGTTTTTGCATCAATGTGCATACCTCACAACGTAATATTCCCTCAACGTTTCGTAATATTTCACCTATTTCAAAACTCTTGGATTTGAAAATAAATTCAAATATAACGCATATTTCATGGATCTTCTGTGATTTAATAAATTTAACAAATAAACCTCAGATCGTAATATGCGGACAAAATTTTTGTAATGTACTTTACTTATGTATACACATACATGCCTGCGAGGGCCCAGAAATGGGCAGAGAATTAGCCGAGAGGAAAAAAACATTAAGAAAGCGCATAATTATTTAGATGAAATATAATTAACGAACATATTGGAGAAAAACAATTTATTAGTTTATTTTAGGAGTTATAAGTTGATATAGATAAATTTCAAAGATGAACAATTTTTTTATTAAATTAATTTTTTCTCGTAACTGTAAATAAAAGTGTTTAATCCATTTTTTAATTTGGTATTCTAAATAGCTGCGCTGTAAAATCAGTTGAATATAAACCATAATAGTTGCTTACGAACTGTTGATTAACTACCATTAATATTCGCACATCTGCCTTCAGACAAAATAAGAGCTTTTGTTGTGTCATTTAATATTTTGTGTTGATCTTTTGCTTTTATCACTGCCTTCAGTCTTCGCGGCATACTCTCAACCAGTTTTTTATAAACGTCAGGTGATATTTTCCTCCAATCGGCCTTTAACGCAGTCACCACTTCGACCTTGTTCTTTGGGCGATCTCGACTTGCACGTACCCGACAATCCAATACATCCCAAAGATGCTCGATACGGTTCAGATCAGCACTCTGGGCCGGCCAACCCAACTTTTCCACACCCATGTCCTCAAACTACTCTGTTACGACCCGAGCAGTATGGCATGGCGCGTTGTCTTGCTGATGTGGGCCTTCCCCGAAGTATTGCCATAATGTTGGAAGTGCATAATTGTCCAGATTGTCCTGGTATTGTATAGCATTCATGGTTTTGTCGATAACGACTAATAGGCCAAGCCAAACCATGAAAGGAGCCCCATACCATGACACTGCCTTCACCAAACTTCATTGTTGGGAGGTTACAATCAGGGAAAAAACTGTTCCCCTGGCATTTGCCACGCCCAGGAACGGCCATCAGACTGGTAGAGTGCGAACCTTGACTCGTCTGTCCATAGGACTGTTTTCAGTGTTCTATAATCCAAGATTCGCGCTCCTTACACCACCTTAATTGGCATCTAGCATTTGTTGAGGTGATCAATTCTGTTGAACTGTTGAGCTAATTCTGTTGAAGGTGTCATCTTGCATGCCCACTTTTGCAATTATCTGTTCGAAGCTCAGTGTGCATATTTATAGCAGGTTCTGTGACGTGTTGCATGCATAGGACCTGTTTCCCCATCCATCGAGGGGTGTCCTGATATTAATGGTAGGGCAGTGTATAATAGGTTACATTGCAATATATGACAGGTAAACCCAGTGTCTTAAGCCTTGAGAATAAGGCACTTGAATCACTACTCCTGCTCTCAGTCCTAGCTATAACTCTCTTACTGCACCAGCAAGTGAGTGCATCTTCGATACAACCGACAATTTTTTTCCACAAGGGGATTAAGCCAAAACGATATTAGATAGCTGCATATAAAAGTATTTTATCCATATTCTATTATCATTCTGACGCACATGCCCAACTAATACGTAATTCTGATTTTCAAGAATAAAACATATTAATAAATGTATCGTAAGCTTATACGTAAGCATATATATCCCTTTATTATACAGGGTGTCTCAAAAATACATAGCACAACTTCAGGAATGAGTTCCTCATATGTAGACAATAAGAATGTTTTATACAAATATAAACATAGTTCCGGAAATGCATGGTTCCCGATTTATTAACCGGAATGTCTTATCTACCTGATTTCCTTAATCACAAAGTGCTGATAGAATCTGGTGGTTTTCCATTCCGACCATGTACTCAAATCAGGAGCAAGCGGATATGCACTTTATGTACGGTTTGGCGGACGACAATGCTCTGGAGGTTCGTCGTTTTTACCACGAAAGGTTCCCAGAAGGGAGATGTCCAGACAGGAAAAAGTTTGAAGGTATCCATCGCCGCCTTTGTGAAGATGGGACCTTTACACCTTGTGCTGCCGACAGAGAACGACCAAGATCTTCGACTCCTGAAGTAGAGGGGTGGACCAACTGCCTGGCCTCCACGCTCACTGATTTAAACCCACTAGATTTCTTCTTTTGGGGCCATTTAAAGTCATTGGAGTATTTTACTTCGGTAGCTGATGTGGAAACTCTCCGCAATCGAATTATGGCAGGTTCTGAGACAGTACGAAACATGCCCGGAATTTGGCATCGTCCTCGCGAGTCCATGAGACGTCGATGTGAGGCCTGTATTCAGGCAGAAGGTGGACATTTTGAACAATTACTATAAGGTGATGCGAACAGTTAAGTGTCATAGACAGACCTTCAAAACTCGGAAACCAAGCATTTCCAGAACTATGTTGATATAAAATATTTTTATTGTCTACATATGAGGAACTCATTCCTGAAGTTATGCCGTGTATTTTTGAGACACCCTGTATAATAAAAATAGATTATTTCACAATGTAGCTAGAGGGGTAAAATTAAGAGAACACTAGGACATTTCAAATAAGGCCGGGGGGGGGGGGGGGTTATTGGTTGGTGAAAGACCTAGAGTTTTGTCTAATGACACGCACGAAGTTCACCTAAAACAGCACTGCCTTATTTGGAACCCCATCCTTCTTAATAAGGCCCATATGATAATGCTGTCGTTATACGGTTTAAGCGCAACAGCGACCTAGACTATATGGCGAAATCCGAGTTTCGGGGAGAAAACATCATGGAACCCTCGCCAGAGACCGACTGATTCAGCCACCATGTAAAAAAGGCCCACAAAAGTTCCTCGCGTCATTGTTGCATTCGAACTTAGGTCTTTTCTACCTGGTGTAAGGAGGGCGGTGGTTGTATGCACTGCGCTAGTCGCGATGGCTCCGTATAACTATCTTAATTAAATGGTAATCCACAGTTTATTGCTGCAAATTTTGATTCCAACTAATAGTTTACTTAAACTTATCATATTGGGTGAATAAGAAATATTGTTGTAACTTTTCAGGTTGCACCGATCAAGGCTCGAAAAGTTTCGATTGCAGATGTCCGGGATCAAGACGATACTGATCATGTTTTTCGACAAATAATTCACACAGAATATGTACCTGAAGGAGAGAGTCAATGCAGCGATCTACGCATCGATGTTTCAAATCTGACGAGAAAAATTCTCGAATTCCTCTCGTCACATTTCTGAGGGAACATGGCTTTTTACAAATAAACCATCCACCCCACTCTTCTGATATAGCACAAGCGGACTTCTTCCTCTTTCTCAAGGAGAAAACTTAGTAATAGAAATAATATTCACCATACATTTCAAGGAAGCCACAAGCATTTGCTACACTGGCAAAAAGAAAGTAGATAAGAAATTGCAAATTATTTGCTTCCCTCCTTACACAGGTAACTATCCAGTTAACCTTTGAATTTATTCAAACTGTCAGCCTCAACTAACTGAGGGGGCAACTTGTTTAGACTCACTGTCTAAAAGAAAACTCAATCAGGTCACCTCTGAGATGCCTGGCTGCCATGCTCTGTAGCCCACATAATCGGAGTCTTTCCTCATACGGTTGTTCTTCTTCCGATCTCACCATTCGAGTTGCCCATCTTTAGTCCTTTCAATAAGCTCAATGTCTTTCTTTAGACGAGGTATCCATACTTAAACACACACTTGAATATACCATACTTGAATTGTAAGACCAAATGTGGTCTTACAATTGGGTTATACAGTTGATAAGTCATCGATAGGATACTTTCGGCTTTCCTGGATGCCTGCTTATGCTGTTCAGAAAACTTCATATTTGCCCGTACCAGATCCCTTTCCTCTTCCACTGCTTTTAATTCAACCCCACCAATTTCCCTCAGAGGAAGAGATTTCCAGATTTTGAAGACATAAAGAGAAACGTAAAACAGCTCCTTCACTTTGTGTTCTTTTTATTTCACTAGTTCGGGAATTTTATTGACACACCTCGTATGTATTTAATTTTGTTATTTAGGTTTTGTTATTTATGCACTGTAAAATACAGTGCATGTGAATCGGTATGGAAACGACACTATCATAAATGGACTATACGTCCATATAAAAGGTAACCAGCAGCCATTATCAGTCCACTGTTGGGTGGAAATCTCCTCGACAATTCATGTTGAAGGAAATGGACCATCATCTGCCACGCTGGTCCAGTGCGGGTTGGCAGATTGACCGTATTTAGCAGTCAGGGACTTGAACGCCGGTCTACTCAAAGAGCGTGTGTTAGTGCACTCTCGCTCCTGACCACTCGGCTACGTCCATATACAAAGGAGCTAAAACTCTCACCTTAACATCAGGGAAGACCGCAGCAATACATAGATAAGTAGAATATCGATTTTTTTAATAGAAACAAAATGCACAGCGACAGAACTCAAATTCATATGAAAAAAAAAAAAAAAAAACTTGATAAGTAAAATTAGCAGAAATTCTGAAGCAGTGAAGATAAAAGGAGGGCAGAACAGACTCCCCGAATAGAACACCTGAATGCACATTCCTCCAACCAGTTCAGAGTATAAGGCTACAAGATAAATCCTAAAACCTGCTCCTTCTTCAACCTTGCTTCTATAAAAAGGTTTCTTTTGTCACGTGCAGTAATGCCTTTCTTTCATGTGCCCATCCAAATCTTTCAGCGACCAACACTTATCTTCCACACAAGTAATATGTTTGTTGTGTGTGAAAAAGATACATAGTTGGCAACTAAAGAATGAAGAAGGCACAGAGAATGCGGTTCACCTTTCTATTTCACGCGTTGCTAGCTCTGAATGAAGGAATAACTGTCAGAGCCTTGGGATTACTACTTTTTTGTAAAGATAGATTCAATACGTTGCGGTTGACTGGTGTTCGCTAATCCACTTACCTTACTATAATCCTGGATTTTGGGAGTATATTTGTTACTGAGGGTTTCAACTTCGAACAGAAATAAACGTATACCGAAAGCCTATAAGATTAAAGGGAGAACTCATTCTCGCTCTCGCTCTCTTTCTCCCGGTCTCTCTCTCTCTCTCTCTCTCTCTGTCTCTGTTTCTCCAACACGGTGCAAAGTCAATTGGAACAAGTTGTAAATTGATTACTGAAGATATTTAGCAAACAAATAACAAAATAAGTGGGAATAATCGCTTTAATTTATCATCCGAAAGTACGAGTATTTCTGGAGTTAATGTTCGGTAAGTCTGCTTTTTTTCCAGCTACTCATTTCTTTGTAACCATTCACAATTTGAATAAGAGGCTAATGAAGGTTACCCCCATCAGATGGCGCGCTAATGAATTAATTTGTCAATTACAGCGGAATGATTTATGGTCAAAGGTCCTAATCGATTACTTATTTCAAAATATTACAAAGATGTGTAATTAATAATTATTCTCCAACACAAAACAAAACTGAAAGCTGTGAGATCATTGTTGTTTTCCTACGGGGCCCCGCTCTTTGAGAAATTACTTAAAGAACGCTTTGTCTGGCCGTAATGAGTTAGGGAAAGTTTTCTCATTCCACCTGCCTTTATTCTTTTCCTGTTTATGATCATGTTTAAATAAACCAGTATGCATAAGAGGACAGTTTCGAAATTGCATTATTTCAATTAAAACGTTGCGAAAATTAAATGATTTTAATGCTATTGATTGCATCCTGCAACGCTTGGCAACAGCGTAGTTTCGTTTTTTTTTCTCCTTTTCAGTTTTGGAATAAAAGACCTTGCTGATTGAAGCTCAGTTTATCACCGTCTGTTTTGTCAGACAGAAAAGTACAAACAGTTTGTGGTAAACCCACTCGAAATCAATGAGACAGCTCCTTTTTTCTCGTGTCTCTCCTCCTTTGTGGGATGATGCTTTGTTCTCCTGTTGTTCTCGATGTCGTAATCTTGAGCATCGTGTTGAAATTGGAGTGTTAGATAGCCGATTCGATCAGCAGGAGATTGTAATTCGATTTATTACAGTCGTAACATATTTTTATCTGTTCATCATCCCAGTAGGGAGTTAATTATTCAATGGTATGACTATGAAGTTTATTCTAGGGACTCTGGCACAACGAGACAGAGGCATAGTGTCTCTGTATGTTTATACAGCTTGGAAAAGTCCTGTGTTCAAATTCCATTGAACAAAGAAGTTGAGAAGTACTCTCTTTTGGGATGGAAGAAGCTTTTGTGGCTTTTTCACATCGTGTCCTGTTTAGCCGGTCACCAACAAGGGAACCGGGATGAAACACATGTGAATTAAGAATCGACTTCCATCAGATAATGCGCAGTCGATGTACTGACTGCCATACCGATACTGAGGTTACTGATACTATACTGTACTATATACTGATCGATATGATAAAGGTAAAGACGATATATGTTAAGTTGGATACATATAAAATTAATTTATACTTAAAAATAAAGTTATTATCCAATACTGGGTATGTAGTTATTATTCTTTTTTTCGTTCCGAGTTTCTTGTGAGCTATTTTGTTTTATTTTGTTTTAATAAGCATTTTTTTATCGCATTGGTGTGCAGTAGGTGTACAAAAAGTCTTCCAACATCAAATGCATACACAGTGCGGAAAAAATTAAGGGAACTGAATTAAAAAATGAAACTAACGCGAATAGCTTCCGAGAGAAAGCGTTAGAAAAACATAGAAGGTGATCGTGGCAGTCCCGCTAACTAAAATTGTTTGGCCTTTGTTTTTTTGTACGGACGTCCTTTGTGTTTCGTGTCTAATGTCGCCATCATAAACCAAAGAATAGAACAAACATCAAACAAGTTTTATGTAAAACCTTGAAAAGTCCACTGAAAACCACGAAATATTATGAACAAACTGTGGGAATGAGTTCTGTCCCGAGTACAAAAATTAAACGTTTTAAAGATTGCAGAGAGAATGCATCAAACGATCCTCTAGGTAGGTACCCGAGAATGACCTGCAGCCTCGAATTTCGCACTTTGACGGACAAATTGCCACGAGTTTTTTAAGTCACTCGAAAGCTTTTATGAACGCTCTAACAAGCCTATTCGATCGGGTGGGGCCTATGTTGAGATACATTAGTAAAAAATATTGCCTTATTTGAATTTACTCTCATTACCTTTTTGCCGCACTGGGTATATCTCCGATTATGCTTACGGCAACAACATCTTAGTATTAATAGTGGCAATGATGTAAAGTAGCAAGCTTATACCTATCCATCCTCTTCAGTAGTTCAACCAGTTCTTCCTTGAATGTATTCAAATTATCTACTTCCACAACAACGAATGGAGAATTGTTCCAGCAACAAACCAAACTTTCGCACACCTATTCTGCAACCATTCTTCCTCAACCTGAATTTATGCCCATTCATGAGCACACTTTGAGCAAGAGTAAGAATCCATCAGCATCGAGTTTTCTCAAGCTATTCAAAGCCTTAAACACCTCCATCAGTCACCTCGCGGGTGCCTAGTCTCCAGACACTGTAATTTGTAAAGCTGAAGACTTTGTAGGCGCCCCGTGGGTAGTACAGTCGATAGAATGGCCATCCTCTCATACCGGGTGGGAAAGACCTTAGTTCGAGTGCCGTCTATGAAGTGAGGAATTTTTATGGGCTGTCACAACGTCGCTGAGTTACTCAGTCTCGGGCCAGGGTGGCATGGTTTTTTCTCCAGGAAACTCACTCAGGTTTTTCGTCCAGCAAACTGAAAATCGACCATAGAATAAACGCAATTTACACACAGTATATACGGAACAATTTGGTCTTAGTTGCTGATGCTCCTAAAAACCCTACTACGGCTACCTTTATTTCCCTCACCAGTCTCGTTGATCTTCTCTATTCCTGATACAGCAGTTCTACATTCTTCTTAAAATGAGTCCTCGAGAACTGTATGTAGTACTCAAGAGGTGACCTGACCACTGCCATATACTCGTACAATGCCAACATCACCTCCTTATCCCGGCTAGAAAAAAATCTTGTATATCATTGACAGAACCCATTGAGGTACCCTGGGAGCCTCGTTGCACTGCTCAGAGAAATTTATATTAGGCTGCTCAACTACTCCAAGGTCTTTTTCATTTTCCTCTACCCTGAGTGTAGTACCACGCGTTTATACGTTACTCTGGTATTACTGCTATCCATATTCAGTGCCTTGCATCCGCCAGTGTTGTTGCAGAAGCATATCTTTATTACTATAATTAACCTTTGTATCATCTACAAACTTCGATATTAAGCCTGATATACCCTGATCAATATCATTAATAAATACAGGCAAAAACATTGGACTCAGCTCCGAATCCTTTAGCGCTTCACTAATAACATTAATCCGCTAAGAGCAGTGTTCATTGATAACTAGTCTTTGTCCCAGTCAACCATTCCCTTATCCATTGCAGTAACTTTCCCTTAATATCAAAGTGCTCCAGTTTGAACAGCAGCTTTTTATGTGAACAGTATCAGAAGCTTTTCTGACATTAAAATACTTGTATATGATATGAAAATTATATTTTGCAACTAGTTCCTTTATCATTGCATCATAATAAGAATAGAAACAGGTGCAGGTATACTTGCGTGTACACCAATGCTAGGAGTTTAGTAAATAAATTTGATGAATTTGAGGTATTGCTCAAAACATCGAAGGCAGATATTGTTGGGATATCAGAGACGTGGTGTCACACAGATATAAGGGATGCAGAATTGGAATTTGGGGAGTACAACGTCTACAGAAAGGATAGACAGGATAGGAAGGGAGGAGGGGTTATGTTATTAGTTAAGAAACACATAAAAACCAAGGAAGTGAAGCCAGTCGACATCGCTGGACAGTGCAGTGTGGAGTCAGTTTGGTGTGACATAAACATTGGGAGATCAAAATTGAGAGTAGGAGTGTGCTATAGGCCTAATGACTCTGATGAGTATAATAAGGAACTGTACAGGGAAATAGAGTGGGCCAGTAAATCAGAGTGTCTTATAATGGGAGATTTTAATTTCCCAGATATTGACTGGAATTTGGGGGCTGGTTACTCACACACTAGCAGGACTTTTGTGGATTTATTGGATGATTGTTTTCTACATCAGCATGTTCGGGAGGCAACTAGAGGGAGTAATACTCTTGATTTGATTATCAGCAGTGATTCTTCATGCATTAAGAATCTGCAGATAAATGAACCACTAGGTGGCAGTGATCACAGTGTGCTGAAGTGGGATTTACTCAAAGAGGTAACTACCATTAGGGGTAAAGGGAAGGGTTATTGCTTCCGTAAAGGCGACTACGATGGACTGAGACAGTATTTAAATTCTATACAGTGGGACCAACTGATGATGTTACCAACAGCAAATCCAAATGGGAAGCATTCAAAGAACTTATCTTGGAAGCTACTAGGCTTTACATACCAACTAAGAAATATTGTTCAAGGTTTAGGCCAAAATGGATGTCAGATGAACTAATGAAGCATTTGGCAGAGAAGAAAAATGCATGGTATACTTACAAATTAACACATGACACAGAAGCCTATGATAGATACAAGTTGATATGCAACCAAGTTACAAAGGAGGTTAGGCAGGCGAAGGCAGATTACGAGAAATCCTTGGCAAGGGATGCAAAGAAAAACAGCAAAGAGTTCTTTACTTATGTAAACTCTAGAAGGAAGGGGATGAATCAGATTGGTCCACTTGATATTGATGGGTCAAGTGTTGATGATCCTGCTCAGGTAGCTAACAAACTAAATGAATATTTTGCATCGACATTCACACATGAGGAGTTATTCAGCGAGGGGAATGCCAGAGGTGTATTCAACTCTAGCAGTAAGCTACAGAATCTTGAAATAACTGGGAGTAAAGTGGAGGAGAAACTGTTGAAGATAAACACAAGAAAGGCACCCGGGGTGGATGGGATCTATCCAGTTATATTAAAGGAAGAAAGCAAACCCTTAGCCATAATTATGAGAGCTTCCTTGGACTCAGGGGAGGTACCCATAGACTAGAAATGTGCAAATGTGACCCCAATTCACAAAGGAGGATCAAAGGTTGACACAAGTAATTATAGACCTGTGAGCTTAACTTCTGTTCCAGGAAAATTAATGGAGGCACTGGTTAAAGAAGCACTGCAGGATCATTTAGACAAGCCTTCAGTTATAGCTCAGACACAGCATGGTTTTGGTAAGGGGAAGTCTTGCCTGACCAACTTGATTGGATACTATGATGCAGTCACAAAAGAACTGGATGCAGGGAATAACTTTGATATTATATACTTGGATCTTAGAAAGGCTTTTGATACTGTTGCACATGGAAGACTGCTACACAAATTGGAGCAGTGTGACATTGGAGGCAAATTGCTGCTATGGATAAAGGTGTGGTTGAGGGGGAGAAGACAGAGAGTGGTAATCAATGGACACTGCTCATCGTGGACTGATGTTATTAGTGGAGTCCCTCAGGGCTCAGTGTTGGGTCCATTATTGTTTTCTGTATTTATAAATGATATTGATGATGGTATATCGGGCTTAATGTCCAAGTTTGCAGACGATACAAAGGTTGGCAGGGTTGTCAAGGACACTACTGACACTATGCTGCTGCAACAGGATCTGGAAAGGTTGAGCAGATGGGCTGAGAGGTGGCAAATGAAGTTTAACATTGATAAATGTAAAGTACTACACATGGGAAACAGCAACCCCAGAGCAACGTATCAACTCTGTGGTACTACACTGACAGTGGTAGAGAATGAAAGGGACTTGGGGGTGGTTGTGCAGGCAGATATGAAGTTCTCTGAGCAGTGCAGACGGGCTGCAAGAGTAGCTCATGGAGTATTGTCAATGATATACAGGAATTTTTCCAGCAGGGATAAGGAGGTGATTATTCCATTGTATAAGGCGATGGTCAGGCCACACCTAGAGTACTGTATACAGGTCTGGAGACCTCATTTCAAGAAGGATGTAGAGCTGCTGGAACGAGTACAGAGAAGGGCAACAAGATTAGTGAATGGAACAAAGGGGTGCTCTTACGAAGAAAGGCTTAAGTTTTGCAAATTACAGTGTCTGGAGACTAGGCACCAGCGAGGTGATCTGATAGAGGTGTATAAAGCCTTGAATGGTTTAAGCATGCTCAATGCTGATGGGATTCTTCCTCTAGCTCAGAAAAATCACCTGAGAGGGCATAAATTCAAATTGAGGAAAGACAGATGTAGGATAGACGTGCGGAAATTTGCCTTTAGCCAGCGGGTGGTTGGTTGGTGGAACAGACTTCCATCCCTTGTGGTGGAGGTTGATAGCCTAAATAAGTTTAAGGCTCAGCTGGACAGGTATTTTGAACGAACAGAGGGGTGAAGTGGAAGTGGGTTTTTTTTTTTTTTTTTTTTTTGGCTGGTGCTGCATAAGCTTGCTTTCTTGCATCAAATGCCTCTACTAATGCTAATGCTAATACTCAATCAGATTGTAAGACAAGATCTCCCCTTCACAAATCCACGCTGTGACTGAAATATAACTGCCCTCCTGTCTAGATGGTCCTGCATTACATCTTTAACCAGTAACTCCATTATTTTCCCCGGAACAGAAGTTAAACTAACAGGTCTATAATTAATTTCTCATGTTACCCTTTGATCTACTCTTTGTGAAATGGGGCTATATTTGCAAATCTCCAGTCCACAGTGACCTCCCTTGACTCCAACGATGTTCTCATAATTGTAGAGACGAGTTTGCTAACTTCCTTTGCTGTTTCTATTAATATAATTGGACCAGAAACCATATACCCCCAAGTGCTTTTTGTTATTTTTAACTTGAAAAATTTCTGGCATCCCCTCTCCCTATAGAATTCCTCCTGTGTGACTGTTGATGCAAAATATCTATTCAGCCTGTCAGCAACCTGAGCAGGATCATCAACAGTTAAACCATCGTCATCGATTGTACCAATATGATTCAACCTGTCCTTTTACTCTTGATATAATAAAGAAGTCTTTGATGAATTTCTTTCATTCTTTGCCAGAGACTTCTCATAATTTACCTTGAGTTTGCCTAACCTCCTTTGTGATTTGATTTCAGGCTAGTTTATATCTAGGCGTCTGTATCAACGGATAATTTATATGCATCCCATGCATTTTTCGTTTCTGCTACGTGCCTCAGTTATTTATCTGACATTCATTTAGGTCTAAGCCTTGAACAGTATTTCTTAGTTGGTATGAAATGACTAGTAGCTTTTATGATTATTTCCCTGAATGCTTCCCATTTAGAATTTGTTGTTGGTAACATCATTAATTGGTTCCACTGTATAGAATTTGTCGGAAACCATATTATTTAGAACGTACATCGGAAGTTTAACGAATATGGCTGCACACGTAATGCTCATGCGTAGTTACTCACGCAGAAATGCCCTTCAATTCTTCAGTAAGCCATAGTGTTTACCCTAGAGCAGAGATGATTTGTTGTAGAGCGACATTTCAAAGTCAATTTCTTTGCAGAAGTCAGACAGGAACATAGGCAATATTTCACGACACGCGAGCTACCAAGAAAGTGCACCATATAGGAATTGATTATGTTTGAGAGGTTCGCAAACCAACTGCACAACGCGGAATGTCTGGAAGGGTATTTCCGACAAGACGGCGGAACTACACACACACATACGCACATCCCTCTGTTGTGGTATTGCAGACAGCGTCCTTGAAGATTGCGTGATCTTTATAGGATTCTGGCCAACAAGGTCATCATACCTGACATCTCTTAATTTTGTTTTCTCTTTGGAGATCTTAAAGAACGAAGCATTTGTGAAGAATCTGCACCCATATCAAATACTAAAGTTAATAATAGATCATGACACCCTTTATTGCGGTTATTATGCCACATACGTCGTTCTGATTCCGAACTTCTAATTTGGGTTCTATACGGTTCAGTTGTACCTACAATCCATCCATTTTTAAAGTTCAACGACTACTATATCTTAACATTAAAAGATGACTTGATCGATTCCGCTTTTATAGATCGAATATGACAGTGCCATCTACCGGTCTACTCTTACCATTATTTCAAAGTGGTGTATGGACTCTTGAATGATGTGTGATAATTTTCTTTAAGCCTCGTTAGCACTACAACCCTGGTATAATCGGAGGTTTTTGCTTTTTCTTAAAACAGTCAGATAAGACTGGATGAGGAGAATAAGGAGCGCATATGCTGTCTGCGTATCGGTATCGAAGTACTTAGAGTGATGAATTGGATCAGCGCAGAGGCGTGATGAATGTAAACTTATTATTTCCGGATCATTATCACTTCGAGTCCGGAAACCTGCCAAGGACTGTCCTTTATCAGCGTTGCTATTTGTCTTACAAAGAGTATTTCCCTTTCATCCAGACCCAAATCAATGTCAACATGCGGTTGATGCCATGACCTCTGTGTCGGAACTTATAAAATATGCCTCGCAAGCCAGCAAGATGGCTGTTATTTTGGATAGCGATAAATTATTTGTTAACTGAGCATATTAATAAGTTTTAGCTACTAATCGATGCGCATGAAAACATCTACGGGTCTCACTTCGCATCGTGTGAGATAGTTTGTAGATGTTTGACAGTGATTTATGTCATATTGCTGGCTGGACACGAAAGCAATATCGACTCTTTTTAAGACGTGTCATTATGTACCTTTTGATAGCCGCTTAAGAAAAACAGACAGAAGAGAGTGAAGATAAAGGAGGATATGTTGGAAAACTGTCATTTATTCGCATCAAGTGCACACACACATCGGGGAGTGTCTCGGGATAAAATAGGCACTAAATATTTTCGCACTTAATGCGTCCTGGATAGTTATTTCGGCCTTAAGCCTGAAACAGCTAATGGAAGTATTGGTTAAGTAGAAACATGCAATTATTTAAGTGATAAGAAGAAAGTAGAAACCTTTTTTTTTTCAGTGATGAAAATAAAACATCTGGACTGCGCGAAGGATCTCGTAAAATCCTATTATTGTAGAGATGTAATCCATATAACCATTTGCATTCAAATGCACTGTATTTCCAAAAGTAACCGGGCACTTGCATGTTCGGAATAACCCCAAATATTAATACAATACTTATAATGTGTCGCCCACTTTTCGCTGTACCCACGACAGTATACTCTGAACCAATTTTTGATAAAAAAGGGCATTTTTGTTCATTTATTTTCAGCACAGCTGTCTGTTCAGCTGCTGATTGCGGGCGTGTTGGCCTAACCCGAAGCCCACATTCAATTTCACCCAAAGGTGTTCAATAGCGTTAAGGTCAAGACTATGGCTAGGTCAATGAATCTGCACGTCTGTGTCTTCAAATCAAGTCGTTGCAGTACAACATGGTGCACTGTCATGCTGAAACAAACATGGGCCCCCTCACCCATATTGCTGCTTCAGTTTAGAAAGGGCAGAATTATCCATGATGTTAATGTAGCGCCTAGCATTCATTATTTCAGAAGCGGCAATCAGTGGTCACTTCACCAAACTTCACAGTTAGGATGACACACTATGGTAAATTACGATTATCCACCAGACCCAAAGACGGCCATCAGATCGGAAACTGTCTACGGTGATCTCTCACTACATAGCCTAGCTTTACAACTAATTTCGAGAACTAAATGAGAAGGTCTGTGCACCAGGAATGTCGACGCTGTGCATTGCGTTCTGTGATGTTGATTTGGTTTGTGTACTAGAGCTCTTCCGTAAAATCCAATGCAGTGAAGATCTGACGTATTGCCTTTATTCTAACATCAGTTCCTGTGACCTCTCTGAGCTCATTGTTGATAGTATTTCGTGAGGTATGACGGAATCTACCATTCCTCTGCGAGTCCTCCGGTACGCAGAGGAATGGTAGATTTCTGTGGCCAGAAATCTATCATTTTGGTTTTCCCCAGATCCTTGGGATGTCCACCTACTTTTAGCAATATAGTCTGGTTAAAGTTGCTCATGTATAGAGACGTAACTCGCATAAGCTAAAGGATTTCAGGAGCAAACTGAATAAGTAAAATAAACTTACTTCCAAAGAATTGTGTTATTTCCTATTTGCATGGATCGCTATATCACCAAAAAGTTACCAGAAGTTGGTGAAATCCATGCCAAGACGAATTATTTAATCCTTATCTAGAGATTATCACTAAAACCGTCCTTATATGCATGATGTTTAGAATTATATTTGTTATGGTTTAGACAACAAGAGTTATTAATTAATTCAAACTCGATATTTAAAAATCCGAGTGTGGACAACTTGGACTTTTCAAAATGGACAACGGGTCCCTTTTGAAAGTAAAACATAAGTTGTTCAAATGGATGTCGGCCTTTCTGGTTCCTTGATAAGCCACTGGGAAAAACTGTCTGATTTTTCTTATTACTTTGTTCTACCTGCATTTCAACTAAAGATAAAATGTACCTATTACCTTACGTTCCTTCTGTTTTATCCTGCATGGATCAGTTGAGTGCTTTAGTCCTACCGACTGAAGAAAACTCAAGAAAGGAGTTAGCCTTTCTTAAGTTTTCTTCATAGAGGTCAGAGGAATTTTCAGTTTTTCATAAGTCCTCTGATAATGATGTGTTTTCTCATGACAGCTGGTTTTTTTTTTTTTTTAATTTTAGAGATAATGTAAATTAAATTTTACATTACTAATTTTATTTATTTTACTAAAATTTTATTAAAATATATTTAATAGTAATTTATTCTTCCACTGCTCTTATTTAAACACACACTCTCTCTCTCTAATTAATGTGAAAATCTTTTAATTTTCAACTCCAAACATTTCTTCCTAGCTTTCCAATTGGTTTCTGTGGATGGCCAGTGGCTGTGCCACTGATTATCAGTTTATAAAAGTCTGTATTAAAATTCCAGAAAAAAAAACCTAAAATGTTTTTTTATCAAAACAGCTTAACTATTGCTCCAAGTACGGCTGAACTTGCAGCAATAATTAATAGTTAGTCTTAATTGACATACCAATTTTCGGCCCCAGAAACATGCTATAAAAGTACGAACGTTATAAGATTATACCTTGAAAATAATACCAAGTGAATTCAGATCTAAGTTGTGAAGACTTTTAAAAAAAGAGGCCTTGAAAAACGTGAAATCGTGATACTAAAACACACTTGTGTTTTATTATCGAGAAGAGAATTTAAGAACATCATGTTTTTAAACAATTGCAACGATACTTCTAAAACACGCTCTGTTATCAGTGAGTGGATAGATAAACTGTTTATTGGGCATAACTGGATAGGTTTTCAAAGCACTTCGGAAACACAGAAACATTCTCGAACACCTCTAGACCTTGTCATCGACCATCTTCAGCACTTAGCACATTTTGGCAAGGCGAAATCTTTTTTTATTGACAACTTATTTAACCAAAACCATAAAAGTTCTCCATAAATGTACAAATGAGATTTATAGTCAGTTTTCGTGTTGGAGGCTGTTCCGCCTTTGCAACACAGACATTCCAAGCTAAGCACCTATTTGTTCCAGAACGAGCGTTCAGGGGAAGATGTCCGTTAGCGCGTGACCAGAGTCTCCGAACATTCCGTGATTTAGGGAGGAATACAAAGTGGAGTGGGGGGGAAGAAACGGCGAAGCTCATTGGTAAGTCCAACCAAGGTTAATTGATGAGGACGTGGCGTCTTAAGACAGAGAAGTGAGGATAGAGTAACACTTTCGCCTACACGTCATCCGATGGCACAAAATAGGCCCGATATTTTATTATAAAATGTTGTAGAAGTTGCTAAAATCCTCCTGTTTTCCATATTTACATTCCAACATTTTGCCGTTCATGTTTTGAATTTCAAATAGTCTAAGAGATTTGAGTCTCGTCTTTCTATGGATGACCAGCCAGTTAAGGAATGTACACACACACACACACACACACACCATTCGTGCCGCACAAATAAGTTTTCTTTCCCAAAATGTTACTAAACGTCTTTTAACCCTGGTAAAAGAAGCATGTTCAACGCAGTGATTCTAATATATTGTCACGCGAGTATATAAATACATAATCTATTTCATGGTATTTAATATAGAAAAAGCTATATGGCGCATTTAATGTATGAAAACGTATTAGGATTATTCTCTACGCCTGTGAGTTTTTCAACAAGCCAACTCCTTTATCATTGGTTGCTTAAATATTGCACTACTTTTAAACAGGCAACACAAAAAGGTTAACCTGCCGTTATTTTAGAAAAAGACAATTTAAAGTGCTTTTCCATGCATTATCTAGGCTACATACTGTATATAGCGTTCATATCACTGATATATCACTAAGATGTCTTAGATTCAGTAATTTTGACATCATACAGGAATTTTACAGCAGGGATAAGGAGTGATTATCCCATTACATCCCATTGCGCAAGGCAATGGTTAGGCCAGATTTTGAGTACTGCGTACAAGTCTGATGACCTTACTTTAGGAAGTATGTTGGAAAGGAAGGAGAGAAAGACAACGAGATTGGTGAAGGGAACGAAAGGGTACTAAGAAAGATAAATTGCCTTTTCTGTAAATTGCAGCATGCGGAGACTAGGCACCTGCGAAGGTGATCTGATTGAGGTGGTTAAGGCTTTGAATGGCTTGAGCAAACTCGATGCTGATAGGATTCTGCTTCTTACTTTATAAGCTTACTTCATTTGCCACTATTAATACTAATATTAATTGAGACTACCTGCTGTCTGATGACAGATTGAGGAATCCTGAAATTGATAACGTTTGGCCTCTTCTGTTTCAGACACTTTTCTAGTCTCATATCTATGACCCTTTCCTTTCCAAAAAAAATCCTTTTGCTGTTTTATGCTGTCAGAGACCTTGGGAATTATAAGTTTACGCATTCCAAATTAAACAGGATATCATTCGAGTTATCTGGATCATCATCAAGTGACCAATCTAACTCGAATATTGAACGTTATTCATCAATATACTGTATAGGGCCTAGGCTCTGCACAATATACCGATGGCAAAAGACTAGGGAGGGTCTATAATACTTCAGGACGTTCAATATACATTCGAAACTTTTTTTCATGCTAATGGGAATATGAATATAATGGGACTCTATATTTATTAGTGATATAGATGAAGGTTTATCAGGCTTAATGTCCAACTTTGCAGACGATATGAAGGTCGGCAGGGTTGTTAATGACACGAAAGACAGTACGCTACTGCAACAGGATCTAGAAAAGTTGGGCAGATGAGCTGAGAGATGGCAATTAAAGTTTAACATTGACAAATGCAAAATACTGAGTATAGGTAGCAGTGACCCCAGAGTAACATACCAACTGTGTGGTACGACACTCAGGTTAGTGGAGAATGAAAAAATGAGCTGAGTGTAAGATATGAAGTACAGAGAGGCTGCCAGAGAAGCTCATGCGATCTTGTCAATCATGTACAGGGATTTTGCTAGCAGGAATAAAGACGTTATTATCCCCTTGTATAACACAATGGTCAGGCTGCACCTTGAGTACTGCACACAGGTCTGGAGGCCTCATTTTAAGTAGGATGTAGAGTTGCTGGAACGGGTACAGAGAAGGGCAATGAGATTGGTGAGTGGAACAAAGTGTTGCCCTTAGGAAGAAAGTTATAAATTCTGAAAATTGCAGTTTCTGGAGACTAGAAACCTGCGAGGTGATCTGATTGAGGTTTATGAATGGTTTGAACAAGTTCAGTGCTAATGAGATTCTTCCTCTTGCTCAGATTACGCACCTGAGAAGGCATTAATTCAAATTGAGGAAAGACAATTGTAGAATAGATGTGCGGAAGTTTGCCTTTAGCCAGCTGGTGGTTGATTGTTCGAACAAACCTCCACCTGTCATTGTAGAAGTTGATAGATTAAATAAATTCAAGGATCAACTGGGCAAAATTTTGGATCGAAGAATGGGTGAAATCGGAAGTTTTTTGCTTTCTTGCATCATATGCCTCTGCTAATGCTAATGAAACATTGATGGTGTAATTAAAAATAAAAGTTCTAAGGTTATGTTGACCTCTGTGATACGCATAACAAAACAGTTTGTAATCATTTGCCGCCTCATAAATAAAAAGTAGTCTAATAAATTTAATTTGACATCAGATACTTTGCCGCATTTTTACGACAGTGGATAGGCAGTTCTTTGCCTTAGTGTGATTTTGAACAGTGATGTAATTTCTACTGCAATCTTGTAGAGGAAACCAAAAGAGTACCCGTGAGACCCCCTTGCTGTAAGCATTAATTTCTTTTTTCCTTTTTATTTTAATTTTTCGGCCACTAAAATTGCTGTAGTGTGGGATTATTTTAAAGATAAAAAAGCGTTTAAAATATGCCTGCGTGTAGATATCGTGTGTTATGTGGTGATGTTAGAACTTGAGACAAACTAAGTTGTTAGGAAGTTTCCTCTACATAATGAGATTATTGGTCTTGCATGGTAAATTGTGTTAAAATGTACGTAAATTAGTATTGAGTGATTAGTATTGAATTAAGCTACGCTATCATATTAAGTTAATATTCGTTTATTTATTAAAGAAGGCGGTCCGAGCCAGTTTTCCTGGCAACTCCATCATCTATTGAAATACTGTACATGTAATTTATAGCATAACATATACATTTCATTATTATTATTTTTTATATTATTTTTTCCTGATGGGGAGTTCCGCCACGTGACGGGTACCTTTACCAAGTGTACGGGGTTATTATTATTATAGATGGAAAAATATAAGAGTTGAGGAACCTAATATGAGGGAAGATCAAAGCTTCCGTTATTACATTTCTTGGGAAAATATATGCATATACAAGGCCTTAGGGGATTTACACCATTTATTATATCACAAAAACTTTAAGAATTCATGAAGCTAAACTGTTTTTTTCCCGAATCGCTAAACATCCCCTCACACCAGATACTTCAAAGCGAATAACGATTATTTACACTTGTGAAGGTCGGTTTCAGTGATTCATCTGCTTTCTCTCTCGGCGAGATGTAACTCCCACTTGTTAAGGGCTCCGGTGGTCGATCTATTGCTCAAAAGAGGCTCACTTTGCTTTACAGAGAAAGAAAGAAAGAAAAAAAGGCAGTCAGTACGGTAGCGTAGCTCCAGCAGACGTGGGGAAGCTTCCGTTAGGATCCGAACGTGTTCAATGAGGAAATGGAGCCGATGCTGTCGTACAGATAACGACGTGATTAAAACCGCTTCCAATTTCCTGAGATATCGTACGTTCCCTTTCAAGTGTTCCCATAGGAATGCCCTGTGAGATTAGTAGCTTTCAATTAAACAAAGCAAAAATCGTAGTGAGCGTTAATTTCTATTAACGATGATCGATTGGGTGTCCCTGAAAGAAGTTCGCTTTAGAAGTGGCGGGGTGTACGATCTCGTATCGGCGAAAGTATCAGAAGAAGCGAATATATAAGAGAGATTTATTTAACACTGGAAATGCATCTCTCTCTCTCTCTCTCTCTCTCTGCTTCCCTCCGGGGAGCGACAGCAGCAGAAATCCAAACGTAATATGCAATTGAACTTTTATAATGACAACAGCTTTTAAATGGATAAACAAAATTGATCAGAACTCCGCCTCAGAGTTACCGATCTGTTCTTGTCCAAAGCATGACAGAGATGCTATCACGCCCAGCGAGTCTTAGATCACTCAGAAGCGATAACTCTCCTCTTCAGTCCCAAGCAACCAGATTAACTGCCTTCAAAGGATGCTCTTTCGGAACACCTGCATTCTTGACAGCGGAACATTAACTGTGAGTGGGTATGCGAAGACAAGGCCTACTGGAATACAGTTATTCAAGAAACATATAATTTCCTTCCGAGCCCGTTCCAGATTGTTTTTGCTTCCCACCCTGATGCATCAAGGTGGTTTTGCACTGAAGCATGATCGGGAACATTTTGGTGGAGGTAACCTAGCTCGTTTCCTATGTGCCTTTGTCAGCCATCCATCCTGGTCCTGCTTAGTCCTCTAATCCATGCGTGACCTCGGTATTGGAAACTAATTTATTTTTCTCTATTCACATTGCCTTTCCTCGTACACATGACATATTGAATATTATATTTTCAGAACGATTTGATATCAATAAGAAAAAATAAAATGACAGTGAATACTGGACATGCAGTTTTGATGGCCAACTTTCCGAATCCTGAATTTCCTTCAGGCACAAGAACCAACACTTTTTGGTCTATACTGAATATAGAGTGGAAAACGCTTTCGTCAGTAAATTGCAAAAGTGTGGAATGACAAGAATAATCAGAATAGTGAGATAATAATCTATTATAATTTTAAAACTTTGTAGCTTTAGCTTTCCCTTTAAACAAGCTCATTACAGTTACTCCTTAATGGACTGCTGTTTGGTCATACCGCATGCAGATCAACTTGTTCTGGATAAGTATGAAAGATGTACAGAGCGGAAAAAAAAGTAATCTCTCACACCAATATATTGTTAGATTTTGTGTACAGAGATCTACCAGAAGGCAAATTTTATTTTTTAATACTAAAACAAATACCAAAATTACAGTTAAATCTTTTATAGCCAAGACAAAATTTCGGCTGGAATACGTAAAAAATTCGTCAATTCACCATGGTCACCACATTCTTTCTTTGTTTAAAATATCCACACCGTACCATCTTGTGGCTATTGTGCCAAAGGGAATAACGTCTTCGCGGACTGTCCGCATAATAATTGCCCTCCTAGCTGCTAACTGCAAGCGCCATCGCAGGAATTGCCATTATTCCATAAGGGACTCAACCTGTTCGGAATATCTTTGTGCACTATAAATTATACACACATAAATAAATATGCGTAATGCTTGACTATTGTGACTCTTTACAACGTAGATATCAGACTTCGGATCAACCTAAATATATTCAAGGCTCTTTCCTCTGTGCCACCAACAGAACCATCAGAAAATTTGTCCTTACACCGAAGAGTACCCCATAGAATTTCGTACTCAAAAACCCATTTCAGCAGACAAAAATAATCAGCGATTGCTAATTTCTTCAATGATTAGCTTAATATGGGAAAAATCCCCTATCATCATAGGTGCCTCAGCAACCAAATCCTTGTTGATCCTGATCAGTGGTGGACCACATTGCCAGATTTCAATCGTCGTGTGCTGCCCCCAGAACTTGACATGCCAAATCACATTTCTTATCTGGATATCCTTCGCAGCTATAATTTCACTTCACCTCAACTTATAAAAGCCATCAACTCATTGAATCCCATTGCTGGTGCAGGAGCTGATAATGTTCTCCAATTCATTGTTAAGTGCCTCAGCCATTTTATTATTCAACTACTGCTGTTTATCTACAATGACATCCTGAAGACCCGTTCCTTTCCAATTGAGTGGAACAGCTATACTGTCAGGCCTATAACCAAGATTCGTAACCCATCGCTAAGTAAACATTACCGCCAAATCTACAAAGCCTCAACACCTCTGATGTTATTGGAAAAAATGTTGCTACCAGTCCTCACCAAATAAATACTCGCAGATAAGCCTCCCCAGATTCACTATGCTCTCTCACACCGATCAAAGGCTACAAACCTCCTCCCAACCACAAATGCCATAGTAGCAGCGTTCGAGAGCAATTGCGATCTTGCCATAACTTACATAGATATTGAAGCTGAGTTTGATGCTTTGGATGTCCCTTCTCTTTTGTGGCTTTTAAAACCATACTATAACATTAAGAGAGACATGCTGTACTTTCTATCTGCTCTTCTTAGCAAGCGGTTGTTGCGACTTGACACTGGAGGAAGATGCTATTAGAGGGCTATTGCCGCTGGAGTACTACAGGGGGTATCCTCTCTGGATTGTTGTTCACAGCAATTATTGCCCCACTGGTGCGGAGTAACAAAAAATCATCTTCTAAGCAGATGACCTGAAGATTCTTACCCCAATCGGGCCCAGTCCCAACCTCATCACGACCACCGAACACATTAATAATAATCTTTTGGAAATCGCATCCTTTCTACACACTTTGGTCTGACGATCAATCCCGGGAGGACCAAGATAATGATGTTCTCTGAGAAGATCAATCCGTTTGCGATTACTCCCACTTCTGGAAACACCCAGTTCCCTGTTGTTACTTCACATTCTGGCAGGAGTAATCTTTGACCCTAAACTTCGTTTCGATACGCAGCTAGATAAACTCGCCTTACGGGCTTCTAGTCTTCGTTGGATAACAAAACAAAATCTGTTGCACATTAAATATCCAAAAAAAATTCTGAAAATACATCAGAACGATTATTTACCCACCATTACTGTACGCATAGGAAGTCTGGGCCTCAGCCACCCAAACGACTAAAAAGCCTCTCATTGCATCTGAATATTGGCTATTCAAATGGGCGAATTGTAAATCCAATCTGCCACCATAAGCTATACGTACAGAATTGGCAAATGCAATAGAGATTCCCCGTCTCTCCGAGCTTATTGATTTCCGGAGGTTGGTCATCACAGTGAAAATGGTTGCGAGACTTATCTCCGATCCATCCATTTGGGATATATGCTGCTGGAGAATCCCTATCTCTGCTTTGCGGACTACTCCTAGACTGGCCTCCCGAAATTCGAGACTCTTCCTGATAGATCGATTCTTTCCTTTTCAGATGCTCTCCAAGGTCTGCAAACTTGATGCTGATCTCAACAAATTCGCACGTGATAAAAGATATAGAAAGAAGGTGCTGTCCATGCAATGCTGTACTAAGTTTTTTTTTTTTTTACTTCACTTTTTATGTCTTGGCTTTTAATCCCTGACCTTCGTGCCATGACGGATCGGTTGCAACATCAACATTTAGCTATCTGTAACCTTATTTTCTTTTTCTTTTCTTAAGTTGCAATAAAGATTTTCTCTCTCGCTATTATATACTGACGAGTATATCAATATCACAGACAGCTTTTCAGCCTCGCAGGGCATATGAGCGACTCTGGCCACAATATGGATTTGATGGCTCAGTGAACTTTATCGAAATCTAAAACAAGTCTTTATGTTAAAGGAATCTTAACCCAAAAAGGCAACTTTTGGCATAACGAATGGCTGGCGGAACTCCTGGCTGAATTCTAAACTCATGGTGATGCCTTCTATACTAATCACTCTTAGTACGATCCCTGCATCTGATATTTATAATCGAATATTCAAAGACAGCTTTGAAATCACCAACTAGACTGACTGCTCAATGCTGTTCTGGGCCACCAGATCCTTATGGATGATCCATCAATGGACACATCGGAGCACATCTCCACATATTCTAGGTGGTAGATGACTTTCATCAACCGGTGAAATACCACCACTCTGCTTATTGGAGGCTTGAAGTGGTGAAACCCATGTTTAGTCTCTAGAGCAAAGTTTCCGGCACCCCCGTTCCCCTATACTTCTCCTTCAACCCATGCACGGTACTAAGTACTATAGGTATTGATACCTTTCGTGTTTGGGGTTTTCATAAAAAAAAAAAAAATTAGAAACGGAAACGGTATTTATCCTCCCACTTTTAATAACTGACACTTTTACTGTAGATCTGAGAAACTGCATCCTGCTATCTCTAATAGTCATGCAAATAAAGACCTGCCTTGATCTTCTAGAAAATATCATATATATATATATATATAGTAATTATAGTAAAAGTACAATATGTATTATATAAATAGTGAATATGTATATAAACATGACAGTATACAGCGGGCCATAAGGCCAGTAAGTTATAAAGACTAAAATAGCCTGTATAGATCTACAATGCCATACCCTGGAAATAAACATATAATTAGTAATAATATATAAATATATAATACAATAATGATTATGTAGCTAATTATTGATATACAAATTTGTATAGATACATTGAAAGGAACTTTTTCTGAGGCTAACCCCTTTAAATATATCCCGCCAATAATTAATAGATCTATCTGTTTCTGATTGCTATCTGCCTGTTTAACTATGTCCAATTAATAACCATAAACATAAAGGCTAATTTGGTTATAATTTAAATTTAGCAGCGAACAGGCAAGATAACAGTTAGCCTGACAGATAAATTCGAAATGAATATATAGATTATAGAAAATAGAGGGCCAACCCTAATTTTCAATTTCAGTTGTGGTAATTTTATTTGATTTATATTTATGCAAAAGAAAGCTTCTGCTGACATAAGGAGAAAGGCAGTAGGGATAAGTATAGTAATAGTACCTCAATCTCCTTCGAATTGCTCTAATAGTTATATAGACTGTTATGTTTATACACATATTCAGTATCTATATAGTACATATTATAGTTTTAATATAATAACTAAATTACAGACTGATGTAATGTTCAATCTACTATTGATGGCATTAATGTAATCTAATATAACTTTTACTTTTATCCCAATTTTTATATATATATTATTAAACTATTATTTTATTAAACTAGAAATTCTCCTGTTATTTTTTTTTATTCTTTAGCAAATGCTTGTCAGATGAAATTTTCTCTGACCCCTGGAAGAAAGCAATGTTAAAAAAAAATTCCAAAGGCCATGTAACCCCTTACTGGTTGTTCAATCATACCTTCCGATTGCCCTGCTAGTAAATCTTGGGAAGCTTCTTGAACAATATTCGATTTCTTCTTCTGAAGTAACCTTACTTCACAAGAAAATTTGGTTTCAGTTAACTGTGCTCCTGTGAAGATACCCTCATTAAGTTGGTTTGTCACGTGGAAAGCTACATATCTAAATACGAGCTAGCTTTATTTATAGCCTTCGAGGGCACCAGTGTTCATCCACTCATTGGTGGAAGAACACCCAGTAACGAAATGGTTCTTGTCATCTCCAAGAATGTTTGTTTGTTTGGTTTTTAGGAGCATTAGCACTAAGGCCATATTGCTCCAGGATATGCGGTGGTCATTCCCTGACCTTTCCGCATCCTCCGTATTTGGTGGTGACGGACTCGAACCCCGGTCTAATCAAGAAGCGTGTGCTACGCACTGCTGCTCCTTCCCACCTGGCTACGGGGCGCCTTCTCCAAGAATAACGGTGCCTCTAGAGCCATAACGCACCAGGGATCTGGTCTGCCCCCCACTCTTTGAATGTCGTGCTTGATAATTATCTAATCATAATTATTTCCGGAAATTCCCAGTCTGCCCTTGAACAGTAAGCTGATATCTTAAGCTGATCTTTTAACCAGCTGGACTGCAACCAAACTCCAAATATCACCAACAGAAACTAAAATTATCATCTTCAAAGGCAAGTAGATTACAGAAATTCGCCAAATATTAAATGAATGGACTAATTTTTCTTGTCCCAGAAACCATAAATAACCGTCTTATTTTTTCTTTATATGCAAATCATCTGGCCAGCAGAATTTAAAAGAAATTACAGGCAAACTTATGCTTTCTGAACAGGAATGGTGAATCAGAATATGATATAAAGGAGATTAATGGATACAGTGAATGTAAGAAGAAATCTTCCCTTCCGTTAAATTATATTATGTGAAAATCACCCATTATTATTTTATAAGGAAGTTTTCAACATTCCAGAGCTTTGTAAACAAGTTTAAACTCGTAGTTGAGGAGAATCGCGTGACCTGTGTACGTGTGTAGATTATAGAATATAAAATTAAAAGCTTTTTGATACTAATATCTCCGAAAATAGAAAATCACAAACAATAGATTGAAATATAGCGAATTACTTTCAGATTTAAAGATTATAAAAGAAAGTATAGTCTGTTGAAAATTTCTCTTTCAATTTTCAAAGAAAATTCTTGTTTTCCCCTTTCATTTTTCATGGTCTTTCAAATGATTTCTCTCAAAACAGATGACATGGTTGTCATTCCAATTCTTACTTGGATTACGAACGTGCTTCCGGATCAGTCTCTTCTCGATGTCTGATAAGTCTTATTTTACCCACACGATTAGAGAAGCAGAAGTCAGAAGTCAACACGCATTTCTGCAACTAATCTCTGGCAGTCACATTAGATTTGTAAAGCCCACTGATAAGGATCATTGCTGCGTAATTCCAGTTAGGCTTCTGTTGGTCTGTCCATCCCCATATATGTATAGGGGGTTTCAAAAGTATGTAAAAAAATTATGGGTTGTAATCTAGGGTCCAAAAATAAGAGAAAAAGTCTTATAAACAATGCCTTATTTTGAACGATTACAGAGATATAGCTGTTTGAATAAAAAAAAATGGAATTCTAAATGACAAAATATAATAAAGTGAAAAAGCAAATACATATGTAATAAAATGCTTATTTATTTATCTTATTTATTTTTTATTATTAAAAGAAGGCGGCAAGGAAGAAAGAAGACTTAGCAAGTAGACAGAGTGGTGTATAGCGAAGATGATTTCGGTTTTTTCCAAAGTATTATGCAAGGATTTATTCTAGAGAAGTATTTATTTTCTTAACCAAATAATGTGACTTCTATATCAGATATGCAAGGGTCTATCTATCCTTCTAAGGCGTTCTTGGATGGCTCGCATTTTGAAACGTCTTTTAAATTGTAATGAAAACGAGAGCGTGTATTAAAAAAGTATCCGCTTTTGTATTCACCTCAGGGATGTCAAATAATAATAACCGTCTACCTGATACTCGCGTTCATTAACAAAGCAACACATAGCTAACGATTTTTCAAGGTGGCACCAGCAGTATGCGGAAATTTAAGCACTATCCCAATGTAATATCCGGTATGGATATCAAAAATTCAGTTTTTCCCCTTCACAGAATGCATGTTCTGTTCGTTTCATGACTTCTTAATTTTACTCTTGCAGTGCCCACATCCCACGGGCGTCTCCCTAATGCATGGCATGGCCACGTTACACCAATCTGTTCCCTTGGGTTCGTAATTTTTCGACTTTTTTGGCAACGAAAATTTTATGAGCCGCTATATATTCTTATTAAATATTATTGCTGAAGCTCCCTAGTGTTTAAGGTATATCACAAAATGATACATAGCATCAGTGTTGGTTTAAGGCAACCTCCAGTAAGGTATGTATCAGAATCGCTTGGAAAATGAATGCGAAGCCATTAACTTGTCCTTTCCTATGGGAATGTGTTTTTGTATTTTGTATGCAGTAAAATACTTACAAGAGCATCTTTAAACAAGACCATCTGTTGCTTAAAATATTCTTCAAATATTGAACTAATATTCTATTATGCAGTAGTGAATGCCTGGGAAAATTTATGTTTGCAATCGGTGCACACTGATCAAACACAAAATGTATTCATTTCCTTAAGATCAACCTCTTTACATGTTTTTGTAAATCGAAGAATGCACTTCGGTAAATGAGATGAAATTCGACTAGATATTCTTTATTGTTTTTTCGACGTAGTCTTCTTAGTACAATACTATCTCAGAATAAAAGTTCTTGCTCACGTTCAGTATTAATAAAGTTTTCTTCTGCTTCAAGAAGAATACGGAAAATTGCAGAGCGTATTGGAAAGTATCCTTCCTTTCTCAAGCGTGTGCTTTCAGCAGCTGATATTTACTATAAACTGAGGTTTTTCGCTCTTAATGTATGCTTGAAACTCAATTGATAATTATATATAATTCAGAGGAATTTTATTCTACTTGTCATTTCAGAAAAATTAATACAAGTGGCGCATATTTCGCAGTGAAAGTTATTCTGTTTTATGTATTATTATTATGTAATATCGAGAATTTGAATACCGTATGATGAATTTTATCTGAATCTTAAAAATAAACAAAGCTTACAAGACATTTAAAGATAAAATAAACCTATAT
Organism: Mastigoproctus giganteus; assembly: GCF_048544385.1. Lineage (NCBI taxonomy): Eukaryota > Metazoa > Arthropoda > Arachnida > Uropygi > Thelyphonidae > Mastigoproctus > Mastigoproctus giganteus. The sequence goes on from NC_143583.1 coordinate 14,417,502, forward strand.
TTATGAATTAGTTTTATTAAATTTCCAGAAATAATGTTTTAAGAAACACAGAATCTATTGATTTATCTGACAATCTTGTCCTTCTTCTGGAAACAAAGTTTCCGGAATTGACTTTAGTTTAATTGTACTTAAGGCATTTCTAATTTCTCCAAAATGGTGGTTGTCTTTTCTGTTGCTTCATATACATTAATCTCTTTGAATTGACAGGAAGTCACCATCAATTAATTGGCTTGGCATCAAGCTTTAACGGATTGATTCAATTTCTGATTCAGACTCATGCTACCATCTTGATCGATTTCCAAGATTTCTTCGCCTGGTTCTTAAACAGTGTTCTTGTCATCTGATAATGAAAATAAACAAGGAAAATGAAAATAAAACACTCATGAAAATAATTGAAGAGTATTTTCTTGATTGGTTTGTTTTTTCTAATAATTTCACCTTTACAAGTAATGGCAAAGTAATCATCCTTTATCCTACCTTGAAGAAAGTGGGATCTTGAAGAAATTTTATTAATGAAATTAATAATTAATGACGCATCTCTTCTTTTGGCAATTTTTTTAATGCAAAGAGGAATTTCGCAGTTATTACTTAAGTGTTCTCACCGAAAGCCTTAAATAAAACATTGAGGACACCCTCATCAGTTAAAAGGTTGGCATCTTTGCAACTCATAGCTTAAATTGTTGTTCCGACCGGTTTTAAAATGTTGAGTATACTTGATGGTATTTCTTCATCAGCCTCTGATATTCACAAATAATTAGATACCATTTGTGTAGCATGTTCTTGCTCTCAAAGCGGCCTAAAGAGCGCAAATTACTATTTAGAAGTGCTAAATGAAACTCAAACTTGAACGGGACCCGCAACTAATACACCAAAAATCTTGCGTGCGCATATTAAGTTAAAAAAAAAAAAAAACACAGGAAGTTCACTTATCCTTCTTTGCCCCAGTACTACATGGAGAAGAAGGGTGAAAGGCTGGACAAACAGAGGACAAATACGGAACAATTAGAAAAGACAGAAACAACTGCGGATTTTTCCATGGAGAATCTTTTATGACCAGGGATCGTGACACTGGGAGGCTGCCTCGACACGTGCGTACAGCATGAATCCTTAGAAAACAAAAAGCAGCTGAAGCCGATTGCCTCGAGTTTGGATAATGTATGATATATTGTCTTGACACCATGGCACAAAGCTGGACATATCCAACCACAAGTTATGTTTGACCATGATATTTTCAAGCAGGAGTTCTAGAATGCAAATAGTGTACATATGTTTTCCAAATTATAGGAATACTTTATTTAGCGTAGATATAAAATTCTCATTCAACCATTGTAACTGCTGTTCTTTTTGCAATCGAATTTGATAGAGATCTGGCAGTGAGTCTCTTAAGGAAAACTAGTATACACCATATTTGCCTACTTTAGCACTTTAAAGAATTTTAATTACTTTCTCACATTTCTTTGAACATTTTTAAGAATTTAGACTGTTGCGCAGATCCGTACGTTACACTTTTAAATGAATTGCATCGAACGTTGTAGCGAAGAACTTTGAAAATTTTTGAAACTTTAAAATTTCTAACTGGGAAAAGGTTCGCTTTTATATATTTTCTTGTACAATTGTTTTATAAAAGTTGCGTGCTAGCATCAACTAGGACAGAAGCCCGTAGAACCCCTGCATCAGTGCAATTTATATTTCTTAGTCTTCTTACATTTGTTTCTCCAAGATAAACAAAATGTCACGCAAGACGAAAAATACTCGAAATAGGTTTACCTTTCACTTATTCAACCAGTTGAAACTTCCATTAATTCTGCACGTAAAAATAGAAAAACAACTTATTCATTCTTAAAGTTTTGGGCAGCACTTTTGGATTTATCCTTCCATCGATGATTCTCTGACTTGATTTTTAATTCATTTCTAGAAATAACTCACGAATTCTTCACTTTATCCAAGAGAAAGGTACACGAGACTCGATCTCTCAGCCTCCACCTCCAATTAATTGGCATGCCATTGAGTTCATCACTTCCATCTCTGCTAATAAATTGCATTATGTCTGTCAATTTAAATTTGCTTACTGTCCTCGAATTATTTTTCTGCAGCCAGGGGGCGTGCGTGTATCTACTTAAAAGTAGATCATCGTCCCTGAATTTTTTATTGATAAACTTAGAGTTGAAAGACGCGCTCATAGCTCCTGCATTGATAACTTTGGCGGTGTAATTTAGAATTCATAGAATGTTGCCGGGGGCTGTCTATATTGACTATCTCCGCGAGGCAGATTACTGATCGGCGCGCGACTGGAATAACGGATGCAGTGTTTTATGGGATAGCGAATGGACATGTTTTATTAATTACTTGTCATTTATGTTGTATAAGAAATTTTTAAAATATGCAGAAAATTTCAGACATCACCTCACTTACCAAACTTCTCTGATCGTAAAGTAATAAGAGGACGCTTGGGAGGTGAAGGCGAGAGGATGGGGGGGGGGGGGAGCAAGACTGATATTCGGCTTCAGTCTACTGACTTCTTTCTGTTACTGAAGCGTTTACAAACTGATAGTCTTTTACTTCAATTTTCTACCACAATTTTCTTAGTTTTATAAAACACGTTTCTCTTTTAATATTAGAAACTAAACATCTTCATGTTAGTTGTTAGCAGCATGAGTCAGATTTAAAAGAGATTTTTAGCGATTGCTAAAGGGCAACTGCAGATGGGAATATACGGGCAAATATATTAGATTAGATGTGCTTTAGGCGCCAAAGAAATTAAAGATATGAGGCGTCAGTATATTTTGTCTGCAAGTGCATGCATGCTTCGGTCAGTTTGTTGTTTCTTGAAGAAAACACCATGATGTTCTCTCCTGGGACCGACTACCTCAAACGTTTTTGAAAGAGACACTTAAAAATTCCTCGTGTCACTGACGGGATTCAAACTGGGGTCTTTTCAACCGGGTTTGAGAAAGACCGTGATTACCAACTGGGCTACCCATGAAGGCTAGGGTGACAGCAGTGTCCAGTATACACAGAATGCCAGAAGAATTGTCACACCATAAGAAGTTAATGAACTTCTCCAAAATGCATTGAAAACGTTGTGATGAAACAGTGAGAGACCACTTTATTAGGTACAGCTCTGCCCTCTATGAAATGGAGTCCTCTTTCAACAACACCTATGATAACATGGTGCTAATCACGTATTCGTACTATGATACCGGGTTGTAAAACAGGTGGACATGTGGACAGCGTGAACATGAATAAGAAAACGTTAAGTAGGCGTATGTTTGTGGGGGTCAGATGCTCCGGCATGTGTATCTCGAAAACTGCAATGTTGGAGCTTCACGTACGACTGTGTCTCTGGAGTATCGTAATTGACTCGATAACCAAATAAAATCCAGCTATTGACAATCATATGTCGGAAACAGCTTGTTGCTGTAAGAGACCAACAGAAGTTGACAAGACTTGTACAGAATAACAGAGGTTATGATATAAAGGTTGGCAAGGTTGTTAATGACAGTAATGGCAATGGGCTACTGAAACAGGATCTAGAAAATTTGGGTACATGGGCTGAGAAGTGCAACTGAAGTTTAACATTGACAAATGCAAAGTACTGCATATGAGTAGAAGTAACCCGAAAGGAATGTACCAACTTATGTCGTACTACACTTAGGGTGGTAGAAAATGAAAACAACCTGGGAATGATTATGTAGTCAGATATGAAGTTTTCTGAGCAATGCAGAAAACTTCATATCTAGCAAGATTCCTGGATATCATCCACAATACCCCATGGCCTGCCAGAGCAGGTTATGGGTTATGGTCAGAGCAGGTCATGAGGTCTGTAGGCATCATTTTAGGAAGGATGTACAATAGAGTTGCTTGAGCGTGTCCAGAGTAAGGCAACACGATTGGTGAGTGGAACGAAGGGGTCCTCTTACCAAGAAAGGCTTAATTTCTACAAATTGCAGCGACTGGAGACTAGAAACCTGCGAGGTGATTTGATTGCTGTGTATAAGGCCTTGAATCGGTTGAGCACGCTGAATTCTGATGGGGTTCTTCCGCTTACTCATATTACGAATCTGAGGAAGCATAAATTTAAATTGAGGAAAGATAGTTGTAGAACAGATGTGCGGAAATTTGCCCTTTGCCAGCGGTTGGTTAATTGCTAGAACAAACTCTTATTTATCTGTCTTTGTGTATTTTGATAGCTTAAATAAATTCAAGGAAGAACTGGACAAACGTTTCGACGGAATGGTTGTGTGAAATTGTTTTTTTTTTTTTTTTTTTCGGCTGATGCTACATAAGCTCATACGCTTGCTTTCTTGTATCGCATGCCTCTGTTACTACTACTACTACTACAGAAAGGATCTATACAGTCAAATAAGGGATAAAGGGATGGTTGAGTGGGAGAAGACAGAGAGTGGTAATCAATGGGCACTGCTCATCGTAGACTAATGTTATTAGTGGAGTCCCTCAGGGTTCAATGTTGGGTCCATTGTTGTTTTCTGTATTTATAAATGATATTGATGATGGTATATCAAGCTTAATGCCCAAGTTTGCAGATGTTACAAAGGTTGGCAGGGTTGTAAAGGACACTAATGACAGTACACTGCTGCAACAGGATCTAGAAAAGTTGAGCAGATTGGCTGAGAGGTGGCAAGTGAAGTTTAACATGGACAAATGCAAAGTACTTCATATGGGTAGCAGTAACCCCAGAGAAGTGTACCAAGGTGTTGTTACACTCATTGTAGTGGAGAATGAAAGAGACCTGGGGGATTTTTTGTGCAGTCGAATACGAATTTTTTTTCTGAGCAGTGCAGACAGGTGCCTGAGTAGGTCATGGGGTTTTGTAAATGATATACAAGAATTTTGCGAGCAGAATTATCGTCCCATTGCAATTACTTCTACTCTTTCTAAAGTAATGGAGAAATAAATTAACCGCCAACTCTTAAACTACCTAGAAACCTTCCGTCTGATCAACGATCACCAGCATGGATTCCGTCAGTGTCGATCCACTGGTGATATTCTGGCTAATGTTACCCATTTATGGACTAATTCAATGGAAAGGTTCGGTCGGTGAAACACAAGTAGTTGCTCTTGACATCTCAAAGGCTTTTGATCGTGTTTGGCATAAAGGTCTTCTAAACAAGCTTCCATCTTATGGTTTGCCAACTATTTTTAGTAATTGGTTATACAGTTTTCTCTCTGATCGCTCACTGAGGGTGATGGTAGATGGCTCTGTCTTCTAACTTCTCCACCTATGCCGGTGTCCCCCAAGGTTCAGTTCTTTCCCCCACTCTTTTCCTCTTCTATATTAATGATCTTCTTCCATTGACTGGAAATCCTATCCCTAGTTTTGCCGATGATAGCACATTGCATTCAACTTTCCATTTTGAGAAACCTTGTCCTGCTCAATCAGCTGCAACTTCTCGAAAATCTGCTACCAATTCCTTAAATGCCGATCTTCAGTTAATTCTCCAGTGGGGCAAAGACAACTTAGTTGATTTCAACCCTTCTAAAACTCAGTCTTGTCTTATATCTCGCAAAAAGGATTCTTCTGCTCCTATGCTTATCTTTAGTGACACTCCAATTTCTAGGCAAAAGGATATATCTCTTTTGGGGATTACCATGACTTCTAATCTCTCCTGGCACAAGCACATTACAAATATTGCTTCCTCTGCATCTAAAAAACTTGGTTTTCTCTTTCGCTCTCGGCGTTACTTTTCTTCCAAACAGCTGCTCACTCTGTATAAATCGCAAATCCGCCCTGCCATGGAATATTGTTCCCACATCTGGGGTGGTGCCCCCAACACCTCTCTCAGGCTTCTTGATTCCATTCAGACGAGGGCAGTTAGGTTAATTAATGATTCATCTCTAACAGAGTCTCTCCACTCGCTCTCTCATAGACGCACTATTTCTGCTGCATGCCTCTTCTACAGATACTTCCATGGGCACTGCTCTTCTGAATTAGCTTATATAATTCCCGCTCTCTCTTTCAAAATAGTCCGAATACGTGCCGCCACCAGCCAACATCCATTTACTGTCCAACTTCAAACCCACAGAACCAACTTTTCATCTTCCTCATTTATTCATTCAACTGCCGTTTTCTGGAACAACCTTCCCTCATACGTATTTCCTGAAAATTACAATCTACAGAAGTTCAAGTCCAATGTCAACAAATATCTTCTTTCGTCTTCTCAATCTCCAACCCAAGCACGGTACTAAGTACTATAGGTTCTAATACCTCTCGTGTTTGGGGTTCACATAAAAAAAAAGGGATAAGGAGGTGATTGTCCCCTTGTATAAGGCAATGGTCATGCCATACGTTGAGTACTGCGTACAGGTCTGGAAGCCTCATTTTAGGAAGGATGTAGAGTTGCTAGAACGAGTACAGAGAAGGGCAAAAAGACTAGTGAAGGGAACAAAGGGGTGCATTTATGAAGAAAGGCTTAAGTTCTGCAAATTGCAGTGTCTGGAGACTAGGTACCTGCGAGGTGATCTGATTGAGGTGCATAAAGCCTTGAATGGTTTGAGCATGCTCAATGCTGATGGGATTTTTCCTCTTGCTAAGAATAATCACCTGAGAGTACATAAATTCAAATTGAGGAAAGATAGTTGTAGGATAGATGTGCGGAAGTTTGCCTTTAGCCAGCGGGTAATTCGTTGGTGGAGAAGTAAACTTAGAAGTAAAAAAGAAAATGTCTTACCAATGATCATAAACAGCTTCTAACGGGCTTGAAATAAATATTCGGTACGAAACTGGAACTGGATTTAGAACCGTATTATGAAGGCGGATATGTGGTAGCAGTAGTAATATATTGCCACGATGCAAGAAAGCAAGCTTATATAGCACCAGCCAAAAAAAGAAAAAGAAAACCTTACACAACTCACAAATCCGTACCGTCCAAGAATTTTTTTAGTTTTTCCTTAATTTATTCAACCCATCTATTTCCACAGCAAGAGATGAAAAACTGTTCCAGCAATCAACCACCCTCCGACAGAAGACACACTTCCGCACATCTATCCTGCAACCATCCTTCCTCAACTTGAATTTATGATCCCTCATGTGTGTAGTCTCAGCATGTGAAAGAATGTAAGTAACATTTAGCGTACTCAATACATTCAAAGCTTTAAACACCACAATCAGATCTCCCCTCAGGTGCCTAATCTCAAGACACCTGTAATTTTTAGAACCGGTCTTTATAGCAAAAGACAGCCTTTTGTTCACTTCACCAGTCTGGCTCCCTTTTCTGCACCCATTCCAGAAGATCAACATCCTTCCTAAAGTGAGGCCTTCACACCTGTATAGAGAAGTCAAGATGTAGTATAACCATGGCCTTCTAAAAGGGGATAATCACCTCTTTATCCTGCTAGCAAAGTTTCTATATATCATTGACAAAATCCCATGTGTTGTCCTGGTAGCATGTCTGCACATGCTACCAAGACATGCTTTCATATCTCACTGAACAACAACCCTCAGCTCTTTTTTTCATTTGCCATTACCCTGGGCGTAGTGAGAAGTTGCTCTTGGATTACTGCTACCCATACGAAGGTAAGTATGTGTAGTTTAATGAGTTTGAACTTACCCATATGCTTCATATGGGTAACTTCAAACTCATCAAACTACACATTTAGGACCTTGCATTTGTCAATGTTAAACTTAAACTGCTATTTCTAGCCGATCGCCTTAATTTTTCTTGATCTTGTTGCAGTAGCATACCGCCATTACAGTCGTTAACCATCGTGCCGAACTTTGTATCATCTGCAAAGTTAGACATTAAGGCTGATATACTTCATCGATATCATTAATAAATATTGAAAACAACAATGGGCCCAGCAGTGAACCCTGATGGACTCCACTAATAACATTAGTCCACGAAGAGCAGTTCACATTGATAATCACACTCTGTCTTCCTCCACCTAATCATCCCTTTATTCATAGCAGTAACTTGCCCTTATTGTTGATTTGCTTCAGTTTGTATAGCAGTCTTTTATGTGCAACAGTATCAAAATAATCCAAGTATACGATATGAAAATTATTTTTTGCATCCAGTTCCTTTCACCGCATCATAGTGTCTTATCAGATTGGTTAGAAAAGACTGCATCTGAACGCTGTGACTGGAATATAATTGCAGTCTGTCCAGATGGTCCTGCATTACTTCTTTAACCAGCAACTCCATTATTTTCCCTGAAACAGAGGTTAAGCAAACAGATCTGTAATTTGTCATGTCACCTTTTGATCCCCCTTTATGAATTGGGGATACTATGAGTGCACCATATGAATTGGGGGTACTATGATGCTCTCTGGTAAGAAAGTTTTCTTGCCTCTTTAGCTGCCTAACTTAACATAATTGGATAGATTGCATCCACCCAGGTTCCTTTTTTTATGTCCATCCTAAAAAAAATTCATTCTCCAATTTTCTTTCAGTTATCACAAGGTGATCATTTAGCTCCTCGTTAGAGTTTGATAATATTCTGACATCCACTTCAATTCTCTAAGTAATTCCTCATATGTGAATTTAGATACAAAATACATATTCAATTTTTTCGCAACCTGAGCAGGATCTTCAACAGTTAACTCATACGCCTCAAGTGGCCCAAAGCGATTCAGCTCCTTCCTTCAACTTTTAATATAAGTATGGAAGTCTTTCATGTTTTCTTTTCATTCTTTGCCAGTCTTCTCATAATCTACCTTAGTTCGGTTGTCTTCCTTTGTGATTACAGATCCTCGCGAGTAGCACACTGACTATAAACACAGTCTTCTCCAAACCAGATGGAAAAGCCCCACGTTAGAATTCCGTAAATCATTCATGGGACTTTTATGCCCCCCCCCTACATGGATGAGTATCCACGGAGGGGGAAAAGGTTTTTGTTCTTCTAGAAACTCTGGTTTTTTCGCCCAACAAAATAGGCAAACTGACCTGAGACCGTAAGAAATATATCGATATAATAAGAATAAATGGATGATATTGTTTTCAGATAACCTTAGCATGACAGTTTTTTTATGAGGGCGGATAAGGCATGCTACAGGCAGTTAGGACTAAACAATAAGCGACAACAGATGTAGCTGCAATGATATATATATATATTTAATACATATAAGAATATCATATTGGAAGAAGTGGATATTGAAACTCCTTTCAACGTGACATTTACTATACCCTCATACTTATTTAGATCTTTTTTTTATGAGGATACGCCATGGACATGTCCACGCATGTACACATGGTGTACCCTCATAACAAATCTGAGTAAAGACGTCTGAATAAGGTATTGGTTTGTTACAGGATCATAGACAGTGAAAAACACTCTAGAAATTCTCAAGGACTCTAATCTGCAATTCTCTAAGTATCCCCATTACATTCTAGACTCGGGAAAATATTAAAGTTGTACCTTTTCCATTTTTTGGAGAATTATAAAATATTAAATTTTAGTTTGAAATTAAATTGAATATATTAACTTTTACTGAACTTATGTCTCTCTGTAACAACGAAAAAGCGGATGAACACGAAATTACACTCTCTTCTATATCCAATTGAATGAATTTTATGTTCATTTTTCACAAATGAGACTGGAAATTGGAGTTCCCGGAAGTCTCTTCCGGGAACTTCCCTGTCCTCTGACTGAAATTAACAATTCTCCTCAAAGCAGTAATCACGATGACGTCAAGATTTCACGTGATCATTCAGCGCGAGAATACATAAACTCAACATTTAGCTTACCATCTGAATTTGGATAAACATGATGTAGTCTGTTGTTCAGAGAGTCACAGTGAGCTTAATTTATCATTTAAAATTCCCCTTTAATGATAAAGAAACTCGACCTCATAATTCTAACGTAAAGTTAATTATTTGCAAGTCAGCGTTGCAGACAAACAATGTTCAAGAAACAACATGCTTGTGGTTAATACCAATCTCGAAGAGGCTTTATAATTTCAATTTTAGACCTAATGAGAGTCTGTATAATTTGGAAAAAAGTATTTGCTCGAGTGGTGGAATGCCATAATCAATGGCAGCTCCTTAGATGCACTGACACAGGTGTCCCAGGTATGTGCGTTGCTCACGTTCAAGCATTAAGTAAATGTGTAGTAATTTATCTTTTTCCTCGCAACAGTTTAATCACACTGTACTCTTTCACACGACACCAATTAGTCGTGTCTCTGGTGTACAAGAGTTTTCAACTAGTAACTAAAGAAAATCAACTATAAAAGAAACTCTATTAAGTTGTAATTAGAAAAGAGGATTATCCTTTGAGGGGAATCTTAATGAAGTTTGTGATAGTGAAAAATCCAACCCACTAGTGTTTAATTGTGTTTGCAATACTTTCTACTATTGTGATTATGCACAACCTGTTTGTTTGTTTCTTTTAAGTATATTGACGATTCTTTAGTTTCATTAATTATTCTAAAGAAATCTGAAAACCTAGGAAATATAACCGTCGATATACCCTGTCCATTCGCTATCTTATTGGCGCAATTTATAATTTACCAAAAAAAAAAAAAAAAAAGCAGGCCAGCCTTGGAAATATATGCCCCTGTATATGCACGTTCTCTGCAGTACTGGTGTAATATACAGTATAGCAAAACGAAGTTTGGGTTAATAAACCTCCGATAGTAACCGATAATTCTTTCGATTTCCACCTTTAAAAGTTTCAAAGCATTTTAGGAGAGTGGGTCTTCGGGATTCAACTTTCTAACTTATTTACCATTAAGAGGGAACGAAAGAACAATTTTCATTTACAGAGCGATTTTCGTTCTTTTTTTGATTTCTTTTTTTTTTTTTTAAACTCGCTTTATTTTCGTTTAGCGTAAGTGTATGTGGCTGTATGCAGTACCAGAAGAGATGCGCTCTGAGTAAAATGCATCATTAGATGATTAGGGGAAGCATCTACGATCTAGAATGATTCTAATACGTCTGTACCATGTGAACAATTTAAGACGCCATCTGGTTAAAATCAGTTTCTAAGCCAGTTAAGACTAAACAGAAACTAACTCCTCTATCAAATTCTTGCACAGTCATCACTGGGGATTAAACAAGTTATCTGGCGCGAACATTAAGTACTTCAAGTGGCTTGGAATCATTCTGCAAAGGCCACATTTGCATACAGAGCACAGAGAAGTCGAGTGAAATATGCCACTTCACCTAACTGTATTACATCTTATCGCGGAGTCATTCACTGCCTCCACATACGACATAATCTCGGTGTTAGAGGGAGTGAGAGGAGAGAGAGACTGGACGCGATACGAACCCTCTCTCTCTTTCGCTCTATTACCACCGCTCTATACATACACACAGACATTCGCTCTTGTGGAAGAGCCGAGAATGGGTTCCACTAACAATAAAACATTCCGTTAAGGTTATGTTTTGAATCTTGAAGAAAATGCATCTCGTTTAAGCTAACTGGAAGAATCACTTCTTTGGAAATGGAACTTTTTAAGCTTCGCATGTACTTACTTTGAATGCTGTCGCTCTGCTAAACTTTTAATGAGCAAACATAACAAAAATGTTTTTCTCTTCAGAAAGCTTCTAATCTCATCATTATTGTATGAGAATCTTGATCATTCCTGTCGAATATTAATAACTGAATTCATATCCCAATTCAGCTATTGTTTACATTTTAGTTTAATGTTGTGGTAGCGACGTTTTTACAAAAACCGTTTTTCTGTTTTGTTTGTAAATTATTATGAACGGTAATAGAGCAATTCTTGAAGGTCTAAAGTGTTTGTTACTGAAAAAATCAAAAATTATTTTAAAAAGAGAAGATAACTTTTTCGAAAGTCATAATCTGGTGGATATCTCATGTGTAAAATTACTTTTATTTATGATGAAAGATAGATCACATGACAGCTACTTGTGGACAGCCATATGGCCAAAAAGCATTAAGCACCTAAATAAGATAATTTCTGCAGTTACAGAATATTAAATTTTGTACTTGTATTTGCATACGGCAATTACCCATTTTTTCTGGCCAAATTTAAACCAAAGAAAGATATTGCATGTTTTAAGAAAGATACTGCACGTTTGAATAAAAATATTAATTAAAAGCAGAAGTGTTTTCCCCTTTTGTGCAATGTGCTGAAATTAGGTACTCTTTTAAGTCTACGTGGTTGTGACTTTTCTTGGAAACTCTTTTCTCCTCCTTACGGATCCAGTAAAATTATGAAGACTGTTAATTTATCACCGGAAAAGGAATTACCTTCAGAAATAATAAAAGTTTCCTGGGACATGCGCGATTTTGTAAGTCACTAGTAGGTATATTCCAATTAATAACAAAATGTAATTTAAGTTGACAATATATAGGTTGTTTGTTGATCCTATTTTTGCAGCATGACGGTTATGAGATCAAAATGAGAAGCAATCGGCCCAGACACCATTGGCAAGTTACCAATATTACTAATTAAGATGAAGAATACAATATTTGGTTACAAAAATTGTTTAGTAAATGAAATTAAACCATATTGTATCCATTGTATTCCACAAATTCTCATTTTTGTCTATCCTTAGTTCATCCCCCAAATTTTACTTCACTGTTCTACTCTTACATTCACTCCTTTCTCTTGAATGATCAACTAGAATAATTCTATCAGCAAAAATCACATAGTGGTCAATTTCCTTACAAATTTTATCTGTTCTAATACCACTGCATAAGATTCTAGCCAGAGCCCTGATTTAAACCAACCAGCAATTAAAAACTTGACCAGCCTCTCCACAAACACTCCATATTCTAGTAATAGAACCCCTTTTATTTACTTGCGTATCCTTAATATCCGGCACCTGACTACCTACAAATAACCTTTGTTTACAGGAAAATTAATAGTGTGCTACAACCATTAGATTTATGTAAATATCCTCCGATGTTTTCAGCAATTCGGCCATCAAAGCGGTTACTAATTCAGCTCTGTTTTCTGCAGCCTTTCTTCACGATTACCTGACGAGCAAGTTCATTCATAGGTTCTCTATAAGACTGAGGTTCATTTTTTTTTCATTTATTTACACACTCAAATATTATGTACAATCTCAAGAAACATATACAATAATTTATATACAATTTTATGTACATTTTCATTCTCATATATAATTACCATAACATTACAGTTGAGGAAGCACAGTACAAAACACGTGTGTGTGTCCTGGTATCAAGGGTGGCCCCTAGGCATAGCCCATCTCCACCTAGTGGATCCGTATTGAATGTAGGACCTCTGCAAAGGAGCAGCCAATACCTGTGCAGCTGCTGTCTGGTGCCTGTCCCCAGGCGCGAGTAGCCGGGCCTGGTTTTTTTTTTTTTTTCCTCTTACATGCAAAAGTGCTCGAGATCCCGCACCCACTGGAGGTAGTACAATACAAGTGGGTGCATGCTATCCCGCTCACAGGCTGCCCAGGCCTGGGAGCCCGCAAAAAAAAAAAAAAAAAAAAAAGGCTGGAGCTCCAAAAACCCATTGAAGTCACACAGCCAAGAGAAACATTTTTAAAGAACCCTGCAGTTATCAGTAGCATTATATATCAGTTATCCTATTAAGTTTAGCATTAACAAGGAAATAAACTGTTAGATTTACCAGTGAGATTTACCACTCTCTCTGTTTGACTGTTCTAGCAACAGAATTTGAGAATTATTTACAGTCGTTTTTACAGCAACATTAGTTGTTACTTACCAGTAGTTACATGTATTTCTGGTTTGTACAATGGTAAAGACTGTCCAGTAGTCTAACTGTTCAGGAAATATAGTCTCATTTAATTTCTTCCCCGGTAGAATCTGAGCTTGTAGAGTATTGGGCGATAGAAGTTCCTCGATGCGATTTCCATGTAGAAAGTTCACATGGTATTCCTGAGCTTTAGGCAGGAGAGGAAGTTCCCAGCATGCATTAAAGCACTCGCAGTAACACTAGCGTTCTTGCAGAAGGTTTTTCTATACGTGTAGCTATAAATTATCAGTCAGAGCAGAAATTGGAGTTTTTTGTGTTCAATTGGCTTGATGGCATTTCAGATTATTGCAGGATTCTTCTTATGGGGAGAAGATCTTATTTTATTTTATTTATTTATTATTATTTTTTTAAAGTAAGATTTCATAAGAGAGAAGTGTGTTCGGGTGCACAGAGGTATGGGTATTCTTAACTGTACGGATAAGCAATTATTTACAATTCTTCAAGGTTAGCTTCCTAATAATTTAGGCCCGTTTATACACAAAGCTTCTCAGTGAGCCGTCCAGCATCACTTAGAGGAGAAAGGGGTCTACCTGTCATTTCCTGTTGCGTTGCTGGCTATCTTCCGATATGTTCTTCCCAAAAGTGAGTTAATCTGGATAATTATGACCCCGCAGTAGAGTTTCTAGCCGCAAGTCTTTTCTTGAAAACTGCCGCAGAGAACTGTTGAAATGTAGTGAAGACATCAGAATTTTCGATGAGCAAATGTACATTATTTTCTGAGAGATTATTTATTTTACTCAGCAGTACCTGTCTTTCATTCGAATTTATAAGACTGAGGTTGTCAGCGGGGATAATACAGTGGTTATAATCACTGTCTTCCCTCATGCCCGATGGGAAAGGCCGGTGTTCGAATCCCGTCAATGACGCCAGTAACTTTTATGACCTTTTTTCATGGAAAACACCTTAGTTAGTAGGTCTAAGACGGAGACGAAGGTTTTTTTCCTTCACGGAAACTCGAGTATTTTGTCCAGCATAAGAGACAAATAGACCATGTTACAGGTTACAAATACACGCAAGTTATGGACACAATATAGGTGGCATATTAGCTAACGATTGGGTGGCTTTATCATGCAGTTTTACAGGAGGGATCCTGAACTGACCAGTCCAACCTTTCGAAGCTCAAGTCCTGAAACCAGTCCGTCACAAAGCAGCAGCATGACACGGAATATTGTCCTGTTTTTTATCCATATCACTGCTGTCCAGGGCGTCCCGCTAGACCTCAGTATTTATAGTTTTTTTCCTAAACGAGGAATGTTCTCAGCCGAGATATTAAATACGGCCTGAGATTATCACGTTGCCTCCTCCAAACTACATTGGCGGGACGACACAATCCCGGATAGCTTTATCCCGGCATTCACCACATCCACGCACGACCATCAGACTGGAAGAATATGTTGCTTGACTTGTCACTCTAAAGCACAGCTTTCCATTGGTCAAATAACGGAGGGCTTTACACCAAGCTAAAGGGGGTTTGGCATTAGTATTAGTAACGGCCGCATGGTGCAAGAAAGCCTATGGCTTATGCTGCACCAGCCAAAAAAAAAAAAAAAAAATCCGAACAAAACAATGATAAAAAAATAAATAAATAATAATAATTAATAAAAAAAAGGAAATTAAACCTATCATCCTATGCGCTTCCCTTACCCGAAAGTACTATCCAGATGACCTTTGAATTTCCTCAAACTGTCGGCCTCTACCACCCATGAAGGCAACTTATTCCAGTAATTCATAACTCGCTGGCTAAAATAAAACTTCCTGCAGTCCAATCTAAACATTTCCCCCCATAACTTGAATTTATGTCCCCTAGTTCTAGCATCATTTATAATCTTGAAAATTTTGTCCTCATTCATTTTACTGATGCCTCTCAGAGCCTTAAACACCTCAATCAAATCTCCTCTAAGGTGTCTAGTTTCCAAACTCTGCAACCCACATATTCGAAGTCTTTCTTCATAAGGATGGCCTTTTTCTGATCTCACAAGGCGAGTTACCCTTCTTTGCACCATTTCAAGAAGCTCGATGTCTTTCTTTAGGTGCGGTCTCCATACTTGAACACAGTATTCCAAGTGTGGTCTAACATAAGCCTTATATAATGGGATTATCACGTCCCTATCTCTACTTGCAAAAGTTCGATAGATCATGGATAGGACACCATGGGCCTTCCTTGCAACCTGTTTACAATGCTCAGAGAATTTCATGTCTGACCGTATCGTAACACCCAAGTCCCTTTCCTCCAGTACTGGGTTTAGTTGAACTCCACCAAGTGAATAAGTTATTTTGGGATTACTGTTTCCCAGGTGTAATACCTTACACTTTGTTGGATTAAAGCACAGCTGCCATTTTTCTGACCATTCCTGAAGTCTATCTAGGTCTCTCTGAAGAAGCTCAGCTTGACAGTGATCATTAACTACTCTACCAATTTTAACATCATCTGCAAATTTAGACATCACGCCCTCTATCCATTCATCAATGTCGTTTATGAAAATTAAAAACAACAGTGGTCCTAATACTGATCCTTGGGGAACCCCACTTCTTACATCAACCCAATCTGAGGAATAGCCATTTATCACAACCCTCTGCCTCCTGCCCTGAAGCCATCCTTCTATCCATCTAAGGATTTTCCCAGTGATTCCAACCTGTTCTACCTTATAAAGCAACCGCTCATGTGGGACTGAGTCAAAAGCTTTGCTGAAATCTAAATAAACAATGTCGAAATTATTCCCTAAATCCAGCTCGTGAGTGACCCTTTCGAAATAGCGAACCAGATTTGTTAAACATGATTTGCCCTTTACAAAACCATGCTGAGTATCCTTGAAAATTTCAATTCGATCCAAATGATCCTGAATTCCACCCTTGTTCATTGCCTCCATGATTTTCCCTACTGCTGAAGTCAGACTGACAGGTCGATAATTTCCAACTTCACTTTTAGAGCCACCCTTATGTATGGGAGATACATTTGCACTTTTCCAATCCAAGGGAATCTCCCCAGAGTCCAGTGATGCTCGCATAATTAGCCTCAATGGTTCAATGCACTCGCTTGCCGCCTCCCTTAAGATTATAGGGTGTATTCCATCAACTCCAGAAGCCTTACTGGTCTGTAGGCTCGAAAGTTTTTTCATTAAATAATCTTGCGAAATTTCAATATCATTAATTACATATTTTTTCACTTCACTCCCACAATTTCCCATTGCCACAAAAGGCTTTTCATTTGTAAATATCGATGAAAAATAACTGTTGAGTTCATCTGCAACGGCAGCTGGTGTATTTATTACTATCCCCTTTCCCTTACATAAAGGTCCGATCTGGTTTGCCCTGCTCTTCTTGGCATTTATATATGTGAAGAATTCTTTATCCCCCCCCCCCCCTCTTTGCTCTGTTTGCTAGTGATTTCTCATAAACTGCCTTTGCCTGTCGAACCTTTTCTGTGGCTCTATTACACATCACCTTGTAGCTGTTATAGGCTTCACTACTTTTTATTGCTCTGTAACCTTTCCATGCCACCTTTTTCTGCTCAAGTAATGTGGCAACTTCACTATTCAACCAACTTGGAACCCTTCTCGTGGAGTATTTTTTTAATGGTATATACGCATTCAAAGCATCTGTGATTAATGTTTTAAAAGCGTACCACAGTTCAATTGTATTCATTCTCTGCGCGATATCTACCCATTTAATAGAGGCCATGTAGTACCTTAAGGCATCGTAATTTCCTTTTCTGAAATTAAAACCCGTTCCTTTGCCTTTTACTTCTGCTTCCTCTCTCGTCATCATCCACCGTAGAACTCCGTGATCACTTCCTGCTACTGGTTCCTCTGCTGTCAGCCCTGTTATGTCATCTGATTCATGTGTGATGATGAGGTGTAGGATATTCTTTTCCCTAGTACTTTCCCTGACATGTTGATACAAATAACAGTCATCTAGTTGATTTAAAAATTTTGTTCCCCATGTTGAGTTTACTTCCCATTTACTCCAATCAATTAGAGGCAAATTGAAATCACCCATAATAAGGCATTGACGCTTACTTGCCCATTCCATTTGCGTGTAGAGGCTTTTGTCATAATCTTCACAATCACCTGGTCTGTAGATTACTCCTACTCGCATTATACCTTTGTTTCCAACTATCTCACACCATACAGACTCTATACTTGCACGTGAAACGTCTGAATCCGGGAAAGCTATCGTCGCATTCAGGCTGCTTCTGATAAGAAGCATTACCCCACCACCCCTTCTATCTACTCTGTCCTTCCTAAATACATTATACAAGCCGTACTGAAACTCATCATCCCTAATTTCCGGGTGGCACCACGTCTCTGTAAGCCCTATTATGTCCGCGTTACTTGTTTTAACCAGCAGTTCGAATTCGCTCATTTTATTGACGACACTTATAACGTTACTGTATAAACAATTAAGAGTATAAACAATTAAGCATTTGTCAGGGTAATTAGCAGCTCGTGGACTGCTACCACTTGGTTACAACAACCGTGGTAACAATATCATGCAACGTCCTGCGCACTGTACTGGTACTGACATGCATTCCATTTGTCTCACTGAGAGCGTGTGTGTGTGTGTGTACTGTGACAACCTCGACCTTCTTTCCGAGCGGACGATTCTTTTCAGGTAGCTCTTATAACGTTCCTTCAGCTTCGGAGACTTTCCAGGTCGTTTGTTGAGAGTTTCCCGGTCTGCTTCCATTTGCAGATCACACCACCAGTTTTCGACCTATAGATCTTCAGGTCTATAGGTCGTGGTGCTTCTGGAGGACGTGACCTTCTATCAAATGAGGAATGTCCATGTATTAATTGTAGGGCAGTGTATTATCATGTGTAACTATAACCAAAGACCAACATAAGGCCTAAGTCTGCTTTCATTATCTTTATTTTTCAGTGGAATCAACATTTGCTATTTTTCCCAACTGGTTGCTGTTTAGAAAGGGATACGTCATAATATGCATGATTAAAATTTCAGTATTTGTGAAGGTAACTTAAAGATCTTCAATTTCAAATGAAAGAGTTTTCGATGTAATTTTTCTGGTATTTTAATGACCATAAATACCTGTGGAGAGAAGTTTGAATTATGGATCCAAATCTAATGCGTTTAGGAGATGAATTAAGTTGCTTCTCCTAACTTAGTGGCATTGTATGTTTAACATTATTTGCTTTAAAAGTTAAACGTTTATTCAATGTTTTTATTGTGGCTTGGTAGAAAAACTCCTGCGATAAAATCAAATGGATGTTTGCTCTCTTAGAGCAGCCTGTTTGAAGAGCGATAAGTACGTGCTTCTGATGTCTTGTATAATGTAATGTTGTGGGTGTGCAAGTTCAAGCGTAACGGGGTAGGTAGGTGGTCATCGTATCTTGACAATGCGGAATTTGTGTGTATACAGTGGCAGGTTACTTACTCATTTCTCTCAAGGAGAGGGACAGAAGACGTTGAAGATAGTTATTGGAGTTAGACGTACACAGAAATGCTGGTTACCACATGTCTACGTTTTAAAGGCTGATTTGTTTGTATGTAGGAAGAGAAAGATGTACGAAATTTTACTTTTACAAGATCTGACTAAATTGTGTTATACAGTATAAATACATAAACATTAAAACATCACCAGGGTTATTCAATATCTTCAGTTTATCTAATAATAAATAAGGGAAGTTTCCAACATCCAGTATTTTTAATTCACCAAACAATTTCTTAATAGTCTACACTTCTAAAATCGACATTGGGGTTTTATCATCAGACCAAACAATACAGATTGTGTGGACACGATCCTCTGTGATAGAAATAAGAATAGCAAATTAATTCCTAGTATGATGCTGCTGATTTGTATAGGCCCATGCTCTCTAACCTTCATACACTGCCGTGCAAAACTTAAGGACCAACACTATTTCTAAATGTTAAAACCACAAAATCTTTACATAAGATACTCCTTACTGATGAGAGTAGATTCAGCCTCAGCAGCGATTCTGGACGTCAGCTAATCTGGCGAGAGGTTGGCATACGGTATCACCCCGCAAACCACTGAAAGGGACGATATGGCGGTCGAGGTGTTCTCGTCTCGGAAGACGTTATCTTGGATGGACGTACACAACTCCAGATATTGGAAGGCGGTACTGTAACCGGTGCACGCTACTGTACTGAGGTAATCCTTCCCATAGCCTTAGATGCTAATGCGCCAATAAAATCCAAATCAAATCAAATCAAATCAAAATCCTTCCCCATATGCGTCTGTTCCGTGGTGTCATTGGCCGCCCCGAGTCCGCATTTATGGATGATGCCACTCCCCATCGCACTGCAGCTGTTGATATGCTTTCGGAAAGTGAGAACATTGTTCGTATGGATTGGCCTGCCCGTTTCCGCCGATCTAATTCCCATCGAACACAATATGGGACGCTGTTTGTTGTTTGTTATTTGTTTTTTAGGAGCATTAGCAACTAAGGCCATATTGCTCCGGGGATATGCAATGGTCATTCCCTGACCTTTCCGTATCCTCCGTATTTGGTAGTCGCGTGCTCGAACCCCGGTCTAATCAAGAAGCGTGTGCTACGTACTGCTGCTCTTGCCCACCTGGCTACGTAGGCGCCATATGGGACGCTCTGGGGAGACGCCTAGTGGCACGTCCACACCCACCAGAAAATGTTCACCAGTTGAAGATGGCCCTGACAGAGGAATAGATGATGTTACCGTAAGGACTTATTAACAACATTGTTCTAAGTATGGACAGGCGGTGCAAAGCCTGCATCGATATTAGGAGTGGCCATATCTCCTACTAAGGACCACCCCTTCCCTTTGTTCCATCTTTGGCAGTGGTGCATCTGTATCATGGCAGCCAGTGCTATGTTGCCATTTTCAATAACTTCCCTCTGCACCGTTTTGTTTCCGTTGTTGTGTCGATATTGTTTCCTTCATCGTTTCTGTAGCTCACGAGGTTCCTTTGGTATGCTTTTCACATATCCAGGCCACTCCTATGAGAAGCTACAGGTGAAAATCTGACTGGTCCTTAAATTTTGCACACCAGTGTATAAACAGCCTTCTGAGATGAACTCCTCCACCATGACTCTTATTCTAAATGATTAAACCGGAAGAAGGATAAGTGTGTCTAATAACCGAAATTTTTCAAATTTTTATAATTGATGTCAATGTTTCTTATCTTCTCGGAGATTCTGTTCTCAAGGCATGACTTCTGTAACCAATCTGGATAATCTATGGTCTACCTCCCAATTTCCCTATAAAATCATTCATAACACTTCCTTCTCTTCTGGTTTCCTGACCTATATTTCATTTCATATATCATTTTAATAATTGGTTTAGTGTAGATTATTTTTTCTTTTATCTTTATATATTAGTATTTTATCTCTCATACCTTCAGTTTACGGTCTGTTCAGACTGCCCAGTTAGTATAATCACCGTCCTCCTCACAACGCGCTGAAAAGACCTGAGTTCTAATTCCCTCAATGACGCAAGGAATCTTTATCGGTCTTTTCACAACGTGGCTGAGTTAGTCGGTCTCAGGCGAGTGTAGCACTATTTTTCTCCCGGAAACTAGTTTTTTCGTTCAGCAAACAGCAAATCGGCCACAGGACACACATAAAAATAAACGTACAGCCGTCGGTTTCACACTGAAGTCGCTTATTACTCACTCCAACAAATTGTCGATCTCTCTTTTTTTGGGCTGCTATGACACATTTCCCTCTCTAGGCAGACTTTCAGCCAACGAACATAGATTGTATAGTCGTACTTTCCGACTGCAGAACAGTGACCAGATGAGCTACCGATCTGTAACATATTAGGTTAGGTCCCATTCTATATTCTAGTTCCTTTCATAATCGGAATTTGCGCTGAACGTTCCACCTTTTTCCATTCATGTTCACATGCAATTCTCGAATAACACAACAGTATGACATGAGGCATTATCTTGGTAAAGCAATCATAGGTTTTTACCGAAGAACTGTAACATCTTAGGGAGTATTGAACTGTCCAAAATATTAATGTAGGCGTACGCTTTTATTGCTCCCTTCACATCCATCAAAGGTCTCGGACCATTCCATAAGAAACAGATAACCACCATAACTCCTCCTACTCTAAACTTTATTGTTGGTACGATACACTTCTTCAGTAGACGTTCTCCAGGCATCCATCTCACTGATACCCGCCCATCATCTGATCAGAATAGGATGCAGCAAGATTCGTCTCACAATAGAAACGATTTCTACTGCTTTGTGAACCAATTATGACATTCATTTCACCATGGAAGGCGAGACAGCCGATTACAGTTGGCGATGTTTGGCGAAGCTGAGACCGTGGAGTTCTGTCTACTCCTGAAACCTTGATGAATTAAACTCTTGAAATATTTTCTGAAGAATGTCTAATAAGATTGTCGTACTCTCCTTTGAGCATCTTCTAATCACTTGGAATCATATTCCGTTGTGTCTCTTTTCGTTGCTGGATGGTTTTGGTACCTTCACGCTTCCATTTAATGATAACACCCACCGTCAATTTTGGATAGTGTAGGTTATAGCAAGTGGACCAATCGACAAACCAACAGTGTAATAGCCGACAGTTATATCCTTCTCGAAATCGGTCAGCTTGGCTGTACCAGCCATGATGAGAATAACTAATTTATTTCCGGATAAAGTTAGTTATTCTCATCATGGCTGGTACAGCCAAGCTGACCGATTTCGAGAAGGAAATAACTGAAGGATATACTTTCCAGAAGGATATATCGTTCCGGAGTATGAAGAAGAAATCCTTCAATGCTCTGCTCAAACCTGCAGAAGCTCTCGACCTTCAAGAGAAACTTTCCCAACAGTATCATCGATATATTGAATTCTTTCTCCGGTTTTGATCTTAATTTGTGGCCCAAGTACCGAAATATAGTGACGATAAGCATAAATCCCTGTTCAAGTGCTTGCAGAATGCTTGTAACTATCACTGCAATTAAGACTAGGTCCATGTTGAGGGATCTTTGTTATTATTATATATGGATTAGATCATAATTTATTAACTTTCATTTAATACTGCAGAGTGTTTTGTGTTTTAAGGCAATGGTTGCAATAGGATGTAGGTACGTAAATTTATTTCATGTCTCCACTAAGATTGTTAGAATGCTAGATTTCCCTGGTTGTCTGCAAAGGGAATCATGTCCAGTATAGTTTTCGCGAAGAAACAATTTTATTATAATTATTACAAAATTGGACTCTCAGAATACTTTTTTGGAGGATGGTGTACAGGAATCGAAGGTCACTATATTGTGATAACTAGACTGATACTAGTTAACAATTTGATTTATCATGGACTCTTCTGTCCCAGTGTGGTCATGCAGAAATAATAAACAATATTTATTTCTATTTTATATTTTTGTTGTGATTACAATGAGTTATATACTCACAGTAATCACACCACACTGGTAATTTCAGATTAAAGTTTGCGGTCAAGTGTAATAATGTCTGTTGAATTAAATCCCGAGCAATAAAATTCCAATTTATTTATTTTTATTATTTTTTTGTATGTGAAGAAAGTGGATGTACAACGAACTTTCCTTTGGTATGCCTCTGATCTTTTGTGTTTCCTAGAGCATATAAATGCAATTTTTAAATTTATTGGAGCTACGGCTGTTTACAATGAAGAGTTTTGCCAATGTTTTAGACTCTTGACCTGCTTGAAAGAAATTAGATTTTTTTTTCTTGGTTCGAATGATTTTTTTGTGATGTGCTGAGGAAAAGTTAATAGTTTTATTCTTTCGTAAACTAATTAGAGTGCGTACCAGAAGCAATATCATCAACTGATGTCGCAAAGGGTAGGCACCGTGTAAAGTTTTCTCAAGAGAATCTTAAAGAATCTAATTACCTGAATATCACGTGATCGGATTCAGCAAAGCGTGACGGGGGAAGACACTTGAACTTTGCACTCGAGTTCTAGCCTCGTGGTGAGTCATTCATCGTTTGTCCTAACAGTTTTACGCCCCACTCAGAGAGGTTCGAGATTTCTTTTTAGCAGCTCCTCAAGGTGGCGAACGATTTCGTCTTTTGAACTTCGTAACACCAACGACCTCGTGCTTTGCTTCTTCTTTTTCTCATTCTCTTCTACTTTGTAAATGTCCTGTTATTTTTGAAGCGGCTAATGAGCTTCTCTGACATCCAGGTAAAAACCAAGACCCCGAGATGAAATTTCAATTATTTGCAGGTAAACAGAAGGAAGTTTAGTGATGGGCTTTGACATTCAATATGCCGTGAAGAAAGCAGGTTTTTGTGGCGGTTGTGCTTTCGATTTTCTTTGGAGTATTTCCTCTTTAAACTACGTACCTTTGTGCAGCTATTAGGAAGTCATCAATAGAAAAACGCTAATTACTTGAATCTGCACTTTCTTTAAGAAAGCTTCGAATATTTTCTTACAATATTTTCTTAGTGCCTTTTAAAGCTGTTTATTTCTTTCTTTCGGTGTCCGTGGAAGGTGAAGCTTCTTTTTCTTTACAGATAGCAAGAAAAGTGTGTCACAAGAGAAGAGCTGTTTCAGATTCATGGGCCTTTTTGTCAACACTTCAGCCCGGTTCGTTTTGGGCGTGGTGTTTCAGGACGTTGTATTCGTTATCCAGCACGCAGGCAACTCGACCATAGAATACACAGAGTTTACAAATAGAACTAACGCCTCATGCCCTTACTTGCCTTGAAATAAATATAAAACGCAACAACACGGTATGGTTCCTTATGTTTGAGAATTACGAGAAAAATATTATTTTTTTATCGCTAGAAGTCAACGCTTTCGACTATCGGAATATATACAAGAAACTTTCTTAGAAAGTTATAAATTATTTTTTTAAAATGAGATTTATTATTTGTTATTCTGAAATGAGATTTATTATTTCTACAACGGTCCTAGAAAGAAGATATATGTTAAACATATATCTTTTACACTGAATTGGCTTTGCATTAGGAACACCTATCTAATAGCTCGTGGACCACCTTTTCCCCGTAAACGTCTTGATATGGACTCCACAAGGTGTTGCAGGGTGTCCACTGGTAGTGCAACCCATGTGTTGCACAGTATGTCCGGTAGTGTTAGGATAGGTAGATGGCCGTAGCGTGAAATGTCTTTCTCCGATAGGTTCCAAACATGCTCAATTGGGTTCAGATCGAATGAGCGGGGCAGCCATGGGAAGACAGAAAATTCATTACCATATGCATGAAACCAGTTAGCAACCTACTTGGCCTTGTGGCATGCACGTTGTCTTGTTGATAAGCGCCGGAGTTGTCTGTCATTATGAAGGATGTACCTGGTCGGCGAAGATAGAATGGTAAGCGCTCCCATCAAGCCGTTGATCAGCAGCAGAGAACCCAGGGCATGCCACTTAAACAGTTCTCAAGCGATTATATCACCACCTCCATCCTGCCGAACACAGCAGTGCATCCAAGTGCCATGACCCCATGCTGCTTTCTCCAAATGCGGATACATCCATCAGCATGACAAAGTTGGAAAAATGATTCATCAGACCAGGCGATAGATTTACATATGTGTGTAAAGGTGGTCTAGTTTTTGTGCTGTCGTGCCCATATAAGGAGTAGTTTCTTATGTCTCGCAGTGAGCATTAGTACCACGTGAGAGCCATGGCCTATACGAGGTAATATCCAGTGCATACTCCATATGGATAGTTTTCTTGCTATTTTTACATTGTACTGCGTCACTGCTGTGTGACTAGACGAGATATAAAGCTCACCAAGGGCGTCGACCACACGTGGCTGTCCCACGTATCACCGTTGGCTGGTTCTTCGACCACTATTGAGTTAGTCACGGTAGACTCGTGACACCACAGTACAGGAGCATTGGATCCTAGAGGTCTTGTCCCTACAATCATTCCAGTTCGAAGCCGGAAAGAACCCGCCCGACTCATCCTTACTCGCAGACATTGAGCAGCTGATCGCCACGTATGCGAAAGACAATCTTATATTAGCATTTCCGACTTTGAGCCTTCATCAGCGTCACAGACTAGTTCCTTCCTACTCAATAGAACATTGCTAATGCAAAGCTAACTCAATGTATTTATCTGACAGGCTTACAGTATATTAAACAACAATCGGGATCTTCTTAAAACAATCTCTTAGAAGTTCCAGAAGGATTACAAATTCCTGTTTTGTCATCCCTCCAGCCAGTTTTATGTAATTTGTGCAACCTGCCACAAACCAACTAAAAGTAATGCCTTAAGACCTTGCCATGGTAATGCATGCTGTTAAAAAACTGGTTTGCGTGTATACTTGACCAAGAAGCTCCGGTTTTCGCTCCCTAAAACCAAGCAGTTTTGACAGAAACATATTAGCAATCTAAACAACGCCTTAAACTTTCGTATGTTTATGAAACAAGTTTAGTTACTTCAGCGATAATCCAGTTTTCAATTTCTCGTGATGATATGGTAATAAATGTTATCCACAGTTAACTCGTGGTTATATTTTTCCGGCTGACTGGTTACACCAAATTAATCCTGAACACTCAGTTTTATTTCTCCTGCAGCATATATTTAAAGCGCGTGCTGCAGGCCGCCTGTCATTTACAGTGTAGAGCCGAACTCGTGGGAGAAATGAGTAAGGGAAGTGGCGAACATTTAGTCCAGTTAGGTTTAGAATTAACTACCCACGCTACTCATCTACAGTAGACAAACCGGAGGCCGTACGAAGCAGATTTCGACTATCATCTGTCTTTCGGCCATTCCACTGAAACTCTGCAAGCTAATTTTATTCCTTTCATTTAAACTTAATAGGTGAATATCGCAGTTTAATCTATTAATTATTTAATTGTTAAACTAATTGTAAAAGCATGAGGTGATTCCTACCTATTTGCGCAATTCCGATTACTCCTTCAGATCATTTGATATTTCATAGAATTATTAATTCTCTCTCTCTCTCTCTCTCTCTCTCTCTCTCTCTCTCTCTCTCTGCGTGAAACACGCAAATGTTTGCTGTTTTAATCAAATCCCTGAGTAGTAAGAAAGGCTGTGTCTGCATCCACGCATGCAAAAGTTTCTAGTGGCTGTGTACTCTTTCACTGCGATGTTCTGTCTGAGAACAGCTCAAATTAGAGGGAAAGTCGATAAATTGTCGACTTTAGAAGTGTTGTGGATGAGTATCTTCTAAAGGGGATACTCATCAGATTAGAAGATACTCATCCACAAAACTCTCGTGTTGTGGTTGAGTATTTTCTAATCTGTCCCAACAAAAGGATAAACACTTCCCTCTCCTGTAGGTTAAGGTTACCATCAGCTTCCTTAAAGTTCAACATCAAAAGACTGTGATAGTCGCGACCTAAACATACATTTATTGCTGCAGACCTCTGTGGTCGATGTTTGGAGATTGCAGAGTCTTCCTCTCAGTACAAAAAGCTTAGACCTCAGTTCAAAATGATTGCACATAAATATATGAGCAAATCAGTCTACATTTGTATAAATTTCATGCAGAACAGAGAGCAGTAAAAGTCAACTGAATTTGGAAATTCATATTATCTCTTGAGATGGCAGGTCATGGGTTGCGTGGGAAATTATTCTACAAGAACAGTAGTCGCATAACAAAAGCGCATAGGCGGAGTAAGAACACAACGAGATACAAAGACTCCCTAAATTTTAGAAGGATAATGACCAAATTTTAGTACAAGAAATTTGGATGCTAGACGCATCAAAATTTTCCGTTGTGAAGTAATTATTTAATTTTTAATAAAATTTTACTTCAATTAAAATGTAATATTTTTATAGTAGGCAAAAGTGTAGAGAAAAGTGAAATTAAATACTATACAAATCTTAGCAATTTTAATAATCCTACAATACAGTGGAAGAAGTATTGTCCGTTTTCTTCTATAGATGTCAAATGAAATAAGAAATTTGGTACATATTTGGTGTTAGCATTGGTTTCTCTCTGTGTTCTGTCGTTGGTAGCATCTGCATGTAACCAATATGTTCCCCGTTTCTGCGTAGCTCCCGAACATCGTTCACTGGTTTGCTGTTTACCTAGACATATATTAATTTCATATTCCTGCTTGGATGACCCTCGCTTAGTTGTACCATCAGACAGTACACCGAACAGCATGTTATCGAATATCTATATGGAGTACTTCGATACAGTTGTAGATAAACAAACAATTACGATAAGCGGGAGACAGAAACAGCAATATTACAGATGGGAGCATATTATAAACCCCCAATCACTCCCCTGACTTCCATCGGAGATACAGTCAGGCGTTTAATGCACTCTAAGAATTGGATTTGCTTTGGAAGAGTAAATTGTCGCCCTATGCAAATAGTTACCGCTGATATATATTTACTGTCCACGCACACTAACTAAAGTTTCGTATTTGAAGTTAATAACGGTGTTCAGGGTTTCCGATAGAAACGTGAAGATACAAACAAAGCTAGAGAAGATATTTGTTGCCATTAACAACCAATAATCGGATATTTTCT
This sequence comes from Mastigoproctus giganteus, assembly GCF_048544385.1. NCBI lineage: Eukaryota > Metazoa > Arthropoda > Arachnida > Uropygi > Thelyphonidae > Mastigoproctus > Mastigoproctus giganteus. Next base: position 14,445,602 of record NC_143583.1, read on the forward strand.
CCTATTCAGGTTCAACCTGTGCGAGGCATTGAGGAGATAAATATACGACGTCTTCAACACGCTTGTTAGAGATAAACACAAACAACTCTGCGTTGCCATATAGCATCTGTAACTATTTTGTATTAAAATAATATTGATCGTATTATATATTTAAATTTATTGTAGTTGTTAAATTAATAATCGTTTCGGATTAAATGATATTGAATTTTGTAGGAAGAAAATCTTTGGATGTTGAATATCAAACGCTATCCTGTTTATGCAGTAATTGTAACACTCGCGGATATCGCAAGGCGTATAATTACCATCCTCCTTACACTGGGTGGAAAAAGCCCTTTTCTAAATCCATTCAATGACACGAGGAAGTTTTATGGGCTTTTATCACAAAGTGGCTGAATTATTCGGTCCCAGGCTAGGATTGCAATGGTTTCATCTCCCGGAAACTAGGGTTTTGTGACTAGCAAACAAGGAAACCAACCATAACACACGCGGTCTAATCACCGATGCCCCTAAACCTCTACAATAACAGTGATCTTGGCACTGCAGACATCTAGGCTCAAACAGTCTTAAAGAAATAATAATATTTAAAAAACACAAAAGAGGAAATTTAACTTTTCAGAAGTCAGGTTATGTTCACGTTTGTTGAATACAGTCTTAGTTTAGAAGTCACAGAACGTGGTCCATGTGCTGGTTGCGGATGACACTTGATTGTAGTTTCATACCTTTCAGGTAAAGTAGTGAGTAGCATACTTGCTCTCACATAGATGATGAAGGTGGGATTCTCAGGGGCAGGAAATTTTATTAGACTCTTTCATTTCATGGCCAAGATAGTCTCTCTCAGGCGAGATTTCTTGGATTTTACTTTTGGGGATTAAAAACCCCCCTTTTCGAAAAATAAATCATCTGCTGTTGTTCAAATTACAGATAGACGAATGGCTGAGGATGTTTAAGTAGTTATCAAAATCCGTACCCCCCCCCCCTCCTGTACGTCAAAACGAATGGACCAACCCGATACTCAGCCGTGAATCATCCTCAGGTTGCATCTCTTCACCTCCCAAATGAAAAGAGCTTTTTCTGATGATCGTATAGTAAAATTATATCTTTTTAAATTATACTTGAAGCGTGGTAATAGAAAAATAATTTAAAATAGCCCAATTATGAATTGAATTAATCGAATTTATTGAAATCAAGAGTAATCAGTACTCTATACTCCTCGATTACTACACTGCGAACATCATCACCTATACATTCAATTGACGAAAATGAGTCGCTTGATCGCCAGTTGGATAAGTACATCAATAGACTGCACCGTTGAAATTTGCACTAATGGAACTAGTGCATTATCATTTGAAACTAAGGATCGATAGACTGTTGTTAGCAACGCTTACGATTTCGTGTACGGGGAATAAACACCAACTATCTTTACCACTTCAGCGAACAAACTTTTATGAATAACAAGTACATCTTCTCCGCTAAAAGCAAAAAAACTACTCATTCAGCTAATTTCAGATTACGCTGTTAATGTAAATAGCACGCACCTGTACAGCTGCATTCGTGCATTTTAAATTTTGTATTATCGCAAAGCATGTATTATTTCAAAGCAGTATTTTGTATTTGACGAACTTGTGAAGGACTGCATTTTCCATATAGGCGCCAATAAAGAATTAGGCTATGACTCTGATGAAATATAATAAAGTACATCATTGCTAATTAAAAATGGAAAAGATGCCGAAGTCACGAAATTCCGAGATGGCTTCAGCAGCGCAAATTTAAATAAATTCAAAAATGCAAGATTTTCGAAGAGCAGTGCTCGGAGAAAGTAGAGTCAGTCCTCGGAGGACTTCTGGCGTTACCGGATTCTAAAGAAAATAATTAAGTACAGAGAAATGTTGCCTTGAAATGAGATGAGCAAGAGAGAAAATTTAAGATAAAATAATACAAAGAAATAATTAAGTGTGTGCGCATTACAAAACCGTTCAGATGTGAATTGTTCTCTGGGAAATTTATTTGGAAGATTTCCATAAATGTTACCTAAAATGATTAAGCAAAAATCAAGATAACCATTCTAATGCTAGAACTACGAACATATCAACTAGCGTCTAGTGCTTGTGTCTCAGAATTAGGGCTGACCATAATTATTGATGTTTATTTTTTTCTTCAAAGTAGGAAATTCACACACTTCTTCGAATATTTGTAATCTTCTCTATAGCACTTGTCGAATTTATTCACCTATCGCACATTGATAGTTAATTTCTTGTTTAAGATGTGATTACACAAAAACAGATCTCTGAAACGCATACAGTATCGGTTGAATACGAAGAATGTGATAAAATGTAAGCACATAGTGTACATTGTGTTTCGGGAAGGGGGCACCACCGGTGGCTTCCCACAGTTGCGCCATAAGTACTCTTGTGAAGTACACAATACTCTGTAAAAGCCAGACAAAAGTATTGTGTGGGGCATATGAGTAATATTGTGTTGGGTTCTGTTGTTGCGGTCTGGCTTTTGGCAGCAGGATGGAGCCACTAATGGAGCCCCAGGTTACCTCCGCTTGGAGGTAAGCCAGGTTGCCCATTATTCTCTAGCTGGTCTCCTCCACCAGGTTCTACTGAGCTTCCTGGACGAAGACCAAGAAAAAGAAAAAGGAGAGAGAGAGCGATAGAGAGAGGGGATGTAGATGAAGGCGTCCCTCTAATTATTAGTAAAACATTGGCTCCACCAGGCTAAAGGAGGAAGGAGAGGGGTATCCCTAGGGAGAGGGAAGAAAACCCCCCAACGAGGATGTTGGATGACGTTGCCTTTTGGCATTGGAATAGCCAAAAAATGTATTGAATCCTACCCAATCCGAGGACTGGGTTAGTACGGCCAGGTTAGTGCGGTCAGGTGAAATTCTACTATTAGCAGGGGGGGGGTCCTACCCTAAAGGTTCCAGGTTTAACAGGCCACGTAGGTGGAAGTAGAAGGTTAATTCCGATATGAAGGTCAGTTCAGGGAAATACTTCAAGACGCTGTAAGTCCTGGTTAGGGATAATAGTAGAGTCACTATCGGTAGAAATTGTAAACACAGTGACTTATTTTTGTTCCAAATTTCGAAATTGTCACCGACCTGGATATTTGGAGCTAGAATTTGTAGCAAATGTGTCAAAACCAATAACAGGTAGAGATCTCAGTCTCTTAATGTTATCAGAGATCCCACTCACCTTGATGGTTATAATGTAATGAAGCTTTGAGTTGGCTATGTCATTTATAATGATATATTTTTTCTGTTATTTAATTTTATATTTGCCATGCATGGCAGTTTAGGAGAGATCTGGGTTCGATCAATTTGTTCAGCGAGATTTCTTTAGGTTTCTTCAATGGGGGCTGTAGTTAGGTGATCTTAGGCGGAATTGTTTACCCGTGAGTTATTTAGGGTTGTTTCCCCGCATAACGTGCCAGTCAGCGAATGAACACGCACACATGTCGTACAGCAAAAGAACACTTGTCCCGTATTAGAATTAGTCACGGGAAGGGATGAAGTGGGGAACAATTATGAAAGGAAGCCGAATTGCTCCCCTACCCACTATTGCAGTTGTGTGGTAATCATGTCATGTAAACTTTCTATTTACTTTCTTTTCAGAGGATTAGTTTTAATCGCGGTCTTTCCATAATGTGTGGAAAACTTTTCTGTTTGATTCCCTTCTGGGAGGAATTTTTATGAATTTTTTCCGTTAATCACATTTGGATGGGGATGGGATGCTCGGTTTTCCTCCTAGAAAATCAGGATTTCATCCAAGAAATAGGCAAGCGAATGCAGAATATCCCATTCTGTGGTCGTTATGATCAAACAAAATCAATCAATCAACAATGAGCAATAGAAAATATCTAGCTAACGCTCACAGAGGATGGAAAAAATGAATTTCTCATTTTCCCCTATTAAAATTCAGATAAAATTCTTCCCTTCAAAAACAAATCATATGAGAACACGTTGTAAAAGCTGCGACTATTGTTTTTGCAGTTTATTGCTACTTTCAGCTTATTAACAGTAATAATTAGCGTCTCTTTCTTTCATCCCTGTATGCATAATCATACATAGTCCGCAACTTCTCAACAAAAATTAATAAAAGCTCTATTATTGAATTTACCCTCTGAGCCGTTTCCCTATAGAAAATTAATCAGTAGAATCCGGTCAAAAACGCCGAGAATTTTTATGACCTTTTTTTTTTTTTTATCTTCACAAAGCGACTGAGTTATTCGTTCTCGGACAGTCTTATATGTTTTGTGCTTAGCACACACTCAAATGTACTGCTTTCTCTGATTCGGAATTTTAACTATTCATTAGGACATTGGATTCAGAATTCGACTCTAAAATAGTTGTACTAAACATGCAACTTTGTTTCTTCAAGGTAGATTTGTACAAGCCTTTGTGGGACTGAGTATTACTGTGTTTAAACGTGGGATATTCAACTCATAATTTCAGTGTCAGTACCACGGAGTTGTTCAGATTGCCAATATACAACGCATCACCGAGTGTGCAACCGACTATGATCAGTGATAAAAGGCATGGGACTGGAACCAGGAGTACCTCTCTCCCCATATTTTTTCTTTTCTGAACTTCATTATTGGGTATTTTCACTAATGTATGGTAGTTGAGCTCTCCGGAATTCTTCCAAGCCCGTATTCGACCGTCGGACCTGAATATTATATAGGATGCCTCGTTGATCCACTGGATTTATTTTTAAAAATTCAGCAATGGATATTACTTCAAATGGTAGTTGCTGCTCCATTAATCGATGTTCTGTATAGCATGTAAGACAACACAGGACACCAACGAAGGAAGGAAATCATCTGGTAGTCATACGGCTATCTCTCTTGTTTCTAACACTGCGCTATTCCTGGTTCTTATCTGGGTATGCCCAACTCGCATCTTTGCTACCCGTTTGTTTTGGGGGGGAGGGGGTGTTCGCATACTTATGATTGGATAGTACATGTCTAGTTGCAGAACAACATGTGATGCTATTTCCTTTAAGAATCTAGAACATTATTTTCATGTAAAGTTCAAAAAAAGGGAAGATCTCTGAGATGAATTGCAATTTTAATAATTAATTGCTTTCAATCCTTTCCGTTCATAATTTAAAAAACATTAGAAAAGCTTCGCTGCACCAACCAGGGATGTGGTATTGTATAAAGGTTTTCCCTTCAGAACTACAAAACTCAGAATAAAAACGATACAAGAAACCCCCTTCTATTAGTTATAATTTAACTTCCCGAACTTTAATTCCATTTATATAAACTCAAAAACACAATTAAATGTCTGCCATCTGTCTTGACGGCAGCCCAACCGCCAATACAAACCAGAATGATTTATAATACATTTCTTAGCATACACTACGGCTTTGGTGTCGATAAAAGATTTTTCTTATTTCTCTCCGGAGTTTTGTTGTTTCTCTTTGCGTCTAGAAAGGAAAGTGTACGAAACCGCACAATAAACGAAACCAATTCTTTAATCCGATTTTTTTAACCTTCGGTATCCCACTGGGCGGACACGAACTAGTAAGTATGTATGTATGTGTGTGTGTGTGTGTGTGGGGTGGGGGATCGACATTTTGATTGCTTTGCTGTTAGACGTATAATCCAAACTTCCTTATACTGAGAAGAATAATTTCAAAATCCATTTGTCTTTATCAGAGGCGGGCCACAGTTCGGAAACTGCTGATTATTGGACCGAAGAAGATGACTAGAATCCTAGGAAATTGTTGCCAAAATTGTTTCTTTAAAAATGCAAGAGAAATGACTGACACAAGTAACGTCTATGAGTTCCGGTCTATTGGTCCGTGAAGCTGGTCGTTCAAGACAGAATTGTAAATGATCGGTCACAGACATAGTCAAAAAATCACAGAACCATTGCGGTGTATTTCGCTTAACTAGCTGATGCCTTAATTTACAGTCCAATGAAGAAAAAAGAAAATGGCTCGCAAGATTAGGAGCTAAAATTAGTTTCTTTTTGTTTTTAGCGATCGAATTTGGTTTCTTGGACATTTCCTATTATCACAATATAGGCCATCGTATTTTGGGATACAACGTTTGAAAAATTTCGGGATATTTATTCCCGATTAACCGGGAAGCATAATCGAAGTAATTTTAAAGTTTAATATAATTATTATCGAACGTGTAGCCTGTTATTATGAGGGATATTAATTCTGAAAAGTATGAATACATGGCTGCCTGTTCCCGATTATTTTTTATCGATTTAAATACAACCAGTTTGAAAAGCTATTTTTGCCTTTCGATTGAGATAACTGGTAAGGTCAGAAATTATTAGTTTATTAACTAAAAAAAGCGAACTGTCTTCGTCCACGACTAACGGTTTAGAACATGACCTCATGTCAGTAGATAAGGGGAAGAACAGATGTTACTAGCTATCGTGCAATATCACTGTGTCTGGCCTCAGGGAAAAAAGTCAACGTTTGTATAGAATTTACCAATACCAGACATCGATTTTATATTCCAATACCTGCTCTTTAGAGTAGTCAAGTCGTTTCGCTTTGCAAAAAGACGTAACAGCGAGTCTCTTTTCCATCGAAAAGAATTTTCTTTTTAGTTTATTTGCGACCAAAACCCCCAGTTTACAAAATGGACGGCAAACGGTAATTGAAAGCCATAAAGTGAATAACGGTCAGAGGGATACAATTGTGGTAAGAGAAGCGAAGGATTTTCTATCTGCAGTGTGCACAATCCCGATTCTGTTTTCTTTCCCATAAATTCAATAGACCATTTCCTGGCTAAAGAATTAAAACTTTTCAGAAGGTTAGCACTGATTTGCTTATCCGAAAACAGTCTGTTCGAAGTCCTAAACAGGCTCCATGTTGCACGATGTCCACTAGTTTTGGGAATGGATTTAAGCTGTCATTAAATAGCGTTGTATCTGATACTGATATTTCTGATAAGTTGGTCAGGCAGGACAGAAATAAATGTATGCATCACTATTTTCTCTATTAAGGCATGAACAGAGTTTGTGATAATCATTCTTCGCTCATATATAGTTGTATATATTCCTGATGAAAAAGAAATCCCATTTGTTTCTCAGCTTCATAACAACAACATCTCTTCTCATAGATAACAACTGCCTCTTAATAGTTTTAATGGGCTTCTCTTTCCTCTATCTGTCTGTTCTCTCTCTCTCTCTCTCTCTCTCTCTTTCTGCTTCGTCTCTCTTTCTCTGAGGTAGATCTGTTTGTCTTTCTGCTTTCTGTCTTTCTATCATTCAGTATTTTCGGTTTTCTTGCTTTTCATTGTACACTTTTTCGAAGAATTGTAAAGTTTCTCCGAGACTTTTCCGGAGTACTTTTCAAAATTCGGGGAGATAATTATTAGTACATCTCCAGTTAGAAGTTGTGAGAGAGAGGATCCAAATAGTGAAGAGTATTGGGGAAAGACAGAAGGTGGTAGCCGTGACGGAAGAAAAGCTTTGCCCTAATGACATTTTCATAGAAAAATCTTTGGCGATCCTGGTCGAGCGAAGATGTGCGCTCATTTTCTTATCGATCCCCTTATCGAAGGCGATCATCCCCAACATATCGGCATCATTGACCGTGATTATCTGTAATTACTTTGATTTCAACCATCCACACAACGCTAGCTTGCTACACCCTTTTAAGAAATTCCATGTTCTCATCTCTCTTTCTCCATGCGTTCTTCTTTCGCTAAAATAATTATTCAACTCAGCGAAGTCTTTGTCGAGAATGTTTTTCGATTTTTGTTTTAGTAATCGATTTTGCAATCGACCTTCTCAGGGTGGGATGGGGGGATTACGCAGTTACTTTCGTCGCTGGTATACTAGGAATCGATTAATAGTATCAAATATCACTGTACAGGGTGGTGTATAGCGGCTGGCGAATTTAACCCAGTACATGGTGCCAAGTGGAAAGGTTCTGTGCAGGGCATGGAATATTTCTTAGGGATAGAATCTTAAATAGATATGATGCTCTTGTTCAGAAATGTACCTCTATAATCTTGCGCTGTCTTAAAATGATAGTAAAGTAATACTAGTACTCGCGGAATGTGGCTCCTCTTCTTAAGCATTTCTAACGCTTTCAGATAATCTCAGAGATTTACAACCTATTTATTTTTTTATTCGGAAGAGTTCTTCCATTAAATATAATGAATAGAAAATTAGACTCAATCATTCATGCAAACTTACAGTTTCTCCATTGAACTGGGATCAATATTCTGTTTAAAAAGTTTATCTTCCCATAGCTGTCTTTTCTCGAAACTTAAATTGACAGTAATGCACAACAAACATTTATTTTAATTTGTGTTTAATTATCGGTTTATTATCAACTATTTGTACGGTATCGGAAAGTTTGTCATACAGCATCTTGCCTAAATATTAGACGCCTTACCTTCAGTAGTACTTGTGAATCTATTTTTTCCCACAATAACCATTAATTTAAGATTCCAGACACTGTGTGCATCGATACGGTGAACTCCGCTATTTTCAGTAATGGTTCTTCCACTGTGTAAGTACCCATGATCATTCGTCTCATGAGATTGTAAACGCCAACCTTGTTTCCCCATGACTCCACCAAGATATTGCAGGTCTACTTATAAGTCTGGAATATTGCATGATACAGTACAGGAGGGCTAGTTCATTTGCGGATATCATAGTGCTGGATCCTCTAATAAAATGGTAAGGCAGTGTAGTGCACACGATTGTGGGCTATAAAGTTAACATCAACAGCATTGCATGACTTATGTGAGTCACAAAATACGAACTTTAAAAGTAATTTAAAGTTGTCTTTAGTTGTCTTTAAAATTAGCTATTTGTTTGGTCGATCAGCCAGTATCATATCAAACATTAGTTAAAACCTGTTAGTTAAAATAAGACAGCTGCAGGCTCAACATATATCAAATAAAAGCAATCTAAATGATTATTCCGAATATACTGGAAAAAAACAAGATTTTATCGAAACAATGCCCATAGGAGAGAGTTACGTATTCAAATACGTTGACATTTAAAGTTGTTTCTTCAACGATTTTAAAATGAATTTCCATCTGGGACGATATTTCAGTGTTTTTGAATTCACCATTTTCAAGTTCCTAGAAACTTTCCTCCCCCAGCGGTGTTACCCGCGCTTCGAAGTGTTCGCTGTGATGTCAACGGTAAAATCAAATTTCCTCGTGGAAATGAAATTTCAGGAATCAAGACATTGCTTCGTGCTTTGGATCCACGCAGAGAATTTGTATGTGCATGTAAATGCAGATGTTGTATAATGTCGATATTTTTGTTATTTTATTCAAAGGTTAAACTACGTTTCTCTAAGCAGATAAATAATATTATAGAAACTTTAAGAGATAATTTTATAGTGGACGTTGTTAGCAGGTGCTACAATACCTCATTGAATAAGTAATTTTTATTAGAGTTTCCAAGAAGAATTTTTTGTTAGTCAAAAGAGTTTCTATGTTCTTTATTATATTCTTGATTATGTATGGAATATTTCAAAATAGTGCCGTTTAAACTGCCCTGAATATTCTAAAATATTCTAGAATCAGGATATTCTGATAACAGATATCGATGGACTTTAAAGGTCAAGTGAGACGAATACAACCATTTGTGAAGAAGGTACATCAGGTACAATGCCAATCGGCATTCTCTTTCTCCTGATTAGAAGTAACATTTGTGGTATTATAACCAACTCCATAGAGATAGCGAGGTTATAACCTATGGTAGATAGGAATTGTAAGAGTGCACTTGGAACACTGTGTCCATATATGGAAACCACACCAAGAAAGCGACATTAACCTTCTTGAAAGGGATCAAGGATGGGTAAATCACTTGCTGGATTCTGCAAAACGCGCCCATATGAGAAGATGTCGACTATGTGGGGCACAGAACCTGGTAATGAGGCACCTTAAAGGGGACTGCATCGAGGTCTATAAAGTTATGACAGGAGAAAGTAAAATGAATGATGGTGAAATGGTCACTATTATAAATCCGGCTATGAGGATGTCAGTATTGCATAATAACTCTATAACGAAGTATATTCATAGAGAAAGAAGCGTGTATTCTGATGGTTTGAAGGGGTACCTCATCACCAAATGCGTACGACATTTTCCTTGGCCCCAAAGGAAGAAGAACTCGTTAGATCTATATTCTCCAATATTTTTGTAGGGCAGTGTAGTAGGGATTTCTCATACAATGTAATTGGGGACTTATTGGTCCGGTATTGTAAGATTTGGGTGTTAGACAAATACTGGCGAAGAAATAACGAACTGAAAATGCGAAAATACAATAATAGTCGGACTTTCACAATAATCCAGCAAAAGATGAACCATATTTTTTTCTGATTTCTTTGCTTTACTTTCCGAATCTTTCATGTTTTGAGAAACTTCTTGAGAAGAGTAAAAAAAAAAAAAGAAAAGCAAACAAGAAATCTATTTATTTTTTTCCTATCCGTCATCTACTTCAGACCAGCAGGCAAGATACAAACAACTGCAGCTCTTCCCATTGTGAATTCGATAAATATCGACTGATGCTGATGATAACCAGACGTGAGTAATCGATAACTTTATTTTTGGTGTGATTATTGGTAAGAAGTATTTGTGTCGTGGCACACACACACACAAGAAGGTGATGGGGAAAAAAGAAGATCATTTCCGTTACACATATTTGCAAATAGACATGGTTTAATCGTTTAAAAAAAATAAAGAAATTTTAATTAAAATAACAAAACAAATCATCAATCTTTCTACGTATCGTTCTGCTTTGGAATGGCCAAGAACTTTTTTGTCTAAAGCACGCTTTGAATGTCAAACTCAGGAAATGCTTATGGGCACAATATTGACTGGGTTGGATAAGTTAGACACGTGACTGGAATTCTAAATCGAAATTATAATGAATAATCTTGACATTGCACTAGGTTAGCTTCTTATTTGAAAGGTTAACTTCATATTGGCTCACACGTGTTGTATCTCGAACACAGTAATCGGTATATCGACAAGATTTTAATGATCTCTTGCTGTCCATGCAAAAAAAAAGGAAAGTATCAGGGCGGAAGGGGGGAGAGGGGGTCCGTAATTACACAGTTGATCCAGTATCCTCACAGAAAATTTCAAACCTGCACGGTCAGAAACATCGTGCTGATATCTCACGTAGCTTATACGTGATCTTGTATACTGGTCATTTCTCCTTCATCCCCCACTTTTAAAAAATACGAGTGATCTTCCATACAATTCTTCTTCGAGAACACGTATAGGAAACAATTTCAAACAAAAGACCTTCGCACGCTTCTGCTCCATCGTGTCACGGCCCAATACGTCAAACGAATCCTTATGAAATCACAGAGTCAAGAATTTAAGTCGCTGTAGGGTGAATCAACACATCTATTATTTTTTTTTCCATTTTGGTCGGTCATCGCCGAATTTTTTTATATGCAAGGTAAGAAGAACGAGTAACTTCGATAGAAGGGAATGCACGTACGCATACATACACATACACACAAATAAAGCCATCTGTAGATGCTCATTTCTAATGCGGGTGGCACATTCAATTGAGGCTGTGAATTGCTTTTTAATCAGTATGAGACAGGGGTGCTTGCTGTAAGCGTGAGTTTTGCTGTAAGAACACATAAGTCATTGACTGTCTCTTTGGAAGCAGCAACCTCGCTACGTCCTGGAAGAAACCAGCTATTAGAGGAGGACCAAACTTCTACAAGCAGACCTTTGTAATAGCACATCCTTGACGACTGGGAAGTCTTCTCCTTCCTCCTATGTACAAAACCATTCTTACAGAAAGGCACATGAACCTCACTTTCTTTGTATCTTCAAGGAAAGTTACTCCTAACCACGTTTCATGATTGTGACTTATTCTTTTATTCTTTACTGCGAAGTGGACTCAGGATTAGCGCTATAATTGAGGGATTCTCACAACCAACTTGCGAAGCATTTTGCCAACTGAAATATTAATGACGTTAGGAGTACGGTAGTCCATCGAGCAGAGGTCAATGTAGCACCATTTTGAGGATCTGGGACTGCTGAAATGAAATAAAGAAAACGTTTATTAATAAAATAAAATCGGCAGTTTTTATATGCTAAAAATATGAAAAATTTAGAGATCTCCAAAATAAATATTTACATTGCAGGTATATTTCAATTAAAGTATATGAATGAAAATTCCTTCTTGCAGTTTTATACAATAATTTAAAATATTTTTCTAATTTAATTTTTTTTTAAAGATATATTAAAAAATCAGGTTACATTAGATACCTCTTTCTTTTATGCTAAGAAAATTCGACCACTTGTGGACAGTGAATTTTCTATATTTATGAAGGAGTCCTTAGCCTAAAGAAAGCGTTTTGTAACTCGCATTTCACCCAATGAAATCACTGGTCAGAATTTAACAAGATTTGTTAAAGGCGTACAAGAACACATACAGATCGCCTACTATTAGTGCAATAGCAAATTGGCCATCTTTATGGTTCTTTCCCTCGAAATCCAAAAAATCCAACTTTTGCTTCAAGATAAAAGTTTGGAATCTAGATTTCTATAATGACCCCTCTTATACCACGTGAATATTAAGATAGTTTATTTAGCTATTATCTAAATCACTACACATTAAAGTAACGTTCCGACAACCCGTTCTCAGACCATGCATATGCCAACCCCCTGCTGGCAACAAGAAAGTTCAAATGGAGCCAAATTGGAGGAGAAAGGAAGACGGTCTGTCCGAATAATCTGGTTAAGGCACCACATTTTCTTTAACCATCCGCACTAGTTCTTGATTGTGGCAGCAGCCTCTTACTGTGACCATTAAATTTGTCAAATTAAAATGCATTATGAATTAAAGATTTCAGTTTTAGACTATACAAAATTACGTTATGGTCCTCTGTTTATTTATTAGACAACACAGAAAGGATAACAGTTTAACCACTGAGAATTTTTTGAAACATTTTAATTAATAATTTATTTATAAAATATGTATTGAATGTTTTATATCAAATAAATAAAAATATAATTATTTTAGAATAAATACATCTTAAAATATACCGTATATTAAAACAATTAATTCGACTACATGCAGTAATGTCATTAAAATATTTTTATATTTATTGTGGGATTTCATTAAACGTATATTTTTTTTCCACAAGAAACTTACGGACCCTGTTTTTTCTTTTTTATTTCAAGCACATGGTAAGAAGCGATTCATCTTGGAAACCTTCCCTATCCCTGTAACATGCTAGCATCAATAGAGATCTGAAAGAGAAGTAGATGAAGGGCACGAGGATTGTTGGACTTCCCTTACCACTTATAACTCTTATTCCTGTTCTCTCCAGAAGACAGTGACGTTTTTATATTCCCACATAATTTGAGCGCTGAAGTCTTATCGCTAGCAATAAATCAGTCACCTCTCAGCCAGCGCATCCCACAATTTTCTCTCCATTTGGAATTCCTTCTCTGTATCTCGATTACGACTCCGCTGGACCTCCTGTAGTTCCCAGTGGTGCAGTGTGCAATCCCTTTTGTCCTGGATCGACGGCCATCATCTAGTTTCTCTTCACTACCTCACATTTATCCGAACTGCCATATCCTAGAATGCAGTCGACCAGAAACAAATCCATGGAGTTTTTGTCGATGCTCGAGTTTGTTTTTGAATTTTTTTTAGAATAATCGTTTCTTTGGAATTTCCTTTGAGATTTAAAATATTATTTCGTGTTGTCTGACGGAAGGGAAGAGATTGCACTTAGGCGCAGAAATAGATTGCTTTCGTATAAATATTTAACACTCCATTATTAACAAAGATGCGTTTTTCCAATAAAGATATTAATCAAGGTAATTGCCTGCATGATGGATAACTTGTTCTCAATTGTGAGAATCAATGAAAGGTAAACGCCTGCTTTACAGAGACCGGAAATATGAATTGTAAAGGTTAAAGAGTGCTTTAACTTATACCAGTTGGAAATATTCAATTGGCACACAGTCAACAAGAAAATCTACGTGTACTAATAAGAAAAAAAAATTGAAGAAGTGATAGACAGAAAGACAAAGAACAATGTAAACAGATGAAATATTAAATAATTATTATTATAAGTGCGCTTTGTATTTCTAAAACATTTCTCGCAAGAGAGCATCGGGTTTTTTTTTCCTGAATAGTTATTAGACATATTTATTAGAAAATAAGTAGTGTTAAATACTAACACCATCTTAATAATAAGGCATAAACGAAAATATGTATATTTGTGATATGTGTTTTCTAAGATACATGCAATGAAAGCCTGCTGGATCAGAAATATCTTATACACTCTATTTCACATTTAAGAGAATTAAATGGGAACCTTTGCTTCATCTGTTAATGAGTGGATTAATGTCTCCATGAACATTTCTAGGTACAAAATGGTTTCGTATATATACGAAGGCCCCGCTGTTGTTTACTCATGATCTTGAAGAGTAGATGAAGTCGCCGGATTAGCGGTATTATATGCGGAACTGTGACTGACCTCAAATAGAAGAGGTCGGCTAGATATACTGAGAAAATCCCTCTCTTGGTGATTAAGTAGACTATAAATGTCAGCATTACGTTGTGAGGGAATAGTCATTTATATAGTAAGGCTGGGGAAAGCTCAGAGCCATCTCATTTATATTAATGGTTATAAGCTAGATAAATACTGACACTATGAATAATACCATTCATATACTGTACTATGCTGCCACAATATATCCGAGAGAACTCGTATGTTTTCAGGGGCAATGCAACTTGAACAAAATAAGTATGAAGTAAACGTTTCTGGTTATTGAAAGAATTATCAAAGCCAAGGATGTGGTCATTTTTTATAAAAGTATTAACTTGTTTTTGAAGCCTATTGTGACATTTAATGTGAGGTACGCACTGATATTCCTTTTTGGATTCAGAGGAATACGTTTGTAAAAGGCAACGTGCGCTTTCAATCCTTTTATAAAAGATTTAGTAATTTCCAATAACTAAACACACTCCACTCAGTCAAGAATAATTTCCCATAATTCATTTGCTTCTTTTTTTTCCCGCGACTGCGTACGTTATTTTAAAGGTCGATAGAGTCTCCGGAATCTTTCTCTTATGCGCCTGCAGAGAAAACAATTTATCAAGCCCGTCCCTACCCCCTAGACACAAAAAAGGGATTCACGCCATATTTAATCATTTCAATTAGAGAAATGGAGGAGCAGGTTCCTGCAAGTAAGCGTGATGGGGCAAAACTAACCGAACGCTGACAGTCTGAAATGTAACGAGCTTCACCATGATCAAATTTTCTTTTAGTGCGCCATCCATTTCTCATCTGTTTCCCACTGTCTCCTATCTGCCGACGTCAAAGAGATTAATGGCTTCCCTTGTTTCTCGGCCTGCTAAAATCACTGCTTTTGTGTTCTTGATTTGGCCAGCTACTTCTGCACCTTACGAAGTACCAGAGTGGAACCCAAGTGTTGTAATTACTCATTAGCATAAGGAGCCGAGATTAAACTTACTTTTAGGTATTGAAAGAGGAACAATGGAAACACTGGGATATTTAAGAAACCATCTTCTCCTATTCATTGTATTCGCAGATGTAGAAATTAGTCGGAATTTCAAAAGAGAGAAAATTACTAATTCACTAATCATGGTCCAATGTTGTTCGTAAACTCTTTCGTATTTATAAAGAGAAAGAATGAAATTATTATACGAAGTATATGATGTAGAATGCCTCCTTCTGAAACATACTCTGAAAAGAACGTGTTTTAAATTCTCAGACATATTCTATCAGATTCATTTTGTAAGAACTTTTGGTCAGTTGAATGTATTCTTCACCATGAAAATGCTCCGGCTCATATTACATTTTTTTTTGTAAGAAAGGGGACAATGCTTAGCTGAGAAGTGCAAATAAATGCAGAGCTAACAAATGCACTTATTCTGCGGTCTGTTTCGTTTAAATAAGAAAAATATCTTACAAAAGTGCGCGATGCTTGCTGTGCCACTTCGTCTCCTCTGCAGTTAGCGCCTTCAAATAGTGATAATTTTGTAATAAGATAACACAGAACAGAAATTATATAAAGCGGGCATTCGTCCACTAGGGTTGCCCCATCTCGTCAGTAATCAATTTAAATGGGTATGGCATTTAAATAACCCCTAAATCCTTCAATAAAATGACCTAGAGGCTATAGTTAGACAGTCTTAATCAAAAAAGTGAATAATTAAAGAAATCATGGAGCATATTCAGCTACCTTATATATCGAATATCTAGAATATAAAAGTTAGAATAAAATTTGACCAGTCAGACGAAAAGTTCTATAACTAATTACAGTGATGGAAATACTTATGGAAAAGGTATGCAGCAAAAACTGAATGCCTATTATTGGGTGACAATAAAGATGAGAGGTAGTTAAGAGGAAAAATGCACGTGAGAGAGGAAGAAGCAAAATGACACCACTCCAGCCAGGGATGATTGATAGCGGATATATCGGGCACACGGCGAATGAGAAATATTTGAATTTTTGTGAGCGCGCTCCGAAACGAACAAATTGATTTGAACAAGTTAGATCGTTGATTAATCATTATATGAATCAACTTTTTAATATAAAATCTTTTTATTCAACTTTGCCAACTAAGACTACATTAGCGTAATGGTAGAGAATCATTACGTTTCCCTCAACTTTAAGAAAGATTAGAAATACCTGTAATTTGATCAGTAATAACAATTGTTAACGAGGGCAGGAATTAAGGGGTTAAGGCTCCTCGAAGCGATGCCTGAATGAGAAATGTATGAGCTGAACAAATTACCCAGCATAAATCACGAGGACTAGTATCAGCTGTCTAAGTCTCTTTAATTAAGAAATAAGCTCCATTTTGCTTCTCACCTAGGAATAATTAGGCACCTAACAGGTTGCTGTCAGTGCGGAAGACGAAATTTTGCTTCGTAGAGGTAAATGATTTATAATTTGAATTACTCCGATTTAAGATGCTGCGAGGACGAGAGAAAAAAGAAGAGGGAATTTAATCAGAAATAGCAAATTATACGGATGTTACTAACTATGAAACTATTGGCATTCTTCTATGCAATTTAAGAAGTACTTGGGGGGGTCGATTACAGGCTTCGCACTGCCTCCAGAGCGAGGAAATTATTAAAAGAATCAGACAGATTAACCGGTAAGCGAGTCTTTGTTATTATGAATGGCTGGTCGCACATAACTATCTCCCGCTTAATAGAGCGGTAGAAATTTCACCTTGCATCGTTTGAACGAACATTTGCACTTATGGGGTAATTAGGGGTTGGCAAAACTGCTTGCGGATGAGCTCATTATCTTCACTATTACATATACGGAGCTGAAACTCTTCTTATCTTAATCCGTTTAATGACTAGCCACGGTTGCTAGTTTAAAAATCTACTTGTAGCCGTAACCATGGCCAGATACATCGCACGTTTGATTTCGATCAATAATTACCCTTTGGGCAGAAAAAGAAGGGTGAGTTTGAAAGGGTAAATTAGAGGATATTGGATAACGTTTGCCAACTGCATCAAATAAGTAACGCGGCAAAGTATTTTTAAAAAGAACCTCAATTATTTATTCAAAATCCATTTGCGTTCCATCATCTGTTTGCAGGAAGAGAGACAGAGAGAGAGAGAGCGGTTATATGTAAGCAATCTCTGCGTCATATGTAGCGATGTAAGGGCTGACCTCTGGCTGTTGACTGAAGTGATGACGAATCTAGAACCGGCAGGAATATAAGCATAGCATGACCCGTTAATGGAACGATGTAGCTTGATGGCACGCGCTGTATATACTCACCTTGTATATGATTAGATTATGCAGTGTCAATTGGCAACAGAGCTTTGTATTATGATCGTGTACACACTGAGCATTTAATGGTTTGAAACTGCTGTTAGATGGCCATCTGCAATATATCCTGTTAAAAGCTTTGTATTCTAGGCTGGCAGTAGGCAGGGTGCATATTGTTCAAGGCATGTTAGAGCACGCGAGCTAGTTTACCAAGTATGAACCTCGCTAATAGGACTGGCCGAGCGTATCTTGTACCAGAACTCGGTGTGTGTATTTGGCTGCAGTCGACATTAATAGTTAGGATTTGTCACCCTTCTGTGAGTCCAGAGCTCGGCACCAGCAGATGGGTTACTAGGGAATTATCATGTTATTCAGAAAACTCAGCACATCAGGCTATGGACATTACTTTCGTAAAACAAAATTTATTTTAAAACGGTATTCGCGATTGGATTATATAATATTATATAATTTTTGATGATTATTACTATTATCAGAAATATGGCTTTAATTAGGCTTTTTATTAGATTTTTATCTCTGCTGAAGAGAAGCCATTTGACTGTATTCTATTTTAAAAAAGGTGTTTCAATATAATTACTAAAAAACTACCAACTCGTAGGTGCTCCCTACTCTGAATCTGTATTATTAATTAGTTTTTGTAACAGTTTTCAGATTTTCTTATTAGCGCATTTTTCGATATTTCAGACCTTATTCAGTGAAGACTGTACATTGACTAACCTAGCTTAATTACAAGTCTTTAAAAATGTAAAAACAAATTTCTGTTTAGCACTTATTAAAATTAAGAAAACAATGGCTGCGAATTATACCAGGATTTTAATCCCGCACGATGTGTAATTAGCCAGCTAGTGAAAAGCATTTTGTATAGAAATAAAACACGATGAATCATATGGACTGGAGCACTGTGACTGAAGTAATTGGCAAAAAAATTCCAAAACAAAGAATCAAATAATTAGAATAGATTTATGAACACGAGGTATAAGAATAATGTTCCGTTACTGGCTGTTTGTTTTAGCCAGAGAGAACTGCCGGCTTGGATTTCGCTATTAGGCGAGTTTAATAAACTTCCTCTCAGAAGTATGTAAAAGTGCAGTTTCGATCAGCAAGATTTTGTAGCCGCACTGCGGGTTTTCTGAATGTTGTAAGTTCAATCGTCTTGAAAACGGACGAAATATGGTAGAACGGAAAACTGTCATAAAACAGTTGCTGAAACAGAGCGAATGTGCCACGAACATTTTGGATTAGCTAGATAAGGTTTAAGATGACGCAATGTCGATATCACGTGTGTTCCAGTGGACCAACAGCTTTGTAGAGAAGATAATGTACGTGAAGGATGGGCTGCAGTCAGACTGCCTGTCCACTTCCAAAAGGGTGGAAACGTGAGAATGTTAGTTCCCACTGATCAACTTTAACCTGTTAAGCTGATCTTAACGGCAAGAAAAACTTGTTGGGACGCAAAAGGCCGTGAATTGTTGAATAAAATCATTATTTTATTCAACAGATCGCTGTATTCATAAAACAATGTCCTGAGACTCTTCGAAGTACACTAGTAGCAGCGATGTGGCCAAGTGCTTATTACACGATGATTCAAAAGAGCAGACATCCAATTTTCTTCAGAAGAAATTATTAGTGTTACCATTCATAATGCCAAACATCTCTTTTCTGACCAAAGCGAACAACGATAATGTAATGTAAAAACCCCATAAAGCAATGAATTCTATACTACAGGTACTTATAATATTTAATAAAAAAATAATAATTCTGTATTGTAACCAGAAGCAAGTATATAATACCCAAGGTGACTAGACGCAATCTCCTTCCTGCAACTCTATAAGTAGTTCCTACCTCTCTAAAGTAGTTAAATATGAGTCCTGACAACAAAGTAAGTAAGTAGGTAGGTAGGGAGGCCACCTTTCCGATTTCCAGAAAAATTCCTTGGCAGGACAGTGACATTGGGGTTTTTATAAGAAATCGGGAGCAAAAGAGTAATACCATTGGTAATTCAGTTACTACGGAGATGGCATCTTTCATCAGAGAAATCTAATAATAATCTTCGAAAGGGAAGTACTTTTATTTTGTGGGACAATGCCACGGAAACTCTTGGCTGAGAGCGATCAATGAGTTATTGGGAAAACAGATCAAAAATAGGCTAAAGTTTGAATTAGACGGACTGCTATACTTCATACACGCAAAACTCCAAGAAGAAACAAAGAAAACATATTGTCCTTTTAAAAAGCTATTCTTTTATTTCACTTTAGAGCCCAGATTAATATAAGAGAGATGATAGTGAAATTCTTATTAATAAAACATTTAAAATTGTAGAAATTTATTCCACTGAAATTCTTACTAGCAAAATAAATTATCGGTATATACATAGAGTTAATATAGCCGCAGAACGACCACTCCCTTGATTGAAGAAGACGATCTGTAGTGGGATTAATTTTCTTTATGGTACTATACATCGTGCCTCAACAAACCTAACAGCTGGACACTTTCGAATATTTAAGTTCGTGACTAGCAAGTGAGTACGAAGGAAGGTGATGCATCGGTGCTATTTAGTATGAGGCCAAATATTCATGAGGCAGGAGAAACGCAGTATGATTCCACTCAAACGATTGAAGTTTGTCATGTGTACTTTGGAAGAAAAAAAATTGAATTTCCATTTACTGACAAGTATATTAATTTTCTTACTCTAATGCATTACAAAGCTCTTTCGTTTTTACCAAGGTAAAATGGAAATTAAAAAAAAAAAAAAAAAAAGGTGGCATTATATAATATTTAGCTTATGCACATCGTTAGATGGAAGTCTTGTAATATTAACCACGTAATGTATGAAAAAAAAATAACCTTTTCGTGTTTAAATGGTAATTAATTAAATGTAAGTAAAAATAATTGCATAAATAAACTTTGTGATTATTCCGACCAAGTCTTAGCTAGAAAATATGCTTAGCCTGCAGGACTTATCAAATAATTTCCTTGGCATTCTTCTGCTGATTCAAAATGCATGCAATTTATTTATTATTCAAAATTATTATTTTTTACTTTATACTCTGCTACGCATTGATCTGGTCGATCCTCAATCCCATGCGAGAAAAAAAAAAATAAGGAAATATCAAAGGAAATTGTGCGCTATATGGAGAAATGAATAGAAAAATAAGAATTGAAGGTAAAAAACGTTAAAATAAGAAATGAAATTATATTTCAAACATACAAATAACCTAATAAAGAAATTTGTGAGGTAGAAAATATTTGAATTTGAAGAAAATTGAAGCGAGCCCGTGTTAGATGGAAAGGTTATAAAAATAACGCAGAGAGAGAGAGAGAAAGAGAAAGAGTGTGAGTGCGTTTGTTTTAAAGGAAAGATAAAAAATATTCAGTCTAATGTTGGGAAAAATGAAGACACAAAAATAACCCCATTGTAGAGAGGCATATTCTGCATTAATAACATTTTCGAAGTACATATGCTGTCTTCATGAAACAAAAATGAGGTTGGAAATAATAAACCTCTGGAAGAAGTTGAAATTCGCTGAACTCGCCAATCTCTGACTTCATTAAACTATTAATTGTACTTCTCACTTGTAGTGCATGAAGAGAAAGGTTGGAACAAGTATTTGGTGAACTACAAACAAGCTTTTTACTGCATATTGATTAGAATCGTATTATAAAATTATTCTGCAACTCCATCAGCCTTGTTACAAAATTCGTTTTATCGCCATTAGCTGTCGGTTTAATGTAAATGCTTTAGAACACAATTAAGGGAAGATTTTCGCGTGAAAGTCTCGAATTTAAACATTTAATTGATTGAAAATAAAAATTAGACTAATTTAAATCCATATGCTATTTCCAAACTTTTGCCTTTTATATAATTTAATTAATTTTATTAGATTAACGATATTATACCCATATATTTTTAACCTAGAATATATTTAGTAGCAGCAGATCAGATCATAACTTCAGCAGACGAATTCCATAAAATGACTAACAGGCTACTCACCTCTAATAAGGGAATCTCCCAACCCCCTCACCTGTTCTCCTGCTGCCTCTACACGTTTTAGCACTCTTAGGGATCTCCTTAGGGAGTTCCCTCATATGTTGTATTCAAAGTGTCATTAATTCATCTACATAATGAGACCTGCCACTTCACACGCATCAATATTGATAGAGGAGGATAAATTTATTCATTTACAACCTACACTAACCTCAAAATATATTATAAATTTTAAATAACTACCTTCTTGGTCCGCAGCGTTTTCAGTAAATAGAATAATAAAAGCACCATTTGAGTGATATGAAACTTTTTAAATTTCATATCACTCAAAATTTCACTCAGAATTTCTAAAAGGCTAATTTTGGACACAATACAATGCTTGAACTTTTTCCAGTAGGATGCTTTGTAATGATAAGAACATCAGCTATTGATATATCAATCATCTTACTCTTTTTTGTTTTCAGTTCCGTTTTAACAGCTTTTGTTGTGATGGTTTGCAAATAGAGAAAATACAAGGTGAAGTCAATTTCAGAACCACCCTGTGTCCGCTGTAGTGGGAATTTTTATTGCGGTAAAATCTTCACTACCTCCAACTTCTATTTAATTCATGAAACAATTTTTAAAACCCTAAATATCTCTATCATATACTCACGTAGACGCCTGTTTTCCAACTTTAAAATGTACAAAACGGGAGTTTCTTTCTGGACGGTTCTCTCTGGTTTTTCATCCAGCAAACGGAAAATCGACCACACATAAGTGCATTAATGGGTAATAAATATAATACTCTAAAGTATGTACGATTACATCTATTTATATCTATACATAGCTATACAGCTATGTATATCTGTTTATGATAACAGATTCAACCTGTGTCAGTAAAAATAGGCTGCATCTGCAATTGATTAAAAAGCACTTGCCTTCTACAGTATACCGACTAAAACAAATATAATTTTTTATTAGGATATTTTAATAATTTAATAAATTATTAATAGCTACTTCTTCTCCTACTGCCTTTATAATGAGCTATTCAAAGAAACCAGTAGTGATAAATATTAAAAGAAACAGCGTTACAGGTTTATATTTTCAATATTCAGTATGGATTAGTTTTAATTGTAGAGCGTGTCGTGTTAGAGATTCCAAAGTGATTACTTCCCTCAACGTCTTTACAATTTCCTTTTGCTGTATGTCTATTTATTTACATAAAGAAAAATGGATACAACCCACTTGCCGATTTCGATCTGAAATTTTAATTAATTTCTTTTAAAAGTCCCAACCGAGGTAATGGTGGCTGTTTACTTCGCACAACATGTGTGAAAATTTCATTTAGTTAGAACCCATCTCTCTCTCTCTCTCTCTCTCTCTCTCTCTCTCTCTCTCTCTCTCTCCATTCCGTAATGAATAGATTTAAATCGTTACTTTATTTTTAATCTTATCCTTCGGGTGAGCGGAGGCAGAAATGGCATCGACTTTCTAGTCAGATAATTATTCTGTGAAATTACTTTTCGAGCTGATCATTGTTCATCGAGAGACAAGATCCGTTAGCGTTCTTCGAAGAACCGTTGACAAAAATGGGCAAACACAGAACTCCGCTAAGGAACGTTCATGCCGCTTGATGCAAATTAACGGATTGAAAAGCTTAACGAAGAAACCCAACTCCGCCGCTGTGGTGAGAGAATTTATGCATAATTCAACATATATGTAATTACAAACAAAAACATAAAAACAAATCGCTGTGTGATTTGTGAACTGTGCCTTAGTTCTTCATGTATCCTGTTCATTTCGAAGGTCAGCTGTTAGTAAAAATAATAGGATTTTCCAAAAACTCCGTTCGCCCAATGATTTCTTCCTCACTTCGAAGAGTTCTCTGACTGTTAATTATAATTAATTAGTACCATTTTTACCTAATGGTAATAGTATAGTTATAATTGCCGTCCTCCCATAACGCGTGGGAAAGCCCTGGTCAGTAAGGCCAATCATTTTATGGACTTTTTCATAACGTGGTTGAGTTCGTGTCAGGAGAGGGCTGCATGGTTTTTTTTTGTTCCCGGAAACGCTTGTTTTTCATCCAGAAAATAACATACCGACCGAAGAATGCACAAAATATACTGACACCTCCTGGCATCAGTTGTTGTTTTGGTACTACACACAAATTGAAATTGCATTGTGGAATTTCAAAGATAACTAAAAATTAATTGCTTAAATTTTATTCACGAAATTAATAAAGAAGTCTTTCTGCACTACGTGGAAGGAATTTTCATGTTAGGCCTGAAGTTGAATCTTGTCATGATGGGACGAAATTTTACGTTTGTCTCCACTCCACCATGTCCGAGTTAGTTGGTCTCTTGCGGGAGTTATCTCTCCAGTGGAAGAGAGTTCGCGCAACACATCGTATAGTGACAGTGACATCCTTCTCCTACTTTCAAAGTTGGGGCGTTGATATTGACCTTGGTGCGCTCTAATGCCAAAAGGGAACTGGCTCAACCACTTTACTCGTGTGTCACAGCTGACTGATTGTGAAATGTCGCAGTTTGAACAGCGTGCTAACATCATTTTCTTCTTCAAACTTCGGAAAAGCACTAGAGACGCTAAAAGCATTACAAAAGGTTTATGTAGATGATACTTTGAATAAAACAGCACTTTAACTGATTTAATCGGTTTAAAAACGGACAGGAAACACTGGAAGATGAACCTCCCGATGAATGCTCTTCAACGTCACGAAACGACAAAAATGAGAGAGAAATCTTTATTGCAACAGAGAAATAGTGATGCCATTAAAGTGAAGAAAGTCGTGCGAAATGATAGGCGAATGACTCCTGTTGAGATTGCCCATGAAGTTGGACTGTCCATAGGCTCAGCACACATAATTCTGATCCAAGATTTAGGAACGTATTGTGTGTGTGTGTGTGTGTGTGTGTGTGTGTGTGTGTGTGTGTGTGTGTGTGTGTGTGCGCGCGCGCGCGCGCACAGTTTGTCATGGATGAAAGTTGGGTGTTCGCCTACGACCGACCCTGAGACCAAGGAGGAATTATCTGAATGGTGGCACATAATATCCCCATGGCCCAAGAAGTCTTGTGCAACAAAATCCAAGGTCGTAGTCATACTGATCCTTTTTTCTACGATGAGTTACATACTCATCGTAGAAAAAAGGATCAGTATGACTAAGACCTTGGATTTTGCACGATAAATTTGTGACTGGTGGGAAAAGCATTACTGCTGCTTGCTTCGTTGAAAGTTTGACACGTTTGCCTAAGAATGTGATATGAAGATGACTGGATCATTTACCATGACAATGCACCCAGTCATACGGTAATGACAGTTCAGCATTTCCTGGCTGCGAGAAGAAGTAAAACCATTTCATCTCCCACCCTCTCATTTCTAGTACGTCCTTGGTTTTCTTGTGTTCTAGTTCTAACCGGATTACTCGGTTGTTATGCCTTACTTCCCTGCTCCATATGTTTCTCCAGAACTCCTCAATCGTCTTCTGCTCGGGTGGTCCATTCCCTTCTTTCCCGTCTTCTCCGAGACTCCTGTAGAAGCCTCTTTAATCCTCATCGAAGATTCGGTTGTTTATTTTCCTCTGGGAGTTCTCTTTGTATCGGCGTAGTCTCTTGTTGAGTGCATTCTGACTTCTGGCTATTCCCAAAATGGGGCTTCGGAGTCGTCGTTTTGCTACAGTGGATAACATCAAAGAAAACGCCAAAGAGGATGTATCTGCACTACAAAAACATAAGTTTAAAGATTAATTTTCTCAG
Source organism: Mastigoproctus giganteus (assembly GCF_048544385.1). NCBI lineage: Eukaryota > Metazoa > Arthropoda > Arachnida > Uropygi > Thelyphonidae > Mastigoproctus > Mastigoproctus giganteus. The sequence goes on from NC_143583.1 coordinate 14,471,111, forward strand.
AGTTAATTATCACCTTAAGTTCGAATAAGGTGCACATTTTAAAACAGTACTATTTTATAATTGAAAGAGATGAGATGCTATTTTACTATAAATTTAAAAGTATTTAATATTGAAGTTAATATATAAAATAGTTCCTAATATTGTTATACTAAATAATAATCACAATTTGCAGCAGTTCCGTTAAATATAGCCCCTTGATGTTTTCTTCTTGGGAATTGATTGATGCTGAAGTGTTTTAGGAGAATTTTATTTTTGTTTAAGAGAAAATAGATTATAAAAATGAGTAATAGCCTAGCTGAGTTATCATTCTGAAAGACGGTAAGACAAAAATCTATAGGTAACGTGATCAAAGACCTTTACTAATCAATACTAATGATGTCTTAGTAAATTTTTAAACTGAATGCAATCGATGGTATTTTGAAGTACAATGTTTAGCAGGGGTGACAGGCACAAGCATGTGCCGGATTCTGGGCCACTTTAAAGCGTACATTTGTTTCTGTATTCACCGCAGTGTGCGATAATTAATTTTAATACACAATTCTTGAGTGGCAAGTTAATATTTCGCCTTTCTGCTTATTTTACCGAACAGTCCACTTGAACAGTTGACAAGGAAGAGGCGATCATTCGATATGCATCGATTTCGCTGTCCCAAATGAGGTATCCAGCGAATTGGTTTGGTCTCGTCACAGAGTTAGGAGACAATAAAATACTCGTCTCTATTCACCAACTTTTAGAAGCACCACGATGGCCATTTGCCAGAAACATCTGCCACGTTCGCTTTGGTATGAGAGGATTTCTGAGGTTCTCATGCCGAACACGTCCTGTGATATGACTAGGCCTAGAGGAGAGCGCGCATGTGTGTCAATGTATGTGTTCGTACGTGCGTGGCTACGTGGGATTAAAGAGTTCGTCAACACCAGGATTCAAAGTGATGGCCGACCATTTGCTATCAAATTTAAGTTGAGGCAGTGCGGGTACGGTGGCTTTATGGCCAAATTGTTAGAGAAGGAAACTGCGATCGGTAGAGTAGTGTGTGGTTGCACGCGAACAGAAACTTGCCACAGTTACTGACCCTAGAGATTTCGCAATATTCTTTGGGGTTTTGTTTGGTGGACATTCTTGTAATATAGTATAATTAGATAAGTGTCAACAGAAAAGAGTAGCACGCATATAAATCTGCCCCTCATTATTTCTCTGTCTCTGCTTCCTTTTATTTGGTTGTTTAATCCTTTTTTTGATTTTCTCTATATATCTGCTTCTACCAGTGTTATTCGTAATCTCTCTCTCTATTGCTCTGTATTCTTTGTTTTATACAAGGGCTGTTTAAAAAGTAAGGCAACTGATTTTATTTAAAGAGAAACGGCGTCTTCCAAATAATGGAATACTTGTATACATTTATTTCTTTATTAAAAAGGACAAATAAAGCAGCATGTGTATCACAGTTATTTTTTTATTAAAATAGTTACTGCTGATTCTCCTGAAGTCCGTCTAACACCAGGTAAAATAAAAAAAAAAAAACACGGAGAGTTATCTTAAGTGATGTTGATGATTTGAAGCTCTTTTTTATTCACACAACTATATTAGAGATATTTAGAGATGATCCAGTGCAGCAAAAAATTTAAGCTGCCTGAGAGAAAATAGCAGTTTTAAAGGCAGAGAAAGAGTTCTTCATCGTATGACGAAAGAGAAATTTCATACGGAATATGGCGAGATCGATTGATTAATTTATTAAACAATAAGTGTAGACGAAATAACAATACTATTGCATATATAAATATTACATTTAATCAGAATTCATCAATCTGGCCAGGAATAAATAATATTTTAATATATCTTTTAATTTTCAGATTCAATTTTTTACGAGTTATGCATGCGTCATTTTGCTTCATCTTTGTGCTCTCTACCATAGGTGAAGAAAGTGAAATGGCCACCCAAATTAAAATGCATATAAATGAAGAAGGAAGTCAGTACAGTAATGCGATGTCTATCTTCCAAAAAGAATAGGTCCCTCTGCCCATAAAACACTCTTTTCCTTGCAACAGTTCTCATAAAAGCCATTGTGGGATCACATTTCAGAGAGTGATAAAGAATGGAAATTTTGGGATATACTTAAGATGTGATTATTTTTTTTTCTTCTGAAATTCCATTGGTGATTCACACAAGAATATTTTTACTGTGAAAAAACTGAACTTCCTTGACCAGTAGTTATTTAAAAATTAGTGGCATTACAACAGTGACTGGTTTTCGTTTAACTGTATAGATTTTCAGTTACCTCTGCATCACGATGCCTCGTAAAGTCTGTGGGTTGAATAATTGATGTAATTCACATAACGCTATCAGTAACATGATGAAAATTGGAAAAATCACATTTAGATTATGTGATAAGAATAAATTTTTAATCTGTGTAGATGCCAGTTTACATATCCCTGCTTTATCCTCAGTTATTATGTTAGAGCCCAAGAGGGGCTCTAACATAATAACTTGGGGCTTAATAAAACATAACATCTTGGGGCTTAATAAAATTGGACTATATTGAACGGCTAAAAATATTAATTATTATACAATACTAGGAACTATTCTATATATTAAATATTAATTAAATACTTTTATATATTAAGATAACGAAAAACGTCTCTTTGGAATTATAAAACAGAACTGTTTTGAACTATGCAACCTGTTCCAACTTTGTCTATTCATCTATTAAAAATTGGAATCCCTTGGGCTAAAAGAGATCATAAGAACGTTGCCTGGTTTCTTTAATCACTTTATTTTCTGTATTTTGAATTGCGTCATACTTTACTTTATTAGATAAATTGATATATTGAATAACGAATAATTTAATAGTGAGCATTAAGATATGTTTCTAGTAGAAGAGATAAGATGATATTTCAACTGAAAGTCTAGCAGGTGAAAAGTCCTCATTCATTACATGTCGCTTATTATAAACTTCCCTCTAATAATATTAGAAAAACGCAGTTAATAAGGCATCCTCACGGGTAATACAAAGGGAAAAGTTGCTGCTCTTTCACATTATGTGAAAACGGCTTGGGTTCTACACTGCTGTGCAAAACTTAAGGAGCAGTCAGATTTTCACCTGTAGCCTCTCATAGGAGTGGCCTGGGTATCGGAAAAGCATACCAAAGGAACCTCGTGAGGTACAAAAATTATGAAAGAAACAACACCGACACAACAACGGAAACAAAACGGTAGAGAAGGACACTTTATTCAAAAATGGCAACATAGCTGGCTGCCATGATACAAATGCATCACTGCCAAAGATGGAACAAAGGGAAGAGGTAGTCCTCAGTAGGAGATATGGCCAGCCCTAATGTCGATGCAGGCTGTCCATACTTAGAACAATGTTGTTAATACGTTCTTACAGTAACATCGTCCATTCCCCTGTCAGCGCCATCTTCAGCTGGTGAACATTTTGTGGTGGGTGTGGACGTGCCGGTAGGCGACTCCCCAGAGCGTCCCATATGTGTTCCATGGGATTTAGATCGCCGGAATGGGCAGGCCAATCCATACGAACAGTGTCCTCACGTTCCAAAAGCCCAAAAGCATATCAACAACTGCAGCGATGGGGTGCGGCGTTATCATCCATAAACACGAACTCAGGGCCAATGGCACCTCGGAATAGGCGCACATGGGGAAGGATTACCTCAGTACTGTAGCGTGCACCGGTTACAGTACCGCCTTCCATTATCTGAAGTTGTGTACGTCCATCCAAGATAACGCCTCGCCAGACGAGAACACCTCGACCGCCATATCGATTCCTTTCAGTGATGTTTGCGGGGTAATACCGTGTGTCAACCTCTCGCCAGATTAGCTGACGTCCAGAATGGCTGCTGAGACTTAATCTACTCTCATCAGTAAAGATACCTTAAGTAAAGATTTTGATTTTGTGGTTGTAACCTTTAGAAATAGTGTTGATCCTTACGTTTTGCACACCAGTGTATTTCGCTTTCCAGCGAAAGTTTAGAAATATTTCCTGTAATTACTGATTGGGGGGGAGAGTGGATTTTGTAGGCTGCTTTTACACTTTGACCCAAGTAGTCTCATTCTACAATCCAATTTTAAAAAGACGCCTTTGGCCGGAGATTATAAAATAAAGATATTTTGGTGTTGATCTGTTCACAGTTTAGCACCAACTTACTGAAATAGCCTTTCTTCTTCATTTATTCCTTTTATTTCTGTGTTTCACGATACTTCGGTGTCACTATTTGGAGAGTTCTAGGTTCAATTCTCGTTAGTAACTGGAGGAAAATCAGTAGTTAAGCGATCTGAGGAGGAGAACTAGGGGTTTCTCTCGTGAATTATTCCGGTTTTTCATCCCATCTCGTTCAAATCATAATAAAGCACTGTTCACAGAGATTTCATTTAATTTCGACAGGAGGCCTGGCGCTGACATATACAGATTCTAGAGATTCCCAATTTCCAATGCAGTTATGCAGACGAGTAAATGGACACCAATACATTGCAGCATACGGCACTAAACTTCGTGATCGAAGGCCAAGCTTTACACGTCGACTATTTAGATAAACTGGCTGATAGACTGGGTGCCTGAGTGTAATAAATCCTGTTTAGGGAAATTTCTCATACGCTGACCGTCTCTGGTGCTATGATGCATACTTTCTGCCCCATGATGCAGAAATTCAACAAGAATAAGACTGCAAATAAAAATTTAGAATCAAATAAGGAGGGCGAGAGAGACGTAACGTTATTGTTTAAGATATTGAACAGAGAGGAGTGTCCTGAGCCATACCGAAACTAATAAATGTACGTTAGTAATAGGGGTAGAATAGATTTGCACAGCTCATTTACTCTAATGAAGATTAATAGACCTGTTTCAATACTCTACCAGCTCCCTTAATATGCAAGACTCTCGGACCCACGAGTGAACATAATTTAGAGTTACGAACCAGTGTAAACTCGAGAATTACTTAATTCATGGTGTGGAGTTCACACCATGAATTAAGTGATTACAACACGCTAATCCTAGAACAGTTGTCACGGAACAAATTAACACATGTGTTCGGTGGATATGCGTGGGAATTGAGAGACAGAGAGTGTGAGAAATGATGGAAAAGAGACAGGTCGGTGTGTATATAGATAGATACAAGCAGTTGCTGTAGACATTTCTAAGACTTTCGATCTTTGCATTAAGGCTGTCTAAGCAAGTGTCTGCCTTGTGATCAGCCTTCTGATTTGTGTAAATTTGTAGGTAGAGGAATCCTCTTTAAGCTCATTCGCTACGTCTGATAGTATATTACATTCTGTCTTCTTAGTTCTTAATCAGAGCTGGTGTTCCAACGTGTTCTGTTCTGTTCTCATCCTAATAATGACTTTTCTTCTTCATTTATTCCTGTTACTTCTCTTCTTGTGGAACAAGAAGCACAACAGCCTTACCCCTTGTATTATACATTTCATAAAATTACGGTCTACAAAAACTGAATTCGTTTTTGTCAACAAGTTCCGTCTAGTTTCTCGACCCATTCACGGTACACTTTTCTCGTTTGGAGTTACTATGATGAATTACCCATATTACTTGGTGAAACGCGAACCACTTTTTCTGACAATTAGACCAATAAGTCTTAATGCGTCCGCTTTTAATTTACACATTAATAAAAGTGCAGGGAGAGCTATCACGTTACTAAAAAACGTTTATGAGGATTTTAGAATGAAATGAAAACATACGTACAAAATGATTAAAAACACTTTATTGTCTCCTATGACTTTTATCCAGACAGTATAATCTTGTAATGGACGACCAGCTGTGCTCATTGCCCACAGCAAAAGATTCTGTTTGTGAAGTTAGAGCTTCGCCATAGGTTCACAGGATGATAACAATGATGTGATCCTTTGGTGTTGCTGACGTTGGCCATTTTTCGTTGCACGTCAACAACTGACTGAAAATGGTCCATCCTTGAGAAAGCAGGGATAATCAACTTGATAGGCTCTGTAGTCTGTTATTGGTTGCGAGTTTATCTTGAATTCATTTGTATCGATTTGTACGCACACAAGAGACCAGCATTTTTGGGGCGAATCCCACTCAGTGTTCGGATTCGGACAGTTCGTCGTCTCTATCGCCATCTGCAATGTCTTCCACATAAATGTTTTTAAAAATATTAGTCTTGAAAGAACTTCATGACATTTTGGTCAACTGATATAAAAGATAATTTTATATTTCAAAGAGTCGCTGGAAGCCTTAAACGCCATTTGGGTATGAAAACAGGTAATATAAACAGATGTGCATGTTTAACTTTTTCTATTTATTTTTCTTCTGCATTACAAGAGCTTATCTTTGTTCAGTAATGTAATAAAAATAGTACATGCAATGATGTCAACAAAAATACCAAAAAACTACGGCCAAACACAAATCAGCAAGCTTACACAATTGAGTACCAGAAAAGTAACTGCATGACAAACACCTGGAGTCTCTCCTTGTATCTCGACTCCAGATGTTTATTATTTCGTGTATTTAAATTCCGGATCATCCCCTTCTGTATGGGCTCCCCCTGCACAGGATATTTACCTCTACATAGGTATATCGTTTAGTTATTCCAATGATTACTTGCCTAAGACAATCATTTCTCTCTCGGCTGCAACGGTCCGGAATAAAGGAGCATCGCCAGAAACCTCACATTTGTATTTTCCTTGAGCTAATGCTTGAATATTCTTGATAAAGACTGTCCCATTTGTTGAACGGGTCATCTAGAAGAAATAATAAAATTATAATTAAATGACCAGCAAAATTATAACAAACGACTCTGAAGAATGTGAAAGATTTTTCAGAAACTTTTTGTTTTCTTAGTATTTTATTATTATAATAACAGCTAATTATATCCTCTCTTAATCTAATTAGGATTTTTTAAATTAAATGGAAATTTATTAGTTAAACAGCTCTCTGGATACTATAAAGTCTTTAACGACTATGAGCTTACCCTTTATGTTATTTTAATCCCAATAGAGATTCGGTTACCGAGGTAGAGTGTCCCCTGCTAGATTAGATAATTTTTTATTACATGATTTTGATTATTTTCTCTTATCTTGAAGAAAATTCTTGTCTAAAATAGAGCAAATTAGCCAACTGAATGTGATATTAATGGTTTCACCATTTTTCGATAATTAATTATAATATAATTACAGAAACGGTACTTTTATTACTGAATGTACCTTTTAGTATACAATACTCAGAACTGTTAACCCACGTGTGATGTGGGTTAAGAATTCAAATCAAATGTGACACTTAAAAGTCTATTTCTCTGTTATTTAGTATTATAACTGATTGTGATCATGAATGATGAAGTTAAGTCTGGGATAAAAGGTAAAGTAATACAGACTAATAGAAGCAAATTTAAACTAATACTTTTCACGATTATCTGAAAGAACTAAACAATTGTACAAGTGAATTGGACAGTCTTACTCTTTTTCAAACAAAACATTTGAGCATCAGCAAAACTCTTAGAAATTGAAAGCTTATCTCTGTTGGGAGCAAGTCTCAAAATTAGTTTTTAGAGATTCTTAGAAGATAATGCATGATCTTCTAATGTTCAGGAAGTTGAACAACAGAACTCAAGGTCACTGAGGAAAACTGAAAGTAAAGAAAATGCATCTAAAGGTAAAGATTTGTTTAACTTGTCTAGTTCCGCATCACGTGGCCTTTAAAGTATTCTCACTTGGGAGCTAACATACCGACCACAGTTATTTGTCATCTTTGGAAGCATATCTGAAATCCTTGATTGATAATACTACCAGATATCTCCCCTCTTTCAATTTTAGTTGGATCACCAAAGCATCACTGAATTTAATCTTTCCTGTGAGCTTCATCTTGGTGGGTAGCACAGTTGGTATAATGGCCGTCTTCCAGACACCGGGTGGAAAAGACCTGAATTCGAATCCCATCAATATTCTCGTTCGAGCAGTGCTGACGTCCTACAACGTGCTCCTCCAATATCTGTAATATTTCAGTGCCACAGTAACCCTATGGCTTAAGTTTAATAGCTTCCGACGCGGATTTAAGTCACCAATCCAGATCTTTAAGTGATTCCGGACAGAAGATACAAGGTAAAAAGATATTTATGATTTTAATATTAGCTATATCAAAAGCCAACAGTGCTCTACGTGCCTTTTGTGTCCCGTCCCTTAATCATTAGCTTCTCTCAAGGTCGTCCGTGCGAGCTTCCCCTCACTGCGTGGGCTGTTTGTTTTGAAGCTGAAAGAACCCCCACTCTTCGTCCTTGGGAGTCCCGACCTAACAGAGTGAATTCCTTACTAGAATTATCAACCATTCACTAACTAACAGCCCTATTCGGCAACATGAAAAAAGTGGCAAAGCGCCTATCGGGCATAAACACCACAGTGATCCCACAATGCAACCACCGCGACATACCCGAAAGTAAGGGTAAGGCCGCCCAAGAAAACAAATCTTCCGATAGCCACGATTTTTCAAGGGCATCTCCCCGCAAGAGCGAAGTCTCGGAATGCACAATCAATCGTATGAAACACACGAGAATGAGTCGCAAACTCAAATCTGTCCGCAGCGAAACCAAATCAAAACGCAAGATTGCAATAACCCCCCAACTCCTGAAAGAAAACAACTTGGATTGTAGTAGTCAAACCAAAAATATTAAAGCAGCACCGACAGCGAACAGCAGAACGTCAGCCACACCCAAACTACACAGCTTAATGACGATACGGAAAGAAATAACACTGCTAAAAACTCATGTAGCAAAGAAGGAAAAAGAATTCGCGGGACAGATTTTGAAGGTGCAGGAGGATGATTGGAAAAGAAAAACAATAGCAATCGAGGAAGCATCTACAAAATTGTGTGAAGTCCTCGGGACAATCGCTCGCACCCTTCAGGAAATAAGTGCTGAACGGTGTCTTTGCACTAATGACCGCTGCATAGTCACAAAACGGGATGCAGCCACGCAAACGACACCCCTTGAGTCTGCCGAACTGCTTACACAAAAAGAAAAGATGCACAATAAGAATCCCTTTAGGGTGGCTAAAGAAAATGAAAGCGCCCTTGAAACTCTTCTAATCAAATCAGATTACTGCAAGTTCCTTAAATCACTTGAGAATCGGGATCAGAAGAAGAAAAGCGACAAACGTCCACAGGAAGTAAACAAAACCACCGGTGTAGTGAACCACACTAATAAGTTGACTCTGTTTCACGAAAGAAATGATCATATTGTACCACACGACAGACATGACCAAGCTACTGAACCGAGAATCGCTGACCAGAGATGTGTTTCGAGAAGCAAGAGCCCCGCCCCATTTTCTCCCCCACTAGAAGGCAACCAAAGAATTCCAACAACATTAGTCAACAAGCGATTATCAAAGACTCACCCTAGTAAACAGACGCTCGCAGAGAAATATGACATCTCTGTCGCTTTGCCCAGAACCAAGATATTTGTCTCCCGGTTTGGACCCTCAACAAGCCCCGATTCCATAAAGAGAATGTTTCTTGTGGAACACAATGTCCGCATCGAAGTAAAACAGCTTAAAACTAGGCAAACTGGCTACGCCTCATTTCTAGTAAGATGTTCACCCACTGCCTACGAAAAAGTTCTGGATCCCGACTTCTGGCCTCCAGGCATACTTATCAGACCTTTCTCGGACGAAAAAAGGCCATCCCCTCAGCAATCCCTGCTTACTCGTCCTCTACAATAGCAATCATCTATTCCAAAAAACCTCCATACATGCCACACAATCAGGGTCTTCTCGCAAAATGTGCGCAGCATTGTTAACAAATTGGCCCCTCTGCAATCTCTCCTCCTGCTCGACGAATATGATTTCATCTGTATCCAGGAAACTTGGCTTAACCATGGAAGACAACTCACCCACTTGGCCACTCCTCACCATTACAAAAATGTTTGCAACGGCAGGGACCTCAAACGTGGAGGTGGCGTCTCCATCATTTACAAAGACATCCATCACCTTGTGTGTGCACAACTCAGCGACTCCCCTGCATTTGAAGCCATTTCTGCAATTTTTACAGTTAAAGAAGTGAGAACTCAAGTTGTAGCGGTATATTTACCTCCTGACCATAATCCCGACACAAGGGATGAGCTAACTACCTGGATTATAACCCACCTCAAGCCTCACATGCTCACCTTTGTTTTAGGAGATTTCAACATGCCTTCCCCAAGACACGAAGCTGCTTTGAAGGACGTCGTACGCTCCTTCTCATCTCTAGGCCTTAGACTAACCCATACGCAACCTACAAGACGACATCAAAACCTAGACCTCTTATTTCATAACCTTGACCATCTTACTCTCACAACGCCGATTTTTAAGTTTGCATCAGATCACCTCCCAATTTCCTTTGATAGTGAATGTCTATGTTCTCCCCGACAACTTGAACAGCATGACCATAAAGAATCCCAACTCAAGATCTTCTCATTAAAATATATGCAACCTCAAATCATCCTACAAAGACTAAAAGCTACAGACTGGAAAAAAATTGCTGCTAGCCATCCTGATCAAACGCTTACCAATTTAGCAAACTTGTTAAAAGACATCGCCTGTGAAGGGGCCTCCAAATCTGTACGCCTGTCTCCCAGGACCAAGAACTGGTTTACCAGCGACGCAAAACTCGCCTTCATCATGAAACAGAAACTATACAGGAAATGGCAAAAAACACGGGATCTAGCCGACTACCAACTCTATAAAAAACATCGGGCACGCTTCCTACGCATTCGGAGGAAGGCGCAGAATGACTGGATTGCACACAGAATGAAACTTGGGAAAAGAATCTTCACCAACAAGAATCAACAGTCCCCCATGTCCACTGACACCTTCCTTGCATGGGCTAACTCGCTCGCAACTAAGCCCCTATCTGCCCCAAACCCCTTTATTCGGGTTAATCCACCAGCTAACCAGACATCACTGGATAAAATAGCCATCACAAAGGAACGCCTTACTGAGGTCATCAACAGTCTTCCCAACAAGTCTACCACTGGCCCGGATGGATTCCCTATTTTCATGGTTAAACTGTGCAGTGTATATATCATTGATCTCTTGCTTGATGCATTCAATTCCGTCCTCGTAACAGGAGTTTACCCTGCTATCTGGAACACATATTATGTTTCTCCAGTTCCAAAAAAGTCTAACCCAAAATTGCCTAATGACTACAGACCAATTTCTGTAGGATGCACTTTTCTCAAAATCTTGGAAAGAGCCATACTTCCTGCTCTCATCCATCACATGTTCGGCCACAAACCTCCATACCTCCATAGTGTACTACCTGGACGTTCCACGATCACCAACCTCTTGGACACACTGTTCAGAATTGAAAGTACCTTAAGCAACAAAGAGCAACTGGATATTGTGTTTCTCGACATTAAGGCGGCCTTTGACAATCTGTCCACCCATGCATTATGTACCATACTGTGCAACTATTTCAAAATCTCTGGCAACATCTTAGTTCTCCTTAGGAAACTCCTTCAGTCCAGGATCCTATGGATCAGAAATCAAAACCATAATCACCACATTCTCTGCTCCAGAGGGCTCCCCCAAGGGGGCGTTCTCTCTGCCGCCCTCTTCGCCGCATCTTTAGAACCCTTCCTATCAAACCGTACTAATTTTACCACCTACGCAGATGATATTAAGTTCTTCGTCATCACAAAATGCCCCCAGTCTCTCCAGTCTATTACTGTGAGCTCCAACCGACAGCTACATGAACTGGAAAACTACCTTCATGCGATTGGGCTCTCCATTAATAAAGAGAAAACTGCACAACTCTCTATCACTAAGAAGAAAAATACCAACGAGGTGGACATCATTATTGCGAATTCTCCAGTTAAAAAAGTCACCCAACATAAAGATTTGGGTATCATCTGGGACAAAGACCTCACCTTCTTGCCTCACTTTAATGCCACTCGAACGAAAACATATTCGGCTTTATGGGCAGTAAAACAAGAGATCTCCAACTTCCATAACCCGGACCTTATCATCAAATACATTCTTCGTTGTATTTTCCCAATTCCATTATATGCCTCGACTATATGGTCCTCAGCACCCTCATCATACCAAGCCAGGTTCCTCTCCCTGGAATTCTGGATCTTGAAATGGCTAAATAGGGTTGCTGGGCTAACACCTACAATCTCAAAATCTGTTCTGGTCACCAATCTTAATACGCTTCCTTGGAGGTATCACATCATCTCTAGGAACCTTCTTACCCTCTCTCAGCTTCTATCCGGAAAACTGAAGTCACCCGATATTTGGGATATCATCGCCAGACCGTCCGACAGTAGAAGATGCCAGTCCAACACCTCCCCATACAGGTCGAAGCTGCGTAGCATGTCCTCCTTGGACAACATGTTTCCACACAACTCCTTCCAAATATTTAACAGATTAGCCATAGACGCTGAGAAACTTTGCAAGGACAGAACCTACAGATCTTCCATTCTTGCAGACATGTATGCCTTAGTCAAGCTCTAGGTGGACTCTCTGTGATACCGCAATATCCACGCTTCGATGTATCCGGATGCACTTTTATTTGTTGTAACTTTATGTTTTTGTACTTTTTGTAACTTTATGTTTTTGTATTTCTTATAACTTTATGTTTTTGTATCTTCACCAGTGGCTGTTTAAGGCCGTATATTGTATCTGGCTCTGTATGCAATGCATATGTCTGTATTTTATGTTTTTTTCTCTGTATATAACTCATGTCCTCTAGCTGCATAGCTATAAAAGGACAGTTCTTCGGAAATAAATTGATATTAATAATAATAATAATAATTATGGGGTGAGGAATATTTATGGACATTTTTCACAACGATGCTGAATTAGTTGTTCTCAGGCTAGAGTAGCATGGTTTTTTTCACGGAAACCGTGAGTTTTCGTCTAGCAACCAGGGACAAATCGACCTCAGAACACACGCAATTTAGAGACATACACTGGTGAGCAAAACGTAAGGACCAGCACTATTTCTAAAGGTTACAGCCACAAAATCTTTACTTAAGGTATTATTTACTGATGAGAGTAGATTCAGTCTCAGTAGCGATTCTGGACGTCAGCTAATCTGGCGAGAGGTTGGCACACGATATCACCCCGCAAACACCACTGAAAGGGATCGATATGGCGGTCGAGTTGTTCTCGTCTGGGGAGGCGTTATCAACCTTTGGACCCCACCCTACCAGAAGGTACGTTACAGGCAAAAACAGTGTACCTCAAAACGGCACTAGAAACTATATTTAAAGACTACCCCAATACAGTATCGAGTGGAGTTCGGTCCCATATCGTTACCATATTTAATAAATTAGAATCGTTACTGACAGAAACCTATCTCAACAGCGAGAAAGCGACGGCTAAACTTCAAGCCTACATGGAGTGTGGGGCAAACAAAATGCTACAGCGTGCGCCCACATACGCGGAAACGCTGAGGAAACAACCAAATACAACGGAAAATCCACAAATAAAATGCCAATCAGCCTCAAGGAAAACCCTGCTACCTACCCCCAACATTGTTGTCCTGACACCGCTTACCACAAATGATACCTCCAGCAAAAGTATCAAGACACAATTCATTCAGGAACTAGCTAATGATTTAAAGACAACAAGAATTAAAACAATAAGGAAAACCAGGAACCCGGGCATAGTCGTGGAGACCGAAACCAAAGAGGAAGCTACCGAAATAATAACCAACCCCAAGATAACTAACATAGGGTTAAAAGCGGAGGAACCAAAAAGGAAAGGACCCTCCATAAAAATCTATGGCCTGGATGCCAGTATGACACAAGAAAACCTAGCTTCAGAAATATACGCCAGGAACCTACAGAGATCCCTACCGGAAACCGACATCAAAGAGCAAATAATGCCTAGATTCGCCATAAAACCGGCGACAGGAAACACAAGGAACTGGGTTGTCGAGCTCAGTCCTGCAGCGTGGCAGATCCTAGCAAAACAAACGCGGATCTTCATCAACTGGAGCAGCCACAGATTCCACGAACATATAGTAGTTCCAAAATGTTACAGATGCTGCAAGTTTGGCCACACTACCCACACTTGCAGCCAAAACATCCCAACCTGTGGCCACTGCGCCGACAAAGGCCATGACTACAAGGACTGCCCAAAGAAAGATGAGGAACCAACATGTGCCAACTGTAAGAGTCAGAAGTTGGACGCTTCACACTCAGTTCGTGACAACAAATGTCCTATTTACGTCAAAAACAAGAGTTTAAACCAAGCCAGAATCAATTATGGCAGCACACCATAACCACTATAATACCACAAAAATCAAATTCATCCAACTGAATGCACAACGGGCAAGGGCCGTAGCTGACCAAGTCAGGCTCAAGGCCGATGAAATTAATGCAGATGTAATCATATTACAAGAACCGTATACCCACTCCAAACTAGTCAGAGGGTACTCCCTCAACTACAAACTAATACAAGCAGATGATACTACCCCGTGGGCTGCAATCCTAATTAGAAATCCCGACATCACTGCAACCAAAGTCTCCCACCTGTGCACGGACTGGGCGGCCTGCGCCCAAATTATCACCGAGCTAGGTGCCCTATACATAATCTCGCTATATTGCAGACCTGGTGAAGACATAACCACAGCCACCAGATACCTCCAACATGCTACCAACTTACTAAGAGGGGAAAGAATTATCATCGGAATGGATGCAAATTGTAGATCACCAGCCTGGCACAGCCATACCCCCGACAGGCAAGGTACTAGGAATGGCCAGAGACTGGAGGAATTTATTACGAGTTCATCTATCGTAGTCCTCAATAAACCAAACCAGCTGCCAACTTTTTGCAACCTCCGTTGGGAGGCTACAATAGATGTCTCTCTTGCCACTCGAAACATAGCAGGAAACATCACAGACTGGATGGTCCAGGATGCCTGGACCACTTCAGACCATAGGGCCCTGACATTCCAACTCAACAGGAACCTAAATCGACAACCGCCAGCAGAAAGAATGCCCCAACGCTATGCATTGCAAACTGCAAACTGGGACCTGTTCCAGAAAACCCTCACAGACAACAAAAACAGAAAGATGCAAGAAATCAACACAGCTGAGAACCCTGATGAACTCCAGAAGACCATCACCGAAATTATAACAGTGGCTGCAAACACCTCAATCAAACGGAGACGGCCCAAACCTGGTGCTGTACCTTGGTGGAACCAAGAACTTCAACAGCTTCGCAAGGACGTCCAGACCAAAAGGACAAACTTCCAAAAGGCAAGAAGAACTTGGCCTGAGCAGGAGGTGGACGCGCTCAGAAATCTGTATAGAGAAGCACGAAATGCTTATACCGCCCTCATAAGGAAAAATAAAAAGGAAACCTGGGAGAGACTAGTAGCAAACTCAGGGAACACTGACCCCTGGGGTGTTGTGTACAAGGTTGTCACAAAAAAGCTCCCCAGAGGTGAAGTGCTTACAACCACTGTCACGCCCCAAGGAGAAGAAACCTGTTCCTGGGAGGCATCAATAAACAATATATTAGATGTCACCTTTCATCCCCACAAAGACCCACAAACGGAGGAGCAGATCCAGACCTGTAGGGAAAATGATAAGTACGGAACAGATAATGCAGAACCGCGATTCACTACGGATGAGCTCATCCTGGCGGCTTCACGTATAGCAGCGAAAAAATGCCCAGGTCCAGACCTCTTGGAGCCGGAAATAATCAAAAAAGTCGTAGAAATGGAACCGGAACTCTTGCTCCAGCTCTTTAACCTATGCCTCACAGTGGGAGCATACCCGCAAGATTGGAAAATGGCCAATGTTAAACTAATAATTAAGAATCCAAACAAACCACCAGAACAGCCATCTTCCTACAGACCGATCACACTACTCACAGTACTAAGTAAACTTTTTGAAAGGCTACTGTTATCCAGAATAAATCACCACTACCAACAGGCAAACCTATCTTCACCAAATCAGTACGGATTCAAACCAGGTCGATCCACAGTAGATGCACTCCAAAGCCTAATTGCCCAAGCACAAGAATCTGAGAAAAAATATGTGCTGGCTATCTCAATTGATTTTGCCGGGGCGTTCGACACCCTATGGTGGCCGAGCGTCCTGGGTCGGCTCCAGGAGGCAGGGGTTCCTGGCAACCTCTTCAATGTGCTTAAAAGCTATCTCACCGACAGAGCAATCAAGATAAAAGCTCCCTACAAAGAAATAGAAAGAAAAATATATAGAGGGTGCCCACAGGGGGTCAGTACTTGGACCAACAATGTGGAACCTCCTGATGGACCAGTTTCTAAACAAGGATCTGGAAGGGGTCCGCTCACAAGCCTTCGCGGACGACCTCATCTTAACAATAGAAGCTAATTCCAGGGCACAACTGGAAATACTGGCAAACCGCGCTGTGCAAATTCTCCAAGACTGGGCCACACACCATTTACTACAAATCTCACCGACGAAGACCAACTCCATACTCTTAAAGGGAACACTGAACATCCACAGACCACCCCAAATTAAAATTGGCACTAGAACAATAAGGCTCAGCACAGAGCTCAAATATTTGGGCGTCATCTTGGATACCCGCTTATCCTTCAAACCGCACCTAAACTACGTAAGAAGAAAAATAAGAAACTGCACTGCCTTAATAAACAGAATTGTCCGAAGAGACTGGGGATTGAAACAGAGAACGATGATGTTTTATTATAAAGCAGCCTTCTTACCAATCGCAACATACGCAGCTGGTGCCTGGTACAAAAAGGCCAGCACAGCTGCAAACCTAAGAATACTTGATTCCATACATAGAATCATGCTACTCACTGCTACTCGTGCCTGCAGCACAGTGAGCACACACGCTCTGCAAGTCATCGCAGGAACCCTCCCCTTAGACCTAGAGGTGGTGAGAAGAGGCATCCTCCATGAGCTCGCTAAAGGCAATGCTTGTACACACCTTGACTTCAACGGAGATCCAGGAAATAACCGCTTTGCGGAAAAAAGAAGACTCCAGACCCACTTGCTGCAGGCGTGGCAGGCACGATGGGATGTCTCCATTAAAGGTCGGATAACAAATAAATTCTTTCCAAATATACATAGATTCCAACCTAAATTACCAACCTGGTACGCACCTGGTCTGTTTGTGACGTACCTACTCACAGGACATGGTGCCTTAAACGCCAAACTAACAACTCTGGGAATAATTGAAAATCCAAACTGCACTTGTGGCATTCCAGAAACTTGGTCGCATCTAATGTATGACTGCCACCAATACGACGACATCCGCTGCCAGCTGGTGACAAGACTAAAACATTCACCCAAGGATCAGGAGCAATTCATTCTGGACGATAAAGGACCATACATGGCATTCACCGAATTTGCACAGAAACTGTTTAACAGACGCCGAGCCACACTAGCCCAACAAGCAAATAACAACACAACTGGAAACTAAATGGGACAAGCCATTCCCACAACAAATTCAATACCTCCAATGAGAATAAAAGGACATGGCCTACAACTCTGCGACTGACTGAACCCTGAATCTGCAAAAGCCCACATGGACCTGAACAATGCAGCTTCACTGCCATCAAGACTCGTTGGGGACCAGAATCGAGCACCTGACTCGATTCCTTTCCAAACCTACCACGGCGCGGCGGAGACTCCTTGTGTCCCCTCGCCGAACCCCCTCCCCTTTCCTCACTGGTGAGGCATGGGCATGCCTCACTGACCAACTGGGGGCATCTTCTCTATCGCTCCCATATTTCTATCTTTACCCCCCAGTCTTCTGTCTCCCCTCCTACTCTATCTATATACAATGCGAACGCCCCACACACTAAATTTAGCAACACTCAAAATAATCTTCGCCCAGTCTCGGCCTATCCATCTATGTAATATCAAACCCCCCAGCGGTGTGTATAGGCATACAACATATGGTGTATGCAGACAAGTGAAATGAGTATATACATGTGCATATACATACATATTATGATTTTTTTTTTTTTTTTTTTTTTTTTTAAGGTCCTAGCCGCCGAAATCTCAGGAAACTAAGCGGCAGGACCTGCCAGAGTAACTAAGTCTACTGGGTTCCTGGTCTGCCTCCACGGGGCGAAGGTGGGGCAACGTTGGGCTCCAACAGGGGTCCAGCGGCTAAATGACCAGATGAACAACGGTACACGACATTACACATGTACAATACCCACACACTTTTAAATCTCTGGCATTCCCAGCAAATTGGTACACCCACAATGAAAGCAACGCGGAGATGGGGGAAACCCCTGGTGCCGCATGACATCAATATACCTTACACCTTACCTTACACCTTATCTTAAATGGACGTACACAACTATACTGGAAGGTGGTACTGTAACCGGTGCACATTACTGTACTAAGGTAATCCTTCCCCATGTCCGTCTGTTCCGACGTGCCATTGGCTCGAGTTCGTGTTTATGGATGCAGCTGTTGATATGCTTTTGGAAATAGTGGACATAGTGTTATTATTATGCAGTTCCCGTGGTTTCCCACAAATCTGCTTTAAGTACGCTGTTAACATAGCAAACCCAGTCAGTGTGGGTTATGTGTGAGTAGTGTGTTGTTTGTGTTCTTTGACTGGCCTCTTCGTTACTGGGAGGCGCGATCACCAGAAGGAGCCTCCCAGCATCCGTCCACTGGCACGTGGAGCCGGACCAGGGAGTAAAAGACATCTGGCGGGTCGTCCACACTCCTGCAGGAGCGAGAGTGGGGAGGGCCAAGGAAAGAGCAGAGACGAGACAGGAAAGTGGAAGACAGGCAAGATAGCGGGGGATGACAGAGCGTAGGCATCCTCCCAGGCGAAAAGGAGCAGAAAGAGTGCTAGGTACAGTTGTGGAAATCCTGGAGAAGGACTATGGGTAGGAAGAAGAGAACAGGTAAAGTTCAAATTAAAGAGTCCAGGATCGTCACAATGGAGAATCAGGGAGCGACGTCGGCAGGGCTGGCCTCAATTTTAAATTTCATGACTGGAAGTTTCCGGTGCTGGGTACAGTTGCTGTGTGGAGGAATTTATCCAGGAGTAGTGTTCGGGAGTTGCGAAAAGGAGCAGAAAGAGTGCTAGGTACAGTTGTGGAAATCCTGGAGAAGGACTATGGGTAGGAAGAAGAGAACAGGTAAAGTTCAAATTAAAGAGTCCAGGATCGTCACAATGGAGAATCAGGGAGCGACGTCGGCAGGGCTGGCCTCAATTTTAAATTTCATGACTGGAAGTTTCCGGTGCTGGGTACAGTTGCTGTGTGGAGGAATTTATCCAGGAGTAGTGTTCGGGAGTTGCAGGTGACGCCATCAACGACGAACTACCTCGTTGGCATAAGTGGTTACTGCACTGAAAGCATTGTTAGATTACAGTAACTTGGTGTCTGGCCGAAGTGATGTAGTGTGGAGGTCTAGGAGTAGTTGGATTCTTAGGTCTAAGGATGCTTTTGGAAAGTGAGGACATTGTTCATATGGATTGGCCTGCCGGTTTCCGCCGATCTAAATCCCATCGAACACGTATGGGACGTTCTGATTAGACGCCTAGTGGCACGTCCACACCCACCAGAAAATGTTCATGGCGCTGACAGATTTTGCACACCAGTGTATATATTTTTTGCACACCAGCGTATATATATACTTCACTGTTTTATTATAAAATAATAAAATGATATTTTATTATATCCAGAGAGCAATGAGAACTGCTGGCATTTTGTTTTTGACAAGAAACTGTTTAGCCAACATTTTTAACCTTCTCCAATGGGCTGTTCATCCATTTTTGCAACCTTTTAGCGAAATATAAAACTCTTTGCTTTCTGTCATTTTCACTACAATATTTCACATACTGCATTACTCATGAAATACATACAGAATGGTATACGACGAGAACTACTGCGATTTGCTTCATGATTACAACCTACCTGAACAAAATCGTATTTTTACCAGTAATGTTGTTGCGTGATCATGGTCAATTCATTTGGGTTGCACCTTCTGTGTTTGCTAGTCTTTGTTCAAAAAAATATAACATTAGCTGCGATTTATCTCTTACATTCGTCCCAGTCTATAAAATAAATGAGCAAATACATTTGAAAAAAAATATCATAAAACTCCCATGCTAAAGAAGTAAAATATTTTATGTTAATGAATTGATAAACCCTACACTATTATATCGCTTTGTCGATAAATTAATTTATTACCAAAATGATACAATTTAAAGGCCACCTCAATGCCAAACACTTAAACTATTTATGGTTGCGTTCCGGGAGCTCACCGTTTCCCGTTTTCTGGCCTGTTAATGTGGTCCGGTTGTGGAAGACTCTTCCCCAAGAAGTGTTCTTGGGGAAGAGTCTTCCACAATCTCCTCTTCCAAGTAAAATATTTTAGTAAACAGATTGTCCATCCTGAACTTCTTCGGCATTCAGTTTCAAGTTCTGGCTACTTCCTAATAACTACCGGGACACTTTCACTAATAACTTAGCATCGATGAAATCCGATATCAGCGAACTAACCTTTCTTCTTCTTCCATGCATGTTTCTTCTAATTCAATTCTCTTAAACAACCATCCTCTTTACGTACTTCCTGAAAGTCACAACCCACAAAGGTTTTTAATAATTATTGATGTATGAGATCACAATAAAAAGGAGAACTAATTTTCTGGGAAATTAACCAGCAGATCTATGAAAGTTGAAGGTACAGATCAAGTACGTGGAATTGTATCTTGGTCGTGCTAATCTAAAAATAATTTAAGAATAATAATATACAATTACGGTTATATTAAATGCTCTGGTTTCATTTAGAAATAGATTTGGCTGAAACATCTGCTTTTTATTTAATTTTCTCTCATTCTTATTATGCTGTGGTAAATGATAGTCTGCTAATAACGAATAGGATTAAATCCTAATAATGGAAGATGCTCAATGGGAGTTCTGAATTTCCGTTTACAATTATTTTTACGTATTCCCATAAGTAATAAAATATTCTAAGCACTCGAAATCGAGTTTGAGAAGTAGACTCACACTAAGTGAACTGTTTTTTTCCCTTATCGAGTGTCGAAATGTAGATTTTCTAACCTGAAGATTGTTATCTTTAAGCGTTTCATATTTTATAAGGCGAATGTGACAGACGAAATTATTATATTACCTGTTTATGGAAAGGATTACAAAAATGCCCCTTTTATACCCGCTAATGGCCCTTTTTCACGAAATACTGAACTATAAAGTTGACGGAATCTTATTTAGAAGATAAATGTCCCTTCCTGAATTTCCGCAGGCCGTGCAAAGCATGTAGCCATGCAGTGAAGATTACATCAAAGGGAACAGCTCTGTGGAAAATTCCTTGCCAGCCAGCGGAATGGATTTTCTGACTCCAATGATTTAAAACGCCATAAATAAGATGAGCTATTGAGATTCTTAAAGTTTTAAACGTTTCTTCTTTCTGATCTTTCCTCTGTCAATAGATCGGTTTTTATAGAAATAGTACATAATAAAAAGTTCTTATTTTTCACCGCTTTCTTCGAAGCGATAAAATATTTTCTAGTTATCTTTACTCAGTAAACATTGATACTTGGTCACCTCCGAAACGATCTGGCTGAAGGGGACATAAATATTAACTTCAAACCACTCCTGTGATCTGTGGTAGATAGACATATAGATAGAAAGACAATGGAAGAGGGCTGGAGAGAATAAAAACAGGAACGTGAAAAAAAGCCTTAAAGTTCCCTTAAATTATTCATTTAAGAAATCTTAGAATACCAACCACAGGAGGAATAAAATATAATATATAAAGCTCCAATAGAGTATAAAATTATATTCAAATAAAATCTAATATATACAGTTAAATTAAAATGTCAAAATACACACACAGTAGAAAAAAGTTTCTTCCCTTAAGAGTTAATGGAACTGCCAGAGAATTTGCATGTTAGTACATCGTAATTATATATGCAAATAACACATGGTCTCTTATTTTCTACTCGAAGCGAAAATAAACAGGATATACAATTATTAGGATGATCTGTATGATACATGTTATTTTTAGTTGCGAAGGAAGAAGATCGAATATTGGTGAGTTAATTCTTCAGAATGGTTTTTAAGTGCGTAGATGATGTGTACGTATATACAATTTTGAATGCGTTTGAAGGGCTGAATATTATGGTTCCTAGTGGGCGGATGTTCCTTGTGGCTTAACATTGGTGGTGTGGTTAATTCTCCAGGCTCACTTCAACTGACAGATTTGTCTTTCTAAGAAGGATTAAGGACATTAATTTATCCTTGGGATAGTCATTACTATGAACCACCGTTAGTAGACGAATAGAAGATGCAAGATTCTTCAATGCTTCGTCACAACATTTGAGTACAGTGACAGAACTGGTTGACATGAATAATGAAAGCAGATTGTCGTTAGTGATAAGTTCAGATCTGATTGGGTAGCGATAACAAAAGGATTAATGTGTGACGATTCTTCATGTATAATGTCAAGGTCCTAGAGATCTGAATGCTGCATCGTATTGCAAACGTCTAAACGAACTTAGGTACCCAGTTTGCAGAAAACGGCAAGCCGCACACAACGGGAACTCAAATGTCTATTAATAATCTCTGGTGAGAACCTCTTCGTCATCTTCTCTACAGCTCCAATCTCACCTCTTGCTATTTCAGTATCTTCGGTCCACGGTTAAAAGGTAGATTGGTTACGCAATTTTTTCTGATAATTCACCGATTGAAGATAATTTTCGCAAATGTTACAACAGCAATCGACATATTTTTCCGCAACGGATAAAGATATTTGATAAAGATACAAAAGAAACAGAAGATGTATATGCTTTTGGTGATTATATTGAAAAGTAAATGCTGTGGTCAAGTGAGTTCCTTACTTACTTTGAGACGTACCGATTCCCCATCATAAATACAATTGCCCTCCTGCGTAATTTTTTTGATATTAATACAGTACTAGTTTTTCAGATAGTGAAGGAAGAAAATAGAATATAACATTAAATATAAACTTTATAAAATACATAAAAGCACTTCGGCTTCAATGCTTTGCCATGTCAGGAGAAACTTAATGCTCTGAGGCTTTAGTGTATAATGCCTTTTGTCAAGATAAATATCTAGGCATCCAAGGAAGACAAACCTTTCTATCTTCTTCTTCTGAGTCAGATAACTTAACCACAGTGGGGGGGGGGAGCTCATAAAAGAATGAAAATGCAAAACGACAGATGAGGCTCGAGAAGAAAATTCGAGAAAGATTAAAAAAAAAAAAGAATTATGTTATCGTCCCCTAACCATAACTTATATTCGTATAAATCTATCATATCTGTACAAACCAAACAATAGAGTCACCCGGTAAGTTAATACATATACCCATATATGCATTGGACAGAAATTTTCTGAACAAAAAACTCAGTTACTGGGAAAAAAATCCTTGCTGTCTACGCCTGAGACCGATTAATTCGGCCACAGAGTGAAAAAAAAAAAAAAAAGACCCATTAAAGTTCCTCGCGTCATTGACGGGAATGGAACCCGGGCCTTTTTCACCTGCTGTGGGGAGGACTTTGGTGATGATACCAACGTTTTCAAGTGTGCGTTCAGGGGCCTTTTTGCATTTTGTGCAGGCTGAAAAGCTTGGAATAACTCATCTGGTTGGGGACCCTACTCCGCCTGATATCAGATATATACAACCTCGATTGAAAGGACTTTCTTTAGAAATTTCTCCAATCGTCTGGGGAACCGAACCCAGACCGCTCCAAAGAATGAAAAATACCGAAACTACTATACTCTTACGGAGAACTAGAGAAAAACAAGAATGATTGAAGAATTATTGAATAAAGGGAGGGAAAGAGGGAGAGCGTTCTAAACAAGCTGAATTCTAACACTAGTGAAAATCTTTCCAAAATACAGTCTAGTATTCCAAAAGAAGGTGATGATTTCAAGGTCTGAAATCTCTTTTTTGAAGTTATTCGTTTCAGTATTCTTGAAGCGATTAAAGCGACTTTAAATATATTTATAAAATATTAGTATTAGTACATAACCCCCAAATATGGTTATGAAAGTCTACCCATGGATGAGAACGTTCATAACCATGTGCATAATTTACGTGTTTCCTCTGGTCAGATTACCTATTTTGCAGGATGGAAACCAGAGTTTACAGGAAAACAAACCTTATAGTCCTTGCTTGAGACATACTAACTCAGCCATGGAGTGAAAAGGCCCATAAAAGTTCCTCGCGTCATTTACTGCATTCGAACCTGGGCCTTTTCCACCCGCTGTGTAGAAGTTGTGATCATAACCCTATGCTCCTATCCGTGATGAGCTATTAAGAATAAATATATATATAAAAAAGAACACTAAAATAAATGGATATATGTCATACAACCACTTAAGAAGCTGAGGGATAAATATAATGCAAGACATACGTCACGCCTTTAATAATTCGATATTTTTGGTTGAATGGCTTATGATGGAACATCCCACAATAAACGCAAGGCTATTCGGTTTAATATTTTACTGATGATTTATCAACGAACAAATTGCGCATGAATTTGGCCATTTTGACTTCTTTTGCAAGCGTCATCAGTTATTATTATTATTATAATTGCACCCTTGTGGCTCCAGCCGTGAAAATCTTCATTGAAATTATCCTCTTTTGGTATTTCGCCTTTTAGCTAAATCATTCCCTACTTAACCCTCAATAACCGGATTTTTAATAAGATTCGGGAAAAAAGGGTCATAAATATCAGCTTACACGAAGGATGTACTTAACATCAGTGGCTCATTTGTTTGATATTTATATTAGTTTTCTGGTAGAATGGGCAGCACAAGATGCAATGTGCCAACCCTTGCATTTGCGGGCCTTTAACACAGTTTTAATCTGCATTAATGGGCTGCGTCTTTGCGTGGTTAACTTAATAGTAAATGAGCTTCTAACCTTAGCTAGCTGAACAACTTAGGCAGATCCATCACCCGGACGAATGAGCAGTCATCAAAAAACGCCAACACACTTCGAATAAATTTGCAACGTGTATGGATATTTTGTACATGGACACTCCGAAACAAAAGTGGTAATGCACTGTGTGGTAAACAACACTGTGTTTTTAGAACAGCTATTTTTAGATATTATGGTCTTTTTATCGATATTATTTCGCATTGTGTTCTACTTAATCGGTTTCCCTCGCATGTTGTATGTACTGTTGTTCCAAAACACCATTTAATTTTGCTTGCTTACAGGAAAAACAATACAAGATATTTATTGACGCCTCAAGGATTTATACCCCTTGTGCACTGTTTCGAAATAGACCACCTCAAGAATATTAAGGTACCTATTCCATCCATTGCGCCCTACACATTTTATGTACACTAAGTGGCCACTTTATTACGTACACATATCCTTTTCACGAATTGGAGCATTCCTTTGGTACAGTACAATGCGATATAAACAGGCAGGCAGATACATAGGAATACCGCTGTCAGAATGGGTAAGACGAATGCTTTTGCGATTTGGAACATGACCTGGTAGTTGGCGCGAGACCTGCCACAGTGATCATTTCGGAAACTGTAATCCCGCTTGTGTATTCACGTGATTGTTTCGTGAATATCGAGATTGGCCCAGTAATCAAATAACATCGAGCCACTCTGTGGTCGGTTGTTGTTGTGTTTAGCGTTTTAAACGCATACCAACGTATAAAACGGTTTTGTTTGACGAAAACTCGAGTTTGCGGGAGAAAAAAGTCTTTTCCTTGATAGCGCGGGTGACATACACAGTAGTTCTTTTCCTTGATATAGCAGTTGGTACATAGAATGCGCCATTTACTTGGTAGCACGGCTCGTATACTCAGAGTCCTCCCCACATCGGATAGTGAGAGGACGCTGATCGTACCAGCTGTGCTACCAACGAGAACTCTGTGGTAGGAAAAATCTCGTTGGTGTGAAAACAGAGGCTGCCATTTAGACAGGGTAAGAGAACGACTAAAGTCTGTCGAATAACAATCCAGTGATAACGAAAGAGGCATTTCAGTATACACAGTTCCTTGTATATTGTCACAGATGAGGCTGTGCAGCTGACAGCTGGGTTCCACTATTATCAGAAAGAAACACCAAGATGGTACGGTTACAGTGTGCTTGGGAACATAAATTTTGGACAGTGGAGGACTAGAAGAACGATGCTTGGTCTGGAGATGGCCTAGAGATTTCTGCTGTTTAATGGAAGGACCAGATTATGGCGAAAACAGCATGCGTTTCTGGACCCAAATCAGGGAGTAATTAATCAATTTAAAGAGTTAAACATTCCAATATCAAGTCTCCTTGCATGTGCCTAGTTTTCGAGCACTGCAATTTTCGGAAGTGAAGTGTCGTGGTAAGGCACAAAGGGTACCTACCCTTTGTGCCCTTACCTGATCTGGGTGCTCTTCTCTCCACCCGTTCCAAAACATTTACATCATCCTTAACGTTAGGCTTACAGACCCGTACGCATTATTCAACATGGTGCCTAGCCATTGCTTTATACAGTGAGATAGTCACATCCATGTCTCTGTTGGAAAAACTGTATATCATTGACACAGCTCCACGAACTGTCCAAATTCACTTCCGGGTAGTGTGATGTCGAACAATGAAATAAATTGCTTCCCAAGGTAGTTGAGACCGACATCATCATATACTCTAAACTGTGGTGTTTCCTGAGCTACAACTCATCCGCACTATTTTCTGTTTTAACTTTAAGTTTTAACGCTATTGCACACTTAGTAACCCCCCACAGCCCAAGCCAGTTAGGACATTAGCATTAGCATTACTTGCGGCAAGCTTAGGCAGCATGGCGGGCAGAAGGCTAGGTGGGCAGAAGCAGCAGTGCGTACCACACGCTTCTTGATTAGGCCGGGTTTCGAGCCCGTGATCACCAAATACGGAGGATGCGGAAAGGTCAGGGAATGACCACCGCCTATCCCCAGAGCAATATGGCCTTAGTTGCTAATGCTCCTAAAAACCAAATAAACAAACAACCTTAGGCAGCATCAGCCAAGAAAAAAAAAAAACAGTCCCATTTCACTCATCCACAAACTATACATGCCTGTCCAGCTCAGCCTCAAATTTATTTAGTCTATCAACTTCCACAATAAAAGATGGAAGTCTGTTCCTGCAATCAACTACCCGCTAGCTAAAGGCAAATTTGTACAACTGTCTTTCCTCAATTTGAATGTATACCCCTCAGGTTCTTAATCTGAGCAAGAGGAAGAATCTCATCAGCATTGAGCTTGCTCACTCCGTTCAAGTCCTTATACACCTCAATCAGATCACATCGCACTCGCATGTGCCTAGTCTCCAAGAGCTGAAATTTGCAGAAATTTAGTATTTCGTGGTAAGAGCACCCCCTTTGTTCCCCTCACCAATCTTGTTGTCCTTCTTTGTACTCGTTCTAGCAACTCTACATCCTTCCTAAAATGAGGCCTGCAGACAGTTACACAATACTCAAGATGTGGCCTGATCGTTGCTTTATACAACGGGATAATCACCTCCTTGTCCCTGATAGCAAAGTTCCTATATATTATTGACAAGACACCATGATCTGCTCTGGCAGCCAGTCTGCACTGCTCAGTGAACTTCATATCTGACTGCATAATTTACCTCCAGGTCTTTTTCACTCTCCACTTCCCTGAATGTTGTACCACACAGTTGGTACGTCTCTTGGGTTATTGCTACCCACATGCAGTACTTTGCATTTGTCAATGTTAAATTTCATTTGCTACTTCTCAGACCATTTGGCCAACTTATCTAGATCCATGCACTAGCATACTGTCTTTACTTTCGTTAACAACCCCCAAACACTGTATCATTTGCAAACTTGGACATTAAATCTGATATACTTTCATCAATATAGTAGTAGTAGTAGCAGTAGTGGCATGTGATGCAAGAAAGCAAGTGTATGAGCTTATGCAGCATCAGCAAAAAAAAAAAAAAAAAAAAAAAGAAATTACAAAACAATCTCCTCTAAATGTTTGTCCAGTTCCTCCTTAAATTTATTTAACCTATCAACATCCACAACGACAATGCCCCCTTAGGTTCGAAATCTGAACAAGTGGAAGTATCCCAATAGAATTCAGCGTGCTCAACCTATTCAAGGCCTTATACACATCAATCAGATCACCTCGCAGGTGCATAGTCTCCAGCTGCTGAAATTTGCAGAATTTAAGCCTCTCATAATAAGAGGATCCCTTCATTCCCCTCACCAATATTGTTGCCCTTCTCTGTACACGGCCAAGCAAATCTACATCCTTCCTAAAATGAGGCCTCCAGACCTGCACGCAGTACTCAAGGCGTGGCCTGACCATTGCCTTATACATAGGGACAATCACCTCCTTTTCCCTTCTAGCAAAATTCCTATATATCATTGACAACACCCCATGACATGACCTGGCAGCCTGTCTGCATTGCTCAGAAAACTTCATATCTGACTGCACAATTACTCCCAGGTCTTTTTTATTTTCTACCACCTTAAGTGTAATACCGCACAGTTGGTACGTTCCTCTGTGGTATGTTGGTACGTTGCTTCTACCCATATGCAGTACTTTGCATTTTTCAATGTTAAACTTCAGTTGCCACTTCTCAGCCCATCTTCCCAAATTTTCTAGATCCTGTTGCAGTGCCGACCGAGCTAGCCGGGTGGGTAAAGTGCCTGCCTGGCAACCCAAAGGTCGCGGGTTCGATTCCCGCCTCAGGCTTGGATCAAAGTACTGCAAAAACCTTGGGAGGTGCATTATGGCCACAGAAGCTTATGTGCCAACAACTACCAAAAAAAAAAAAAAAACCTGTTGCAGTAACACAGTGCCATTACTATCATTAACAACCCTGACAACCTTTGTATCACCTGCAAACTTCGATAATTAGCCTGATATACCTTCATCAATATCAGTGATGAAAGTATATCAGATAAATATACAAAAACAACAGTGCAGCCAACACCGAACCCTGTGGGACTCCACTAATAACATTAGTCCACGAAGAGCAGCACCCATTGATTACCACCCACTGTTTTCACCCGCTCAAGCATCCTTTTATCCATTGTAGTAACTTACCCTTAATACCATTCTGCTCCAATTTGTACAGTAGTCTTCCATGCGCAACCGTGTCAAAATCTTTCCTGAAATCCAAGCATATGATATCAAAATTATTTTTTGCATCCAGTTCCTTTGTAACCACATCATAATATCCTATCAAATTTTTCAGACAAGACTTTCCCTTAACAAACCCATGCTGTGTCTGAATTATTGCTGCAGTCTTGTCTAGATGATCCTGCAATGCATCTTTAACCAGTGGCTCCATTAGTTTACTCGGAACAGAAGTTAAACTAACTGGTCTGTAATTATTCGTCTCACCCTTCGATCCTCCTTTGTGAATTGGGGATACATTTGCACATCTCCAATCCGTGGGGACCTCCTTTGAGTCCAAGGATGCTCTCATAATTATGTTTAAGGGTTTGCTTACTTCCTTTTTCGCCTCCTTTAATATAACTGGATAGATCCCAGGTGCCTTTCTTATGTTTAACCTCAACCATTTCTGCTCCACTTTGTTCTCAGTTATTACAAAATCATTAAGCACCCTGTTACAATTTGATAACCTTCTGCCATTTTCAAATTGTAATAATTCCTCACGTGTGAATGTAGATGCAAAATACTCATTCAGTTTGTTTGCTATCTGAGCAGGATCATCAATAGTCGAACCATCGATGTCAAGTGGACCAATCAGATTCATCCCCTTCCTTTTAGAGTTTATATAAGTAAAGAAATCCTTGCTGTTTTTCTTAGCGTCCTTTGCCAAAGATTTTTCGTAATCTGCCTTCGTATGCCTAACTTCCTTTGTGTTTTGATTACAGACTAGCTTATATGTATCATATGCTTCTGTGTCGCCTCATAATTTATATGCATCCCATGCATTTTTTTTCTCTGCCACGGGTCTCATTAGTTCATTTAACAACCATTTAGGCCTAATAATATTTCTCAACCATTTAGGCCTTGAACAATATTTCTTAATAGGTATGAAATTTTAGTAGCTTCCATGATTAATTCCTTGAATGCTTCCCACTTAGAATTTGCTGTTGGTAACATCATCAGTTGATCCCACTGTACAGAATTTAAAAACTGTCTAAGACCACTGTAGTGACTTTTACGGAAGCAAAACCCCCTTCTTTTACCCATGATGTTAATTATATCTTTAAGTAAATGCCGCATGAGTTACACTGTGATCACTGCCACCTAATGGTTCCTTTATCTGCAAATTCTTAATACACGAATGATCACTGCTGATAACCAGATCAAGAGTATTACCCTCTCTGGTTGCCTCTCGAACACGCTGATGCAGAAAATAATCATCCAATAAATCCACAAAAGTCTGACTAGTGTGTGAGTGACCAACCCATAAGTTCCAGTCTATATCTGGGAAGTTAAAATCCCCCAATATAAGACATTCCGATTTACTAGCCCACTCTATTTCTCTGTACAATTGTTCATTGTACTCATTCGAATCATTAGGCCTATAGCACACTCCTACTCTCAATTTTTATCTCCTAATGCTTATGTCACACCAAACTGACTCAACAGTGCACTGTTCATCTATGTCAAGTGGATGCACTGCTTTTGATTTTATGTTTTTATTAATTAACAACATAACACCTCCCTTCCTATCCTGTTTATGCTTTCTGTACACAATGTATTTCCCAAATTTCAATTCCTCATTCCTAATATCTGTGTGACACCACGTCTCTGCTATCCCAACAATATCCGCCTTTGATGTCTTGATCAACACTTTAGATTCATCAAATTTATTTACTATACTTTTAGCATTGGTATACATGCAAGTGTACATGTTCATATTCTTATTATAAGTAACCTATTTCACGATGACTGCCATCAGTCCCTGAAACCCCCAACACCCCTCGCTCCAGGCCGCTGCTTATTCTAATAAAAGTAGTGCAAGAATCACCTACACCTCTGCCTGCGGTACTTTTAACCTTTTAATCTGTGAATTCCCCCCCCCAAAGCTAGCAGTTTTCCGACCCACCTAACACTGCCTCGATAACTTCAGCAAATATTCATGAACCCTGTGGACCATCTTTTGGATGCTGTGGAAAGGTCCGTTCGAGCTTTGGATCCTCCACCCAGGAATGCGACGGAACTATGGACTGCAGTGCAGCAAGCATGGATGGAAATACCTGTGGAACGCTTTCGTGAATTAGTGGACTCAATTCCTCGCCATGTGACTGCCGTTATTCGGGCGGAAGGCGGGCCTACCCGTTACTAGGTAGGTATCCCATGATTTCTGTCCACTCAGTGCACAGTTCAAAGCTTCTTGAGATGTTTGTTCCGACTTTTCCTAGAAGCTGCATACACTTTAATCATAATATCATCTTCGTAAGCAAAGAGATCACAGCCATATTGTTTGCCCCAAAATGGAGACTTGTGGAGCTCCTCTAGTAACATTTATTTATTTAATTTAGCATATCT
Source organism: Mastigoproctus giganteus (assembly GCF_048544385.1). NCBI lineage: Eukaryota > Metazoa > Arthropoda > Arachnida > Uropygi > Thelyphonidae > Mastigoproctus > Mastigoproctus giganteus. Next base: position 14,502,518 of record NC_143583.1, read on the forward strand.
ATATCTCGTTTGGACTGTAACTTCCCTCCCACTCAGATAATCCCTCACAAGTCTATACAAATTTCCTGGACATTTATTTCTCTGAGAAGCTTGAGCACACTCCCACCACAGACAATCGAAGGCTCCCAGAAAATCAATAAACTTCCCTGCAACATACTTTTCAAGGGATAATCTTACTCTCTCCATCATATCAAAAAATGAATCTTCCGTTGATCTGCCCTTTTTGACGTCATAACTGCCTCCTTGATGCCTGCCTTTTTGTATATCTTATTCAGCCTAGAATTCATCAAACGCTCTAATACTTTACCTAACAAGCGCCTCCGTAGCCAGGTGGGCAGGAACAGCAGTGCGTAGCACACGCTTCTTGATTAGACCGAGGTTCGAGCCCGTGATCACCAAATACGGAGGATGCAGAAAGGTCAGGGAATGACCACTGCATATCCCTAGAGCAATATGTCCATAACAACAACTTTACTTAACACAGACAGCAAAGCAGCGGGCCTATAAGATAGTGGATCCAACGAACCTTAGTCCGATTTTTTAACAATAACTTAATGGATTCCTCCTTCAATTTCTTAGGAAAATATCCCTGCTTCCAGCACTCATTATAAATCGTCAATAATAAGTCATCTCTTACCAGTACTAGTCTTTTTACCACTTCAATAACAAATTATCACTGCAGGGAGCCTTATTATTCTTAAACTTTTCAATAGCTTCCTCACTGTAAACTCATTGACATCATCCTATTTAATCCTATTCCCTATTTAATTGTCTTTTTGACGATTCAATAGGGAATTATGTTATGCGCTGTACTCACACATGTATAAGTGTGACATATGACGGACGGCTACCTATCCGGCCGTCCGCATGTAATAGCTTTGTTCTGGTGGTTCGATTTTCATGAAATTTTATATTTGGCCCTTTTTAAATGATTTGTAAAGCCATCTCAAATTTCGTTAAAATCGGACTAATTAAAATCTGGCAATTATAGGTCCGTCCGCATATATATAAAATCTTAACTTCCGTGGATGAAATTTTATATTTCGTTCTGTTTGGACGAATTGTGGAAACCTCCTAACTTTCAATAAAATCATATTAATAGAAATCAGGCAATTATCTTTCTTTTTTTTTTTTTTGTCATACAGAGAAATAGAGTGGGCCAATAAATCAGAGTGTCTTATAATGGGGGATTTTAACTTCCCAGATATTGACTGGAACTTGTGAGTTGGTCACTCGCACATTAGCAAGACTTTTATGGATTTATTGGATGATTGTTTTCTACAGCAGCATGTTCGAAAGGGAGTAACACTCCTGATCTGGTTATCAGCAGCGATTATTCATGCATTAAGAATTTACAGATAAACGAACAACTAGATGGCAGAGAACACAGTCTACTGATGTGGAATTTACTTAAAGATATAACTATACTCAGAAGTAAAGGGAAGGGTTTTTTTTTTCGTTCGTAAAGGCGACTACAGTGGTCTCAGAGATTTTCTAGGTTCTGTACCGTGGGACCAACTGATGATGTTACCAACAGCAAATTCTAAATGGGAAGCATTCAAGGAAGTAATTTTGGAAGCTACAAGGCTTTTTGTTCCAACTAAAAAATAATGCTCTAGGTTTAGGCCCAAATGGATGTCATTTGAAGTAATTAGACATGTGGCAGAGAAGAAAAATGCATGGCATGCACATAAATTGCCAGGAAACACAGAAGCCTATGGTAGATACAAGCTAGTCTGTAATCAAGTCACAAAGGAGGTTAGGAAAGCGAAGGCAGATTATGAAAAATCTTTGGCAAAGGATGCAAAGAAAAACAGCAAAAACTTCTTTATTTTTATAAACTATAAAATAAAGGGGATGAATCAGATTATTCCACTTGATATCGATGGTTTGACTGTATTCATTAACATTAGTACACGAAGAGAAGTGCTCATTGATTACCACTCTCTGCTTCTTCCACTCAACTGTCCCTTTATCCATAGAAGAAATTTGCCTTCAATGCCGCACTGCTCCAATTTGTGCAGCATTTTTCCCTGTGCAACAGTATCAAAAGTCTTTCTAAGATTCAAATATATGATAACAAAATTATTCCCTGCATCCAGTTCTTTTGTGACTGCATCATAGTATCCAATCAAATTGGTCAGGCAAGACTTCCCCTTAACAAACCCATGCTGTGTTCGAGCTATAAGTGAAGTCTTGTCTAGATGATCCTGCAGCGCTTCTTTAACCAGTGACTCCATTAATTTCCCTGGAACAGGAGTTAAATTAACAGATCTATAATTACTTGTGTCGCCCTTTGATCCTCCTTTGTGAATTGGGGTCACATTTGCACATCTCCCGCCCATGTGTATCTCCCCTGATTCCAAGGAAGCTCTAATAATTATTGCTAAGGGTTTGCTTACTTCCTTTGGTGCCTCCTTTAATATAACTGTATAGATCCCATTCACCCAGGGTGCCTTTCTTATGTTTATCTTCAACAATTTCTCCTCCACTTTCCTCTCAGTTATTACAAAATCATCGAGCTGATTGCTAAAGTTTACTTCACCTCTGGCATTCCCCTTCCTGAATAACTCCCTATGTCTGAATGTAGACGCAAAATACTCATTTAGTTTGTATAGGTGCAAAATTACTCATTTAGTTTACATAGTTCTTTACCTATGTAAACTATAGTTCACATAGGTAAAGAACGTTTTGCTGTTTTTCTTTGCACCCTTTGCGTAAGATTTCTAATAATCTGCCTTTGCTTGCCTAACCTCCTTTGTGTCTTGGTTACAGACCAGCTTATATTTATCGTACGCTTCCATGTCACCCATTAATTTATATGTATCTCCCTGCATTTTTCTTCTCTGCCACATGTCTCATTAGTTAATCTGACATCCATTTAGGCCTAAACCTTGAACAAAGTTTTAGGCCAAAGTTCGAACTGACCTTTCCACACTATCCCAAAGATTCTTCACAGGGTTCATGTCTGGTGAATGGGAAGGCAATTCCACTGTGGTAAAATCTGCGGAATGCATTTCGAACTATGGTATAGTCACCACGGTTCTGTGGGAAGGCGCATTTTCCTGCTGGAAGAGTCCATTATCATGTGGGTGCACGACGACCATGAAGGGATGCAGATGGTCTGCAAGGATGGACACGTAACCTGGACTGTTGAGAGATGCGGCTAGACGTACCAGAGGTCCGAACGTTTGCAAATGAACACGCCTCAGACCATTACCGACCGTCCATCTGCCTGAACAGTTTCTTGTTGACATGACTGGTGCATGGCTTCCTGCGGTTTCCGCCAGATACGCACCCTCCCGTCCGTTTGAAATAACTGGAAACGGGACTCATTGGACCAAGAGATCCGTCTCCAATCATCCAAGTTCCAGTGCCGATGTTCTTTCGCCCAGTTGAGTAGAGTCCTGTGTAGTGGTGTTGGCAATGGGAATCTGGTGGGTCGGCGGCTCCCATAACTTATTGCGGCTAATGATCGCCTGATAGTCTTGATGGAGATATTTCTGGCACCTGCGTCGTTGAAGTCTTGAAGCGGGGATTTGTGCCACTATCGCTCTATCGTTGGCTGAAACAATGCGAGACAGACGTCGATGGCCATGTTCATCCACCATCTGTCCACAGCACTGTCCACGATAAGATGTTATCCTGGAAATTACATATTCCCCATACACTCTTGATATTGTCGAACGGGAATAGTACAATTTCTGTACCATCTCCGCGGTAGAATGACCCATGCTTCGCGCACCCGCTATCAGCCCTGTTTCAAAGTCGGTTAACTCACGACGTTTATCCATACTGACATCGTATTACCGTCTACGTGAATGCAGTGTACCTTTATACCTGCCACGCGGTGGGTTCGTCCACTAGCGAGAGGGGTGACAGCGCCTCTTTGACCAGGAACCAGGTATCCAATGAATTCTGTCTTTTCCGTGTACATTAGCTAACTTGTTAATTTTTAGCAGCGATTTCAGACCTTACATTACAATAAATAATGTAAGGTCTGAAATCTAGGAGCGTTTTGTTATATGCTGTTGTGTTCGGCGTGGAATAAGTGCAGCAACTGTTGGAGAAATATCAGAGCTTTAAGGAGACAAAATTCAAGTTCAAGTGCCACTCTCAAAGATACTGGTGTACCTGGAATGCCTCCACGGGGTGGAGTGGGACAAGGTAGGATTTCAGCAGGGGCTCAGTGGCTAAATTACCAAAGGAACAACTGTGCATGACACTACACATATACAAAATCCATACACCTTTATACCTCTTGCATTGACAGTGTTCTTTCACACCCACAATTTATGTTATGCGGAGATGGGGGAAACCCCTGGTGCCGTTTGACACTAAACACACTCTAAACCCTACTCTCAAAGACCTATCAAGTCACATGAACGCCTATTCTCAAAGACTTATCAACAACCATGCTCAAAGACTTAACCACAACCATGCTCCATGACTTATCAAGACATGACATAACTGGATGGCTTTTATGAATGGGTTCATCATGGAGCAAGTCTTTATTAACTCCGCAAAATTATTTAGAAAGTAGAGCGCAAATGTAGACTCCAATGATGAACATTAAAATTAAGGTAGGTCTATTCCGCGAATTAAATGATCAACCTTTGTACAACCGTAATTTTTATCTCCTCGAAAAAAGTGTTCACTTTCAAGATGATGTGACCCTCTGTTCTAAAGTATTTCGGGAAGTGATAGGGAATTCTGTCACCTTTCCTGTCCCATCCCTTCAAGATCGAGATCTGAACCTCATTAGAAAGTGTGTAGTACGAATTGGAATGTAGTGCTAAGTATAGTTACTTAATATTGCACTAGATACGTTTCGGTCACTATTTCAATCCACTTTCAAATGCAACACTTCTGTGATTAATACACAAATAATAAAACACACAACTTAATAAAATCATAGTAAAATCGCTAAATTCAATAAAACATTTAACATAATAAAATCATCATAAGGAAGGTTTTTAAAAGAGTGAATATGAGTTCTTTGGCATTCATTGAAAACGATCCACCGTTAGTACACCTCAAAAGTGATGACAGCGAATGTATTTATGGCGTGATTCTGATTAGACTGCGTTCCTAATTTTATTATAATTCTGTTTTAACCTTAACCTCGTCAGAAAAATGTGGAAGCATTTTGATATCGTGTACTTCGTTCTTCATGTTACTGCTGGTAAGATGTACATCCTCGAAGCAACTCCTGCAGAGGATCCAAAAGGTGGTCGTCACAAAAAGAAATGTACGGACTATAGATCAGGTAGTACTTAGAATAAATGTTCAGATTGCACAACAAGAAATGATTGGACTCGACTCCTCGTTCGATAGATGGAATGTAACTTTTATGAAATTTTCGTTTTACCATAGTAGAATTATTCGATCTGAAGTGTGAGTTAATTTTTATCCACGAAAATTGAGTTTCATTTCCAAAAACAGGCAAAACAGACAGGATACTAAACTACTCGGGCCCTTGTTTGCTTTGTTGCTCTCGGGCCCTTGTTTGCTTTATTCTAAACAAACCAAACCTGGATTGAACATCCAAGCGGCTATAAATTGTGGATTCACGGATACTCTCTTTGCACAGGAATTCGATGCCATGCATTGGTAGCACTACATCAGTTAAGCCTGAATGTCCCCAGTGATATTCCTTTGTGATTCTGAGGGCTCATTCTACCGTATCTTAATCGTTAATGCAGATCAGGTATTTATTCTACTCAAATTTCCACCACCTAAGCTAAAAGCAGTATACGTATGCAACTGTAGTAATACCTGACAATTTTGTTCCGTAGTATGAATTCTGAAGACGATAAACGCAGAATTACTATCGGTCTCCTTTCTATTTACATACAGGAAAACAAGATGACCTTTCTGCTTTCAAAACGATACACTGAAATTCTGGTTACATTTTAATAACCTGAAACCTTTTTTTTCTAAGTTAGCAACAGTCATCAACCGAATGTCCATCAAACAACTGTGTGGGTAGGTGTGAGGAAATGTCTCATCTGCCTCCTTACATCTACTGTACTGCTTTAGAAATGTCTCGAACTGCCACTAACGCCTACCTATATAGAATTTAAGTTATCAGAGAGAATATTCGAATATTGTGACCTATGGAAATACAAATTCGCATGCCTGGCTTGAATACTTTAGGGGCATCCCAGAGTGAATGTGTTTTGGACTGTCAATGTGTAGAGAGTGAGTGGGCCGTTTTTGTGTACTCAAAAGACATTCACAGTTAAAAATAAACGCGCCAGATAAAATGTCACGGGAGCATTGATTCAAGCTGTCAGAGATAAAACTAGGAGTTTTATTTCAATAAGATTCTCTACTGCATTTTAACAATACATTTCTAAGATTCCTATATGAGCGACTTCTGATCGCGGGATTGGGAGTGGAAGGCCCATTCTTTGGGCGACTTGTAGTCCTGCATCTGATGTTATCGATGTTATAATCTACGTATTTTATTTCCATTTCTGGTTATGTGAAACATAAACTTTATTTTCCACCGTTGTCAGTAACTGCGGGTGTTTTTAAACATAGATTGTCTCGGAGCGCATATAGGACTTCGTTACACTGAAAAGAAGATTAAAGTTTAATGTATAAATGTAAATAATTAAGAAAAAAAGTTACGAAAAGAAAGGAAATTTCCTCTTTTGTCGATTAAATAGAAATATTTTTCAATGGAGCAGCCAGAAATGGAGAATATTTTTGAGCATGGGAAGTTATTTTGTCGAAATGAAATTTGGCCCAAAAAATTCTAAATACATTCTAAGCTTTTTTGAAATTGATCGTATATGCCGTCATAAATTCAGGGATTTGAGGAATCTGGTGGTAGGAAAAGTTAAGTTGGTTCATGGATGAAAAAGGGTATGGCTAAAAATTTGGCACTGATCTGCCGTTCCATTCTTTAATAATGTCCGAAAATTCAAAATACTTTTATTTTTATGTTACAGGACAACAAATAAATATTTCATATTGAGATTACCCTGGAGAACAACTCACCTACCTCTGTCTGAAAATTGCTATGCTCTCTAGTGATTTGCCTGTTTTGCTGGACCGAAAAAAAACAGGGATTCCGAGAGAGAAATTCTTTGCTTTCTTCACCTGAGATCGACTGACCCTGCCACGGTGTGAAAAAGCCCATAACAGGTCCCGCGTCTTTCACAGGATTTCACCCAGACCTGTTCCACACAGTGCGAGAAGGAGGATAATTATAACAGCTGCGCTACCCACAAGGTCCTATATATGGGCTAGGATGAAACTCAGAACCCATGCTATTTTTATGATATTTGTGTCTTAATTTTTGGTCCATACTGTACATTAGAGATAGTGCAGTCGCGTCTCCCTATAGTATTCTTAAGGAACGGCAGTAAGTGGTTTTATGAAGCATAAAAGTGGAATTACCGCTCGGTAATATTTTGTTTTAATTGAAAGTTACGACTGCGTAAGCGGCTCTAGAGATGCTCTTAATTAATTATATTGTACTTTAAGTTCTGCATTTTATTTATGTAGAATTACTTGCTCTTTGTACGCAGCTAAAAATAAATATCGACTTTTTTAATTTGACTAAATAATTTAGTAATAACGTACTTTAATGTAATATTTTAATGGAATTGAGAACTACCAGTGAACATTCTGATTTTTATTTATTTTTTAATTAAATTTAGTTGGTAGAAAAGTTAATTAAATTTATTTTTTATCTATATATTAAAATTTACTATTTATTTCAGATTTATAAGTTAAATTTTAATTTTTAAATATACGTATATTTATATATTATTACTGTCGTAGCAATTTTGGGGAAAAAATATCTATTATATTTAAAATGCCCCAATGACAATAAAAGGAGAATGCTTAAACTTTGTATCAGATGTAATGCAATGCACAATTTATAAATATCGAAATTAAATTCCCTTGAAATCATCAATTCTTCACAACGTCCCTCGGAGATCTTTCAAGGATATTTCATATCGACATTTGCAGAATAATCCAGCAATCCACGGGCTGTTAATGAGGCAGAATTTCCCCACCCACCCCAAAGTTTGTCAATGGGATATCACTGAAACCAAATAAACCAATCACTGCCAAATTCTATCATCACCCTTCCAACTTTATCGTTTTTATTTCCTGCAGAATACTCCGTCCGGTCTTTACGACACCGACCTTCTCCTTAAACTTCCCCAGCCTAATACCCACAGAGTTCCATTTTCCGATGTTCCCATTATTACCAAGCCATCCAGAGTGCTCGTTCCATTTCATGTTTGTTGAAGTAGGGGATGTTTCCGTGCCATATTCCCAGCTCGGTGTTTATCTGCAGCCGCCTTTATTTCGTTTCGAATAACCCGCGGAATTCGATTCCTTTCTTGGCCTCTCCCTTCATTTTCTCCAAATAAAATCTATGGGGCGTAAACATTTTTTTTTTTTCCAGAGCTGCAGCACCCAATAGCTTTGTGTCATCCCAAGTGTTATCTACCCTTATTTGTTAACCGTATGTCACCTCAGATGCGTGTCCTTAGATTTCTTCCGCAACACTTATTGTCTCTTCCAAAATATCTTTGAAACTTTATGGAATTTTATTTTAACACTTTGATCAAACTCTGCAATGTCACTCTTTTCTAACTCAGTATTGTGAACATCACTGCACATAAAAAAATATTAATTACACAAAACGTTTATAATTCTTCATACTTTGCAGTAAAAGAAATTAACTTTCTGTAGGTTATTCATGCAACCAGAGAAGTGACTGAACATATGCATTATACTCTGAAAAATAATCGACATCTTTCTGACACCAACCAAAACTACGCCCCATGTGATATGATAAACACCCTGTATAGAAACAGATTAATCACAAACCTCTGAAAGCTTCCTTGCTTTCTTAAGTTAAATGACCCATTTTCTTTCCTTTCCTCATACCGCGCATCAGACATAATAATGCATATCCGGTTTTCGACCTGATAAACAGTGCTTTTTTATTTATAAATAATGGGAGACATATTCTTGGAAGTTGAACTAGATCACTTAAGGAACAACACGAAACCTTATAACTGCCAGGGACCTGTGGAAGCCATCAACTCTCGTTTGTGAAAGCGAGTCTATAGGCCAGAAAACACAATACATTTCTAAACTAGCTTCGAAATTATTTTAAATATTTAATTAATAATGTTTGCTGTATAGTGGGATAATCTCAGCCAAGATAATCTCAAGATGGAAGAGTTCTATTAAAATATCGCCAAAATTACATTTCTACATAAAATAAAAATATTTTAATGACGTTCAGGTTTTAAAGATAAAATTTCTTCCTCAGAGTAGCTGTTATAAATTTAGAATTATTGATGGTTCTCTAAACTTATCCTTACACGATATTTAGGAAACATATTAGAGTTATTTTACTTAAATTTTCTAGTGACATCAAATTATATAAAAGATGTTTCAGCCTACTTTACAAAACGAACGACAGGCAACCTATTTGTCCAGGATACGAATTGAATTTCAGCAAAATGCATTGCTCTTCCGAATTTATGCAAACAAAATGCAGAACATCAGCAGACACCTTAGCATGACTTATTATACTGTATTTCAAAAACAGTTAGATATATTATTAATTTTAAATAGAATAAAGCAATCATGTTTGAGCATTACTGATTGCAGATTGTAATTTTTGGGAAATACATGTGAAGAAGGTTATTACAGAAAAGATACGTAGAAGTTAAGTATAAGGAAAAGTTGGTTCTGTGAGTTTAGAGATGGACAATGAATAGACATTAACTTTCATAACGTCTTTGAACTGGTATAGAAGAGATTGAAGAAATTACAGATGCAATTTTAAAGGAACCGTCCACATGTAAGAATAACAAATATATGCAGCTGAAATTGAATGTCGATGAGACAGAAAGTGGAAGACTTTCTGAGAGATCAGTCATTAATTAACCTCTCTCTCTCTCTCTCTCTCTCTCTCTCTCTCTCTCTCTCGAATAGAGTTAAGAGGCTTGGGTGAGGTTTTGGAGACACCTCCACAAATGTTGGAACCGCTGTATCTTTTGGTTATTCTCTTCGAAATGCCGACTAAAATGTCACAACACCCAGATATTGTCTCTAAATGATGTATTGTACGTATTTCTAAGCAACACATGGCACGCACGTTTTACATACCTTATTATTAGCTTATTAGTTTACAGACTTTCTATTTTAAACCCAGAAATTGCACAACGATTTTATTCTTTTGAGGGTTTGGTTTTATGCAGGAGGGGATGGAAATTTGTTTATTACTTTATTGAATGAAATTGATTATTAAATGAACGGCACGAAGACAAAAACGAAAATCAGTATAAAATATATTAATATAGAATTGTACTGAAAACAATTTTGAATACAATTTCATTTTTTACAATTCAAATTTCCTTTTCCATCACTATAAACTGCTACATTTTTGCATTGTAGTTTCATCCAGACTGAAGAGGAAATTACAACGGAAGAAGAAGATGAATATATTATTCCTTTTGATATCGTAAATTCAGCGCGAGATGCCTAGGTCTAGAGAATTTATCTACTGTTTAAAATAATACAGTAAAGGCAAATATCCTCGAGGATTAATTCAGTATTTTTGCTTAACTAAACTCATTTCAAAAGTAAGGACGAATGGATGGATTTTTAACGTCACATTTTCATTAGGAAAATTAAATCTTAACTTGTAAGCGAAAACATTTCTCTAAAGAAGTCGTGGTAAGGAAGGTTTTCTCTTCAATTTAATTAAGAATTTTTTATATGGAATTTCGTAAGAGAGGGAGAGAAAGGTTGAACGAAAATATGCTGTTAACTGAAATTAAATATATCTTAGATGTTTCAAGCAGAGCGCATCAAATATCTATCAGAAAAATCCAATTCCTTTTAAAAGAGTATGTAGTTCAGGCGCGATGCGTACGAAACATTTGGAGACAGGTTATTTAAACAAAATTTGCAAATTGAATACATTGCAAAAAAGAATGTTTTTTTTTTTTTTTTTTTCTTTTTTGGCGATCATACACACCAAAATTATTGGAATCTGAAATATTCTAGTGCCATTTGTTGATTAAAAGTGGAGAAGACAAAGGGTACAGATTGACCTTGGACTTGAATTTCCCTAGATTATAATTTTAAGGAAATTGAGAAGAAGGAAGGCTGTTCCAGCCAACAGAAGTAGAAGGAATAAAACAGGAAGAAAAAAATAGTTCAGTGAATATGAAGTTGAACTGCTAATGGAATTGAACTAGATGATGCAAGTATTTGGTTTGGTTTGGACTGGTTTGGAAGAAACAGTGGAATTGCGGATGGAAATATTTCAAAGCAGGTTAGGCAAGCTAAGGCAGATTATGAGAAGTCCGTGGCGAAGAATGCAAAGAAGAGCAGCAAAGGTTCTGTGTCTATATTAACAGTAGAAGGAAGAGGTTGAATCACAGTGGGCCACCTGATGTCAATAGGCTAACTGTTGATGATCTTGCTCAGGCTGCTGACAAATTGAATAGGTATTTTGAATCTACATTCACACATTAAGAATTCTTTATGGGAGGCAGTGCCAAAAGTTTATCAAATTTTGTTGGAGAACTAAATGGCTTTCTCATTACTGAAAGGAAAGTAGAAGAGGAATTGTTAAAGCTGAATATAAAAAGGCACATGGGGAGGATGGAATCTATGGAATTTTATTAAGCGAAACAGGAAAAGAGGTAATACAATCCTTAGCCATAACTATTAGAGCATCCTTTGATTCAGCGGAGGTCCCTGAATCAAAGGACTGGAGAAGATATTCAAATGTATCCCCAATTCATAAAGGTGTTCATAAAGGTGATATAAATAATTGCAGATCTTTAACATAACGTCTGTTCCAGCGAAAATAATGTAGTCATTGGTTAAAAACGTAATGCAGGACCACCTGGACAGAATGCAATTATACTGTATTCACAGCATGCTAAGGGGCTGTCTTGTCTAGCGAACCTGATAGGTTACTATGATGCGGTGAAAGGAACTGGATGAAAAAAAATAATTTTGATATCGTATACTTGAATTTCAGGAACGCACATAAAAGGCACAAAAATGACTGCTGTACAAACTGGAGTAATGTGGCAATAAGGGCAAGTTACTGCTACGGATAAAGGGATGGTTAAGTGGAAGAAGCCAGCGAGTGGTTATCAATTTGAACTGCTCTTCGTGGACTAAAGTTATTAGCGGAGGTCCCCAGAGTTCAGTGATGGGCCCATTGTTGTTTTCTGTATTTATTAATGATATTGATGAAGGTATATTAGGCTTAATGTCTAAGTTTTCAGATGATACAAAGGTCGGTTGGTTATTAGTATTTTTATGGCGCATCAGCATCTAAGGCTATAATGCGCCATACAAAGGTCGGCAGAGCGGTTAACGACAGTCATCATGATGAGCTAAAGTCATCAGCAGGATGGTTAACGACAGTCGTCAGGATTTATAGATCTTGTTGCTACTGCAACAAGATCTATAAAAGTTAAATCGATAGGCTGTGAAATGGCAGTTGAAGTTTAACATTAACAGATTCAAGGTCCTTTATATGGGTATCAGTAATCCAAAAGTAACTTCTCAACTGTGCGGTACTACACTCAGGGTGATGGAAAATGAAATAGACCTGAGGGTTATTGTGCAGTGAGATATGAAAATTTCCTGAGCAGTGCAGACATGCTGCCAGGATAGCTCATAGGGTTTTGTCAATGACCAACAGGAATTAGGAGGTGATTATCCTCTTGTTAGGCCTCCGTAGCCGAGTAATCAGGAGTTGGAGTGCAGTAGCACACACTCTTTGAGTAGACCGAGTTTCAAGCTCCTGACTGCTAAATACGGTTGATCTGCCAACCAACACTGGACCAGCATTGCAGATTATGGGCCATTTTTCCCTCAACATGAATCATTCAGGAGGCTTCCATCCTGCGGCGGATTGATTATGGCTGCAGTTACCTTTTATTTTATCCCCTTGTCGAGGCCATGGTTAGACCACATCTTGACTTCAGAAGGCCTCAATTTAGGAAGGAAGTAGATCTGGTGGAACAGGTTCAGAAAAGGGCAACTAGATTGGTGAAGAGAACAAACGGATTTTCTTACCTAGAAAGACTTCCGTTCTGCAAATTGCAGCATCTGGAGAAACAGCGTTTGGAGATTAGGCACCTGCCGGGAGATCTGACTGAGGTGTTTAATGCTTTGAATGGATTTAGTAAGCTAAATGTTAATGGAATTCTTCCTCATTGCTGAGACTACACCCATGAGCACACATAATTTCAAGTTGAGGAAGGTGGTTGTAGGACAGATGTGCGAAAGTTTGCATTCAGCCAGCGGGTAACTGATTATTGGAACAGGCTTCCATCTGTTGTTGTGGAAGTGGATGCATCGATAAATTCAAGGAAGAACTATACAAATTCTTGAAGGGTATGGATGAGTGAATCGATTGTGTAGTATTTTGTTTTCAGCTGAGGCTACATAAGCTTGCGGTCGTGCATCATTTGCCACTACTACTACTATTACTACACCATTTCATGATATATTCAGTGTATAGAAACACAAATAGATGTTCTCTCTTTGTTTCATCGACTTACATGACTGTTTAAGGCGTTAGAACAACATGCATGTGTTCAATGCTTGAAATATGCTTGTAGAAGACGTAAAAAAACATGTTTGTGATCTTGAGAAACATGATTCTAATACTACTGTGTGTGTGTGTGTGTGTGCGCGCGAACTACCTACGACGCCAAAATGACTTCGTAAAAGGAAGTAGTCACGTAATTCAGCTACCACTGAACATAGGAAAATTAAATACTCCATTGAAAATGTTTCCTCCAATATAGTTCTTTCTTAAAATTAATCTCTCAGTAAAGGATTTCATGAAGTTTTCCTCCATAATAAGGGAAAATTCAAATTCAGTCCTTTTGATTGCGTTCAGAACTGCAGGATTTCCTTAAATTTTCGTGTAAAAAGAAAGAGAATGAATCGCATAATTTTAAATCAAAATTCAATTAAAAGATTCTGTTATTTAGAAAATCCATTCGTCTAGCCAACTTAATATCAACGAGATGTGAAACCTGAAACAATGTTATAGTACCCTCTTTCCTTCATTCTTTCGTAGAAATCACTACGATTTTCCCTCTACATCAATATACTGTTTCTCAAAAGTTAAGGATCAGACACAAAAATGTGAATTCATTTTAGATACAAATAAAAATAAGCAAAGCCTTTTCATGAAGTGTGAAAATGACCTAGGTTCGAACTGAACAGAAATTTCTTTTAGTCTTGAGACAGGTACTAAAGAAACTGGTTTTGTACAGCGTTTCTTCGAAGAAATATCTCTCAAAAGAGTCCTCATCTTATTTTGTTCTTGCTCCTGCTCTAATTCGCTATTTTTTGCCGTGAAGGAATAACTGTGACGTGTATTTGTATTATTATTATTACCTAAGAACAGAAACGCCATCTGAAAACCGATGTTAAACTTATTAAAACAATTTTCTTACCAGCCGTCTGTTGAATATTTTACCAAATTTTATGAAAATAAGCAAATCTTTCCGTCCTCATTGTTTGACTCTCCAGTATGGTGAAATAATATCCTGGACATTCTGCCTATTATATACGATTCGTGTATCCTCGGGAAGACACTGCGTGGTTGGGTGAAAGTTACGAAGCAGAAAACAGTGAAACAAAACGAAAGCAGTGTTAGTGTGATCGATATATTGAGATATCAACCTGAACATTTGAGAGGAACTTCAGAGTAGTTGGTCTGTCTACACTTATTGAATTATGGTTCAAAATTAACATAACGAGCAAATTGGGTCGTCCCATTACTGTTGAAGAGCATATCTCTATTTACTGTCGCTCATATGATCTTTGTCAATGTGAATCTACCTTCCAGTGGCGATTACATATCTAACCATGGGGTATGTACTAACGCGCGCGGGCGGTCACGTCAATGATGTATGTTTCTGTAAGTAAAGGAGAACGCAGGAGAATTACTGGACAACCCTACCCTAAGATAAACTAACTGTAGCATGCACGAAGATGTCTGTAATCGATGTAGAGTAGGGTGTGTCCAGAATTAGATGTCTTTGCCTGCTAAACAAGCGAACGGAATAAATACAGTTCGTGTGATCACGTAGTATCAACTCGGAACTATTGTACAGTGAACGAAGACTGAATTAGCTCTTCCATAATGTCTTTTGAATAGTTTTTAAATTATACACAATTCAGTGCAAAGTGGGGCTCACTTTCGTTTGATGTTTTTCCTGAGGCGTTACGTTTTCTTCCTTCGAGTTTCTTGTGTTGAATTTTTTTTTTGTATAATGTAGCAAAAGTTGGCTGTTGCTAAGAGTTTTTACTTTACCAAGAAAGATTTGGTCGGGCCATCAGCATTCTGTCAAAATATAATGCAATTCTGCTGTAAGGTTCGGTAGTAAAACTATTGGTCTTCTTAATACACATGCGCAGAGAACTATGTGGTTTCTGAGAACAGTAAACAGATTTTGACTTTAAATAATAAAGAAAATTTCTTCAAATTGAATGTGCATGGTTGAAGCTAAAATTATCTAACTTCAAAAAAAAAAAAAAAAAACATACGAACGAGGGAATGCGATAAGGAATATTAAAAATACATTTACCCTCCTGTTTTTGGTTTGAT
The DNA here is from genome assembly GCF_048544385.1 of Mastigoproctus giganteus. Taxonomy (NCBI): domain Eukaryota; kingdom Metazoa; phylum Arthropoda; class Arachnida; order Uropygi; family Thelyphonidae; genus Mastigoproctus; species Mastigoproctus giganteus. Next base: position 14,518,176 of record NC_143583.1, read on the forward strand.
GTAATGCTGAAGAGAACTCGTGAAACCCAAAATGCTTTTGGCTATACAGTGCACTAGATTGATTAAATAAAACTCCATAATTATAGGGAAGTGGTTAAGCCAAAAGCGGGGCATATAAAAGTCTTATTAAGATCCCAAATGACGGTGTGGTAAGGGTATTCTCGTAACGACATTTATGTAAACGTGGCATTTAAAATCCGATTTATAAGCAGGCTATAAAAAATTCTGGTTTATATTTATTCTTAAAGTCGTCTTTAAAGTACAACAGATTAATTTTAAGCATGGGTCAGAAGAACGATAAAAATTCCTCATTCCTTGCACAGAACATAAAACTCTTTTTATAACATTATATGTTGATGATGGAGGAGATTATTTCCACGATGATTTTGGACCATCCCTATCCGATAGCTTCCGTTATGCTGTGTTAAATTTAATAAAACTTTCCTAGAGTTCAGGCTGGATTGTAAATGTGATATATTTTTCCTTATAATTGTATGATTGGTTTTTTACACAGCTATTAAGTTTCGGCTGGAGAAGATGAACGTTAGCTGCCAAACCAAGCACATTCGCCACCTGTGAAAAGTTTTGATTTTCAGTAAATAAATTCAGTGGAGCAAAGATTAATAGTCAATGTAGCCTTCGACTGTTGAATGCCTGTTTTTCCACTTTCATTAAGGAGCGACAGGAAGGTGATAAAGCTGCAAATTACAAACAGGTCTAGACATGATTTGGGCGAATGCCAAGAAGTTTTTTAATGAAAGGTCATTAGCCGTTAAATAGGAAGATATCGTTTTTTACAGGTTTCTTTATGTCCCGTCCCCCATTTCCAGTGCGGAAAGACAAAAAAAAAAAAAAACCCAGCTTCCTATTTTTTTTTAATATTTACGTAGATTGTGCTGCAGCGTTTTGAAACAATTTTCCTCAGTTGGTTGTTTCAAAGTAAAATATATTTATAATTTCGTGTTTAAAAAAAATGGAAATATTAATTACAATAAAATAATTTTGATGCAGCAGAATACTAAAAGTATTTGCGTTGCGAGATGAAAAACCTCGAGTGTTTTGGTGGTGGCAGTGCAACACTTATTTTATCAATTAAGGTAATGTCTAATTAATTGAGTCTTAATTAAACACTATAAATCCTCGTCGGTTGTCTCAGAATCAATTTTTGATAAAAGGAAGACAATATACTTTGGTCTGTTTTCCCTTCACCCTCTTCAAGCAGGTAGCACCGTAGTTATAATCACCATCCTCCCCACACCAGGCGAGAAAGACACGGATTCGAGTTCCGTTAATGGTGGAGGAACATTTATGGGCTTTGTTCACTTTGTCGCTTAGGCAGTCGTCTCAGGCGTGAATAGCACTGACCCCCACTCCGGTAACTCTGATTTCTTTCCAGTAAAAAAGGCAAATTGATCACTCAATTTATAGATATATTACACATGCGCAGATGAGTTAGTTCTCAGGGTGTCCATAATATGACATCTTACGCTTTATTCTCTCTTCACTACGGCGATCAATCAACTACTGGCTGGGGGTAGGGGTCTGCCCGGTTGCTAACTTTGCAATTTATCCAAAGGGGTTCGTAATGGGATTTAATGTTAAGGTGTTCAGTTAGAGCTCTGGACTAGCATATGAGGCTTTTGCACTCCATGTCTTCAAACATACTATGCTGTATGGTATGACGCATTGTCATGCTGAAACAGAAAACGGCTCCTTCCCATAGTGCTGCCTCGTGGTTGATAGAGCGGAATTGTTGAGAATGTCGGTGAATTGCATGAAACTCATTGTTTTTTGTTCCAACCTCCACCAAACTTCATAGTTGGGATAACTCACTCAGATAAATATCATTCACCGGACATCCGTAAAACCAAACGTGGTTACCACGTCCGAAAATCGTGTACCACGATTTATCACTCCATAATATAAATTTAACGTTCCAGGAACCAGTTATGATGGGTGTGCACTATGCAAGTCGACGTTTTGTCGTCCGGTGATTTTGGTTATTATGATGCAGTTGCTTCATATTATTTTTATTTTCGATGAGAACTGATAAGATATGTGTACCACTCCTCTGAGCATTCTCCAGTCTTTTTCCGTGAATTGCTACCATCATGGAGAACTTTTTGTTTCCTTCAAGGATCAACGCCAAGAACTCGGAATTTAGCTTCATCCTAAGTCCAACTTAGATGCAAAAACCGTTACTCACGGTTGAGCTTAAGTTGCTAATATCTTTGGGAGATCTGATCGAGATGTTTAAGGTTCTGAATGGATCAAGTAAGCTAAATTCGGATGGCATCTTTCCTCTTGTTCAGACAACACATGATGGGGGAGGGGGATAAATTCAAATCGAGGAAGAGTGGTCATAGGGTTCGAAAATTTCCCCGAACCAGCGGGTAATTGATTATTAGAACAATAATCAGCGACAAATTTTGGAGGAGGTGGAAAGGTGATGCAGAAAGCATTTTTTTAATGGCTGAATCTGTATAAGCTTTGTTTCTTGTACCATTTTCCAGTACTAATAGTAATATGAAGTCGCATAATATCCAGTAGGCGACACAGTATATTGATGCTTCAAGGCTTTAGCGCTGACACAGACGTTTCTACTTCTGGTAACCCTAATTCTGAAAAGCATTATTGATGCAGGATTTGTAGATGTGAGGTTAGCAGATAATATTGAATAATATTAACCCTCAGGGGTAGCAAATTGGTTATAACTACTGTTCTTCCACAGTAGGGTGGATGTGGGAGAACTGTAGTTATAACGCGGCCAACATATAAAAAACAAAAAAAAACAACATCGAGTATTGTGTACTAATAAAAAAAAATAATATGCAAGGAAAAAAAAATTCCAAATCAGTCACTTTTAACCAGTCCATGTACCTCAAGTGACTTTTCAAAGGCTCTCTTTCTCTCCTTAGCAAGCAGAAATATTACTTTCAATAAGTTACGCAATCCAATTTAAGAGATTTTAAAAAAATATATATTAAATAAATCACTGTTAAATAAATACATTCCGACGAATCTAGAAAAGCTGATAGACTCCTCCCCAATACTTCTCCTCTGAAACTATATGATACATTTCCTGTACAGCCTGGTTCTACAGGCGATACGAGCCGCCCACCAAATATACCACGTTTTCGAAGGATCATATTTCTAGAATCAGCTAACGCAGGTTCTCCTAGTAACACGCCCTCCTTATCAGATGTCATTATCGCCATCCTCTTATTGTTATTTGATGACGTAATATGATCTCCAGTCTATAAAGATGTTCTCTACTGTACAATTTCCTATTCATACGCTTGATAGGCTTAATCCTTAACACATGCACTGCTGTCTAAAGGTATGGAATCATAGTGTGTGACAACGATTTTGTTTTTTTTGTTTTTTTTTAATTAGCTATGACATTTAAGGTTTAATATAATAAACACACTACAAAGTATTTTAATTAAGCATTGAAAAATTTACAGCAAAAAATACTGAAATGATTAATATTAACAATTATACCAAATTTTCATAAAAATGTACTCCACAAGATGTTATCACTACCTTATACAGAAGTAGCATTCTGGCAATTAATTTTATAATAGTATTTTGACTAACATTATTCCAATCGATCTGCAAGGTTCCCCATAAATTTTGGGAAGACTTCAAGTAGTTGACGGTCTAGATGATCACATAAAAGCTTTATTGGATTTAAGTCAGGCAATTTGGGTATCCACACCATAATTTTCAATATCCACTTCCTCCTGTTGTTTACTTGTTAAAACGTCCCTGCATAGCTTAGAGCTATACTTCGGGTCATTGTAATATAAAATTTCTTCCACAAAGTCGTACTTTAGCGGATAATGCGTAATATTCAACAATGTTTTTTACTCTTTTCTTAAATTTTGTAGGAATTAAACAATGTGGCACCATTTTTTTTTGGTTGATCTTATCACAAACTTTACTCTTGGATCCCAAAATTTCAAATTTGAAATTTTTGGATCCACCCTACGATTTAATTTTCCGCTCTTCAGTTGTCCAACGTTGATGGCTTTTAATCCAAGCCAACCGTTCCTTTCTCTTTTCCGTTTTTAATAAGGATTTTTGGATAAGTACACGACCATGAATCATGCTTATTTAAGACGAAGTTTTGCTATGGGAGTTTCTCTATTCCTATTGAGCTTGGCTCGGATTTCAGATGCAGTAAGTTGTCAATTGCGTTTAGAAATCAGTGTTATGGTCTGTTTTTGTGCTTCCGTTGTTAGGCGCTGTCGTCCTGATCGTGGTTTGTCCTTTAAAGTGCCAGGCTTCTTGAATCGTCGAATAGTAGTTTGTACTCCTTTAAATGAAATACCTAGTTTTTTGCCAATACTTTTCATGGAATAACTTTCTTTATACAGAGTTATAATAGCAGTTCTTTCTTCAACACTCATTTCCTTATTTCTTACCACCTTACCACCATCACAAAACACACAAGTCTTATACCAAACACTCTCTGAATGACAGTGTTCATAAGTTACAGCCCTTACTCCTCAATTTATATTATTGAAAAATATTCTAGAATCATTTACAATCTTCAATAATATTGTACCAATATTCCCACTGTTTAGAATACTCCAGAATCAAAGTTCAAGAATCTTCTACCACTTTCAGAAGTCTCCCGCACCTTTCTGGAATATTCTAGTAATTTTATTAAATATTACTTCTGTTTTTTGTTGTTTTTATACATAATAGGAAATATTTAAATAAATATTGGTAAACAAGTTTGTCTTATTTTAATAAATAACTTCTGAAAATTGAGAAAACGTTAATGATTCCAAGCTTTTAGGCGGGAGTATACGTAAGTTATTTGATAAATCCCTTCATGGAACTAAATATCCCAATCACTTTAAACGGGTCTGTATTATCTTCATTTATATAAAATAAATGACGTTCTAAATTTAACGTATCTGATTACAGGCTTATAACACCTTAAACAGCATATCAAGAATTGTAGGTTCAGTTCCACAAAAAAAAAAAAAAAAAAAAAAAACAACATTCATATACAGGGTGATTCACTACCAGTGCGACAAACATGCAGGAGGCACAAAGGCGAATCGGAATCACATAGCATTGCAGGGTCCGAAATGCCTTCGTCATGCGATAGAGGACGTTGAACAGGAGGTCGCGTGAACAGTGATCCCGCTGGAAGTCAGCATTTGCGAACCGTTTCTGTTGAAGAAACCAAGTAGCAAAAGTCCTCCGGAGTGGATAATCCGCAGGCTCCAATGATTGGACGCGTTGCAGATGGTATGAACTCATTTGGTTTGTTGACAGTATCCTCCATACAGTGGATTGGGGAATACCGAATCGTTGGCCTATTGCTCGAGTACTCGTACTGCCTTCTGCAAGACGTAGGACATTCTCCTCATTGTCTGGCGTCCTCGTCGTTCGCTCTCGATTCATGGTACCTCTCGTGAAACAACCAGTCTCACGTAACCTTCTCATTATGCGATTAAAATCGTATGATGAGAAGGTTACGCGCCCGTTACAGTCCGCAGCTCCATACGCGAGGTGCATGTCGGCCAGTTTAACGTTTCAATACTCGTCCATCCTACTGCCTCGGGAATCGGTTCACAAATGCTGACTTCACGCGACCTTCCGTTCAACGTCCTCTACCGCATGACGAAGGCATTTTCGGACCCTGCAATGCTATGTGATTTCGATTCGTCTTTGTGCCCCCTACACCTCCTGCAAGTTTGTCGCACTGGTAGTGAATCACCCTGTATATCCAATGTTGTCTACTGATCTGCAAGGTTTTCGCCCTGTACGATAGGAGCTGGCTGATGATTATCAGCCAGCTGCTTCTGGCATTTTGTGATTACTGAAATCGATTAGGAAAACTGGATTGATATTTATTAACTTTTACAAGGCATTTGATTCTATATCAAAACTGTTAAGAGTAAAATTTGCATGCTATTTTCTACCCTCTAACTGACTGTTATTTGATTACACGGTAGGTATAAACGTAGGTCAGATCAAGTTCGCAGGCAGATACTCTAAAAAGAATTTACCTCTCCTACCGGCATTCTTCAACTCAAGGATCTGTGCTTAAGAGAGTTCCTCTCTATCTTTAGAGAGGTATAAAGCCAATAGTTGGTAAAAATCAGCAGTTATCAACGAGTTAAGGTTAAAAAATATCAGCAAGTTAGTCACAGGAAAACGCTGAGAACGTTGACTTATATCATTAGATGTAATACTCCAGTGCAAATGAAACTAGAAAACAAACAGCACGAAAACCCACCACGGTCATATATCCGTCCTTGTGTAAACTGCGTCAAAGAGATAGTCAGTGTTCTTCAGAGAAAAGGTAATAGTCGACCTCGTGTGTCTGAAAACACGTTGAGCATTCAAGTGTTTGTCAGTGATCCATAGAAATACATAAATGAAGTTAGATAGATAGATTTCGCCGCATTAAACTAATATATTTAATAGAAATTAAAGTTTAACAAATGGAAAAACATTACGGAATGACCTGTATCTTGGAAACTTTTTCAGTACTTAAAGTCGGTTGTTACAAGAAAAAAATAAAATAAAAATAGCTTGAAAATTCTGTAAATTACTAATTTTAACTTCCTACTGAAGAAGTCCTACATCCTATTTATTTGATATTCGTAAATTTTGACAAAAGTTCCTATTAACTGCGTAATCATTCATTCCAGAGTGAATTTAGAGGCATAACATGGGAGTTATTTCTCCTGCCGTGCATTTCATACAATATTTACGTATATATATATATATATATATATATATTTAATTTAAATTTGTAAAACTTACGAGCAAAGTTTTAAATATGTAGTCAATATATTTGTTCGATGCAATAAATAATGATTCCTTAATATTTTACCTATGTACGACAGTGCACTGTTGGAATAACATTGGAGTTAAATGAAACAGCATTTTTTTACTGCTTGAATAACTTGTGTACGGAACGAATACATTTACATCATAAAAGTATAAATATCTCACCTCACGATTGATTTTCCGTTCAGCTAAATTTATAATGGTTAAAAGAGTAAATAAATAAACAAAATAAAAAAGGCACAGAGAGAACATTATGTCACACTGTGACAATGTTTTTTTATACTGTATATATATTTAGAAAAACCATATCAAAATAAATAAAAATCATTTTAATACATAAGCCAGTAGCATAGCAAAACTGCAGAGCGAAATTAACATAAAAATATACATATAAATTAAATCAACAGGCAGGGGAAGAGTAAAGGTAACAACACTGAAACTGTAGATGAAAAAGTCAACAAATAATTTAAATTTCACTTAATTCTCATATATCCTCATATTTAAATTTAAAATAATGCCAATCATATAATAATTTAGTGGCACCCCCCTAAGTAAGATACCCGTTCTGAGAGACGCGAAATATCACCAAAAAAGGGACTAAACGAAAACAAAGTAATAGTCTGACCATTATGCCCCATATCGACGAGGACCACGAGGCCAGTAATGGTCATGGAATCGCTGCATTTCAATCTCTATACAAATCGTCGCAAAGGCAAACCGATCGAAAGGCAAATCACCCCTTCCTCCTCCGATCGATCCACAAATGCAGAAGATTTGCATAGCGGTGGTCCTTATGCAGCGAGCAATAAACTACAGAACAGACAGCACTCCACAGTAGAGCGACACCATGTAAGCTTAGCCAGCTTATATAAACAGAAAAGGAAGAAATACAGATGGCGGCACAGGCGCTGCTTTTTTGCATGTCAACCCACTACTAACACCTGAGTTATATTCGAATAATGGTTTAAAAAGTTAGCATGTAATAACACAAAATAAGAAAATAAATATTAGGCTATGATTAAAGGCAGCAAAATGCACTGCCTCCACACGATACCCAGTACATTTAGAAAAATCATATCAAAATAAATAAAAATCATTAATACATAAGCCAGTAGCGTGTGAAAACTGCAGAGCGAAAATTAGCATAAAATATACATATAAATTAAATCAACAGGGAGGGGAAGAGTAAAGGTAACAAGACTGAAACTGTAGATGAAAAAGTACACAAATAATTTAGTTTTCAATTAATTCTAATATTAATATATCCTCATATTTAAATTTAAAATAACGCCAATTATATAATAATTTAGCGGCAACCCCCAAGTAAGGTGTACAAGTTCCGAGAGACGTGACATATCACCAAAAAAAAAAAAAAAAGGGGGCTAAGCTTACATTATGTCGGTGGTGTGGCTCTGCTCTGGAGTGCTGTCTGTTTTATAGTTTATTTCTCGCTGTAAGGACCATCGCTATGCAAATTTTCTGCATTTGTGGATCGATCGGAGAAGGAAGGGGTGGTTTGGTTTGAAACGCAGCGATTCCATAACCATTACGACCCCGTGGTACTCCGTCGATATGGAGCATAATGGTCAGTCTGTTATTTTGTTTTCTTTTAGTAGTTCGTTTAGTCCCTTTTTTGGTGATATTTCACGTCTCTCGGAACTGGTATCTTACTTGGGGGATGCTGCTACATTATTATATAATTGGCGTTATTTTAAATTTAATTATGGATATATTAGAATTAATTTAAATCTAAATTATTTGGGGACTTTCTGCTACTGTTTCAGTCTTGTTGCCTTTACTCTTCCCCTTCCTGTTGATTTAATTTATATGTATATTTTTATGTTAATTTTTGCTCTGCAGTTTTGCCATGCTACTGGCTTATGTATTAATATGATTTTTATTTATTGTGATATCATTTTTCTAAACGTACTGGGCATCGTGTGGAGGAAGCGCATTTTCCTACCTTTAATGATAGCCTAATATTTATTTATCTATTTATTTTCTTATTTCGTGTTATTACATGCTAAATTTTAAACCATTATTCGAATATATATATACATATGTCACCGGTGAAGGCTCAAAGTCGGGAAAGGCTATTATAAGATTGCAGTTCGCACAGGTGGCGATCAGTTTTTCAGTGTCTTCGAGGAAGAATGGGTTGGCGTCGTGTTTGAACTTGAAATGATTATGGGGAAAGACGCTCAGGTGCCAGTAACTCGACAACAGCCAACACTGTTAAGTGCTCCCATTCTGTGATGTCACGAGTTAACCGTAACTGGTTCAACAGAAATGGAATAACCAGCTAAAGGTCACATATGGTCAACGCCGTCGTGAGTGTCGTGTGTCTCATCTCGTAATACAGCATCAAAGCAGCACAGCGACCCATTCCTTTACCAAGAAAAGCTTCTAAATCATCCTAAAACAGAAAATAATTTCGCTACAATTGTTACCAACGAAGATAAGATAAAGAACCAAGGCATTTTTGTCAAAGGTAAATATCCATATTCCTTTAGTTATGTGATCATTGTGATGACCTTGAACTAAATACCAGATATTGTTACATCAAATCTACATCCATTTATTTTCCATTGCTTAAATGCCCCTATATCAATTTCAAATTGCTTGAATGTCCTGACACCAGTTTTTTATTACCTATATACCCTGATACCAATTTTCCATTGCTTATATGCTCTAAATGAAATATTCGCCAGTTTTAAGTTCTCTGTCGCATCTATAGAGAACTTACAACGTGGATGGCAACCATAACAATCCGAAACTAAACAATAACGTTATAATTTTTGTTCGAAATATCTTCGATTAATATATTTAGATATATTAATCGAAGATATTTGATTAAAATACATAGAATGTACACAGGGTACTTAAATTCTGAAATAGCATTTGCATTAGCAAGGGCACATGATGCAAGAAAGCAAGCTTATAATCAGCCAAAAAAAGACAGATGGAAGTTTATTCCAGCAATCAACCACCCACCCTCTGGCTAAAGGCAAACTTCAGCACATCTGTCCTACAGCTGTCTTTCCTCAATTTGAATTTATGCTCACTCAGGCGATTATTCTGAGCAAGAGGAATAATCTCATCAGCATTGAGCATGCTCAAACCATTCAAGGCTTTATACACCTCAATCAGATCACCTCGCAGGTGCCTAGTCTCCAGACACTGTAATTTTCAAAACTTGAGCATTTCTTCTAAGAGCAACCTTGTGTTCCATTCACTAATCTTGTTGCCCTTCTCTGTATTCGTTCCAACAGTTCTACATCCTTCTTAAAATGAGGCCTTCAGACCTGTATACAGTACTGAAGGTGTGGCCTAACCATTGCCTAATACAAGGGGATAATCACCTCCTTATTCCTGCTAGAAAGGCGCCTCCGTAGACAGGTGGGCAGGAGAAGCAGAGCGTAGCACACGCTTCTTGATTAGACAGGTGTTCGAGTCAGTGACCACCAAACACGGAGGATGTGGAAAAGTCAGGGAATGACCACCGCATATCCCCGGAGCAATATGGCCTTAGTTGCTAATGCTCCTAAAAACAAAATAACAACAATCTGCTAGAAAATTTTCTGTATATCAATGAGAAGACACCATGGGGCTACTCTTGCAGACCATCTGAAATGATCGGGAAACTACATATCTACCTGCACAATTACTCCCAGGTCCTTTTCACTCTCTACCACTGTCAGCGTAGTACCTGGTAGTGTACCTGGTCTGCCTCCACGAGACGGAGTGTGGACAACGTTGGGTCCCATTAGGCGCCCAGCGGCTAAATGACCAGATGAACAACGGTACACGACACTACACATGTAGAAAATCCATACACTTTTAAACCTCTGGCATTGACAGTGTTCTGTTTAACACCCACAATGTATAGTACGCGAAAATGGGGGAAACTGCTGGTGCCGCTTGACATTAAACACACTCTACATCTGTGTAGTACCACACAGTGGATACTTTACTCTGGGGTTTCTGCTTCCCACATGCAGTAATTTACATTTGTCAAAGTTAAACTTCAGTTGCCACCTCTCAGCCCATCTGCCCAAATTTTCTAGATCCTGTTGCAGCAGCAGCGTACTGTCAGTGACATTAACAACCCTACCACCCTTTGTGTCTTCTGCAAACTTGGACTTTAAGCCTGATATACCATCATCAATATCATTAATGAATACAGAAAATAACAGTGGACCCAACACTGAACCCTGGGGAACTCCACTAATAACATTAATCCTCGAAGAGCAGTGTCCATTGATTACCACATTCTGTCTTCTCCTACTCAACCATCCCTTTATCCATAACATGAATTTGCCTCCAATGCTACACTGCTCAAATTTGTGCAGCAGGCTTCCATGTGCAACAGTATCAAAAGCTTTTCTAAGATCCAAATATATGATATCAAAATTATTCTTTGCATCCAGTTCCTTTGTGACTACATCATAGTATCCAATAAAATTGGTTAGACAAGACTTCCCCGAACAAACCCATGCTGTGTCTGAGCTATAACTGAAGTCTTGTCTAGATGATCTTGCAGTGCTTCTTTAACCAGTGCCTCCTGGTTAAAGAAGTAATTCTGTAATTACCTGTGTCTCCCTTTAATCCTACTTTCTGGATTGGGGTCACATTTGCACATTTCCAGTCCATGGGTACCTCCCCTGAGTCCAAGGAAGCTCTCATAATTATAGCTAAGGGTTTGCTTACTTCCTTTGCTGCCTCATTTAATATAACTGGATAGATTCCGTCCACTCCAGATGCCTTTCTTATGTTTATCTTCATCAATTTCTCCTCCACTTTACTCCCAGTTATTACAAGATTATCTGGCTTACTGCAAGAGTTTAATTCACTCTGGCATTCCCCCTCCCTGAATAACTCCTCATGTGTGAATGTAGATGCAAAATACTCATTTAGTTTGTTAGCTAACTGAGCAGGATCATCAACAGTTGAACCATCAATATCAATTGGACAAATCTGATTCATCACTTTCCTTTTAGAATCTGCCTTTGCCTGCCTAATCTCTTTTGTGACTTTGTTACAGACCAGCATATGTCTATCTTAAGCTTCCGTGTCACCCATTAATTTATATGTATTCCATGCATTTTTCTTCTCTGCCACGAGTCTCATTAGTTCATTTAAGCCTAAACCTTGAACAATATTTCTTAGTTGGTATGTAAAGCCTAGTAGCTTCCAAGATTAATTCTTTGAAAGCTTCCCATTTTGAATTTGCTGTTGGCAACATCATCAGTTGGTCCCACTGTATAGAATTTAAATACTGTCTCAGACCATCGTAGTCGCCTTTACGAAAGCAAAAACCCTTCCCTTTACCCCTGATGGTAGTTACCTCTTTGAGTAAATCCCACATAAACTCAATGTGATCACTGCCACCTAGTGGTTCCTTTATCTGCAGATTCTTAATGCATGAAGAATCACTGCTGATAATCAAATCAAGAGTATTACTCCCTCTAGTTGCCTCCCGAACATGCTGATGTAGAAAACAATCATCCAATAAATCCACAAAAGCCTTGCTAATGTGTGAGTGACCAACCCACAAATTCCAGTCAATATCTGGGAAATTAAAATCCCCCATTATAAGACTCTGATTTATTGGCCCACTCTATTTCTCTTCCCAAATGCTGATTATACTCATCAGATTCATTAGGCCTATAACACACATCTACTCTCATTTTTCCTTTCCCAGTGCTTATTTCACGCCAAACAGAAACAGACTCAACACTGTATTGCCCACCAACATCAATTGGATGCACTTCCTTAGATTTTGTGTGTTTCTTAGCTAACAGCATAACCCCTCCTCCCTTTCTGTCCTGTCTTTCCTTCCTGTACACATTGTACTCCCCAAATTCCAATTCTGCACTGCCTATATCTGTGTGACACCATGTCTCTGATATCCCAACAATATCTGCCTTTGATATCTTGACTAGCACTTCAAATTTCTTAACTATACTCCTAGTATTGGTGTATATGCAAGTATACATCCACCTGTTTCTACTCAGTTACCCTAACACAGCCCATGTACTGTATTTATTTGTTCGACTATGGCTCCCAGCAGTCCTGGAAATAAAAAGGAAAAACATCATAAGCTTTTGTTAGACAGTATATTCTATCTTTAAACAGTTAGTAAAAGTATTCAAGAGATTTTATTTACCTAGGAAAACGAACAGAGATGGTATGTGGATTTTAGAGGATCAGACATTCTCACGCAGGAGACAGTTAAAAAAATGAATGTCTGCCATCTGCGCGCATGCGCACTATCGATACTAGCTCTATGGTGTTCGCATTAAGTAGTTACTGAACTGTATATTCACAAAATGCTTTAATTTCGATAAAAATTGAAGTATTTTCCCCTTGTTCAAATCAAATTATGGTTAGTTCTGTATTTCGACCACTTTTTAGATATAAGCGGTGATTTCCATCCTCCTATTTTTCAAATAACAAGCAAATATATTACGTACCAACACCTCTTGCATAACTGAACACGCAAAAGCACTTGAACAAATGGAGGAGTTCCGGTGACAAATTCAGAAACTCATAAATATTCAGACAGATTTATTTTAACACAACCATTGAAAGCATTCTGTTGGGTAATGACTGTTACTAAGATACATACAAATAAGCCAGATTAGAAAAGCAACGGGCACATTTTCGCCCTTAATGTATTACTAACGCTGCGAATCGTGATCTTATTGTAATATATAGATCAGAAATTCTATCCTCATAATCTTCATATCTATAGAAAAAAAAGTCGGTAGCCTGGCAACAACCCAAGCAATACAGTCATACTGAAGATTAACACGGAGAGATAACACTGCTGGAATGGCGTATCACACACACACACACACAGAGATTTTATCTTGTACTTGATCAATGGAATTAATCGATGCTAAATCTAAAAGTGCACGGATTATTGAAGACAGCGGAAAAACTTGATATCCCAGCTGTCATCTGTTAGAAAGGGATAACATATATCAATATTAATCTACTATCTACAACGCATGTCGCATAAACTATAACTAATGAAAAGTAATTTAAATATCTGTATTTTTTTGACTCTTATATTATTCATACATCAAATTACGGATTTTCTAATTAAGGCGATATTTATTATGCAGAAAATAACATTCTTCTCTTAATACGCCCTGTTCTCTTTCAAATTACCAGATCACTAATGCTCATTTCACATAAATGAGAATGGAAAAAGTTAATTAAACCAATTAGAATTCGTTTTAAAATAATATAAATAAAACTAAGTTCTCTATTAAGTCATGCTAGTCGGACGAGATTAAAATAATATAGAAAGTCGCCAAGAGACACGAGTCTCTGTCAACATTTAATAAATTAGTTAGGGATGTTTTATGATTCTATGTCTACAATGAACATAACTGGTAATCAATGGACACTGTTCTTTGTGGACTAATGTTATTAGTGGAGTCTTCCCAAGTTCAGTGTTTCGTCCATTGTTGTTTTTTATATTTATCAATGAGTTTGATGAAGGTATATCAGGCTTAATGTCCAAGTTTGCAGACAATACGAAGGTTGGTACGATTTCTAATGATAGCAAGGGCGGAACGCCACTGCAACAGAATCTAGAAAAGTTGAGCAGATGGGTTGAAAGATGGGAAATAAAACATTTCTAACTAATTTATTAAATGTTGACAGAGACTCGTGTCTCTTGGCGAAGTTTAATATTGACAAATGAAAATTACCTCATATGGGTAGCAGTAACATACCAACTGTGCGATACTACACTCAGGGTAGTGAAGAATGAAAAAGACCTTGGGGTAATTATATGCTGTCAGATATAAAGTTTTCTGAACAGTGTAGACAGGCTGCAAGAGTAGCTCATGGCGTCTTGCGAATGATATATAGGAATTTTGCTAGCAGGGATAAGGATGTGATTATCCCCTTGTATAAGGCATGGTCGGGCGACACCTTGAATACTGCATACAGGTCTGGAGGCCCCATTTAGGATGGATGTAGAGCTGCTGGCACGAGTACAGAGAAGGGCAACGAGATTATTGAGTGGAACAAAGAGTTGCTCTTACCAATAAAGACTTAAGTTCTGCATATTGCAGCGTCTGGAGACTAGGCACCTGCGAGGTGATCTGATTGAGGTGTATAAGGCCTTGAATGGTTTGAGGAAGCTCAAGGCTGATGGGATCCTTCTTCTTGTTCAGATTCCTCACCTGAGGGCGCATAAATTTAAATTGAGGTAAGACAGTTGCAGAATATATGTGCCGAAATTTGCCTTTAGTCAGCGGGTAGTTTATTGCTGGAACAAACTTCCATCTGTCGTTGTAGAAGTTGACAGTTTAAATAAATTCAAGGATGAACTAAACAAACTTTTGGGGTGGATGGATAGGTGAAACGAGAAGGTTTGCTTTTTTTTTTTTTTTTTTGGCTGATGCTATATAAGCTAGTTTCTTGCATCATATGCTTCTCCTAATGCTAATAAAGACTGGTACATCAGATTTATCGTGGAATTGACATTCTTCCAGTGATGAGACCTAATTCTGCACTTGAAAGTCTAAAACAGTTGACTGAATTGATATTCAGGTCGTATTTGATGGGTAAAGTGCGTAAACTTTCGGTGATGTTCGGTAGCTTCGTAAAAGTACAATCCTTTGCTTGTACTTTCACGCAGGTGGGACTCTTATTATTCAACGTCCAAAAATATTATGATTGGTATATTGGATTGGACCATTCTCGTGTGAATTAACGTAAGCAGAGATAGAGATATGCATACATACTACACGCAGAGGCATGTCCAACCCTGTAATACTGGGAAATATTAGGCGACGTATGACTCATTACCCATTGAACCATCCCGCTTGGTTTAAAGAAGGCTCGAAGTGGTGAAAACCATGTTTACTCTGAAGAAGATACCTCCGGTATAACTCCCATCTCTTTTATCATGAAATATAAGTCAGTCAAGTCTTTTGAGTTTATGATGGCATGGCAAGATCCAGCATATTTTATAGTTTTAGGGGCCCAGCTTGAGGACGGTTTTCAGGCCGAACGCTGTGTAGGTCCACAAGGCTGAACCTATCGAGAAAGCTATGGAGGGAGGGGAGTTTTCGGATCCGTCAGTATATAATTTTATTCTTCTGTTATGATAGTTGACTTTATCATTTCTAACGGGCATCATTATAATATTGGTTATAATACCTTTAACGTTTGCCTAAAAAAAGTTTTAATAGGGAACGTGATGTTGTCGTCCATGGGTAAGTCCTCTGACAACTTCTCACTTTATTAAACAGTGAGTTCAAATTGAAGTCAGTCAGAGAGAGACAGCCTATCAGTGTCATATTATTTTTTCAAACCAAGCTCGAAAATGCAATTTTTCGTTTTGGAACAAGTGGAACTATTCTCTAATCATTCAAAAGACGGAGGCCTTTCGAACGATTACGGATTCCAAAGTCTATCGTATACCACGGCCTACCCTATGGAACCATCTGTCTGTCCACGTTCAAATTCCCTTCCATCGTTTTCCCGATCGAAAAGAATTAGTTTTATATCGTAAATGTTAACTTTATATTTTCTAAGCTTCATTTAATCTACAATATTATGGAGCTGCTTTCTACACTTTTGCAAATAGAACAATTTGCATGAAATTCAACTTTTTTTTCATTAGTATCTGGATAATTTTTATTATACAGTGTGCAATTTTAGTTGTCACTCTAAAAATGGAAAATATGCTTACGAGACCACCATAGCTGTCTGCTCTTCTCAGATAACTCTTCTGATCAAGCCATGGATTCAAATCTTATAACGAAGGGAGGGATTCTTATGGACTCTTTCCATATCATGGCCATTTATTTGGTCTGGAGGAGAAGGGATTATATATTTTTTTATTCCCAATTCCATGGTTTCACTTTGAAAAACAGCAAATCAATCACAGGAAACAGGAATTTTACAGAAACACTACGCTCCTCTTAACCACAGTTTCCTCAATGAAAAAAACTAAACAACAATAACGACTCACCCAATAAATTTTGCTTTTAAAGTCCAATCAAAACACGAAGAGAATTTCATTTGATCGATCTACTCAGTCCTTAAGTGTAATCACCGTCCTCGCACAGCGGGTGGAAAAGACCAGGATTCGAATCCCTTAAATGACAAGAAGAACTGTTATGTTACTCGACGGTAGAATTATTCGATCTCAGGAGAGGATAAACAAGGTTTTCCTCTTCTGGAAACTGGGGTTTATAGTCCAGTAAAGCAGGCAAACCGACCAGGGAACACACGCAACTTATGAACATGTTCAGGTTGTTCTTGGGTAATTATCAATTCCTCAATTCTGTGGATCTACTCAAAGCAAGATTTAGACAATTTCGTTCCAAAATATTGTAATATAAAAGGAATAGTTTGTTTGGGAAGATGACACAAGATATAGTCTGAGGAGGGTGTAAACACGATGTTGAAAAGTCAAAATGCTTTTAATGTTGACAAATAGTGTGTACATTACTTGTAGATGATGGGTTTTCGTCGGTGACTACTGTCGAATAGACTTTAGAAATTGCTCCAGTCATCAACGGAAATCAAACCCAGAATTCTCCAGACGAAAGACAGAAGGCAATGTATTGTCCGGAAATATCATATTTAAATAAGCAACCCCAACTGGACTATAAAGCCCAGTACGAGGATTCAACTTCCCTCATGCATCTCTTAATAGTACTTTTTGATAAAGTTAGCGACGAAGAACTCATTAAGATTTTTCAAATGTGGTAATTTTCGCAACGATTGGCTGTTATACCTTCCAATAGTTCTTGAAGCACGTCCCATGCAAGCAGAAATTTCATATTTTAACATTAAGTTATTCTTTTAAGTCATATCGAATGCGCCAAAGGCATTTTACTCTAAATTATCTCTTACTCACATTAAATTAGGCAGATAGGAGTACACAACTTTTTTTTTTGCACAAACTATGCTCAAAAGGCTGTAATAATCTAATCAATGTACAATCTTGATAAGCTAATTAGGAGTTTATTAACGAAACCGCATTCATTCACATTTTGTAAAGCTGCAACCACGCATAATCACGCATACACTGTCCAATCAAAATATTATGGTCACCTACCAAATAGTGGGTATGTCCTCCTCTTGTTTCCAGTACTGCCGCCACTGGGGGAGGGGGGGCACGAACTGTATTAGACCTCTGAAAGTTGCAGGAGGTATGTTGTCCCATGCCGCCAGGATTGCGTCCATAGGTCTTCTACAGTCCATGGTGAAGGAACCAAACGCCATATGTGTCGATCCACAATCCCAGAAACGTTCTGTGGGATTCATATCTGGTGAATTCGCCGAACCACTGTCGAACAATACCGGCAAGGTGGCATGGCTCATTATCCACCTGTGCTGAAACACAAGTATGCCATCAGGGAAGACAATCACCGTGAAGGAATGTGACTGATCGACCACAACGGATGACACGTGGACATGCGTTTTTGTAAGGGGGCACCTTCTAGAACATCAGTTCAACTCCGTCTTGTATCTCTGCGACGAACAGTACCAGTAAAAGGGCCAGATATGTGAGTAGTGTAGGTTTGTGTGTGTTGTGTTTTTATGTTCTGGCCACTTGGCTACCCAGAAGCATCAGTCACCCAGAGAGATAACTCTAGGTGACTGATGTGCGGACGAGTACCCAGAATCATCTCTCTAGGTCCACACCACGAGAAGGTGGGCCAGTCCCAGTAAAGCTCGTACAGTCTCAACTCTTACTCACCTGATAAGTAGTTTTTAGCATTCAGAGTACGATCTAGGAGTACGAGGGCTCCAAGAGATTCCCTGGAAAACATTGCCCATACCTAACACTACCTCCACCTTCCTGTTTCTGTAGGACTAGAACAACGGAGTAATTCCTCTCCGCAGTTTATCTGTGAATCCTCCGTCTGCCGTCCACACGGCAGGAAACGTGATTCATAGGTCGGAAACAGTAACTGTATTCCAGTCCTGAATGGTCCAATGATGCCATTCACATGCAAGCTTTAGGGGTTGGTTTTTAAGCTTTTAGGCGTCGTTGGCGAAGGGTGTTTGTAAGCATGGCACCTTGAGCAAGCGTCTACTCCGGACATCCCTATGCAAGAAGGTTTGTTCGATTGTGGTCTGAAAGAAACTGCTCGTCGTCCTCTAGTTAAAGTTCACGGTCATCCGCTCCACCGTTTTACAGTGGCACTCACAAGGCTGGAAAGCATATATTCACTACGATCACCGATAATGCGAGGGCACCTGCCACTGGCCCGACGACTGCTGCTCTTTCCATTATCCGCCCATCTTTGGAACTTCAGAACTTCGCAAACAGCTCAAAAGATTTACAGTTTCCGTAACTGCAACTCTTCAACTGGTACCAGGCAATCATTGCTCTTTTTGAAATCCGTCAGATCACGTCCCTTGCCCATTTCTTTCAAATATTTCTTCGTATGGACTGAATGCCACTAACCTGTAGGCTGTGGTATCAAATTTACTGATTCTGACCGCGATACGTGAAGAACAGCTGATTGCTAAAACACGGGGGTCCTAATATTTTGAGTGGATAGTGTATAAGACATCATCTAATTACGATATAACTGCAGTTGAAATGAAATCCAATTTCATTACTGCCAATTAAAACAACGATTTGTATTTTGTGCAACACTAAAGTTGATCGTAACATGCAATCATTAATTTGTTTGAAAAAACAAAAAAAAAAACGATTCTGGTATTTTAATGTGTCTAGAAGACGCATTTTCATTGTTTAAAACTGCGCATGCTCTAGATCCTTGTTTAGCATATGAACGGAAGTGTCAGCTTACATTTCTGCTAAACTTTGATCAAGGACTGTTATTTTGAGCTGTACAAACTCCGTGGTCACTTCCTGAATCGCAATTAGCGTGTCTGTTCATTTCGAGAGGTTTAGTGTGCTCTGAGTCCCGCCGTATGGAAGAATGCTAATTTTTTCTACAGCAAATTCCACAATATATTTAAATTTAAAATTCTTATTTTAAAAATCCGACTTTTCCTGCTTCGCATAAAACGTGGCAAATACATCACGCCCAACACATTTCCCGGAGGCTGTCTGGTTTGTTAGAAGAGGGCTTAAATCCTCTTTGGCCGACACTGAATTCGGCGGATTATTATGGTATTTTCACCGCTGCATTTCATGCATTTTCACTGTGAAAAAAATAAATAAATAACTCTTTCCAACTATAGGAAGCTGTAACCTTTTCTCAGAACAAAACGGAACTTGAGTCTTTTAACGAACCTTCGTGAGATGACAGCGCTGAAGAAAAGCACATACAGACATCTAAGATCTTAAATTCTTTTCCAAAGCACAATTCTATTGTGAACTTTGAGGGTACTGAGAAATAGCGCAGAAAAATAATCCCTCTACTGAGATTGCCAAGGAAAATAGCTTCCTTAGCTTTCAGCTGCCTCTATTTGAATCCCGTTCGCTATTGTTATATTTTTTTCCTAGTGATAAACACCAAATAGCGACGAATAAGTTTTAGCCTTTTCTTTCTGATTTTAAGGCTAAAGAGAATGATAGATTGAAGTTAACTTAGTAAATATTTTATGGCTGTTCACTAAAATATGTTGGAAAACATTGACGCCATTTTGATTTCGTAGTTCACTTAAGAAATGTATTGAAATACATTTCGGTCATCCCTCCGAAACGATGTGATCCGGGTGTATGCAACTAAAGAACAGGTATAAAATTGTTTAAGAAACACAAGAAAATATCTGAACAGCAACTAGGCAGTTCATACAATTACAAAGAAGTATGGTTGACGATTGTCTTTTGTAGGTGAGTGCCAAAGCAGACTGTTTGAATCTTCCGAGGCCAACAGTGGCCGAAATAATGACAAGAGGGAAGACCAAGATTGATACAAAACTAAAACCACAAAAAGACAGGTCAAGAAAAAATGATGGGTGGGATCATAACTGGTTGGTTATTAGGAGTTTTATTGCGCATCAGAATCGAAGACTATTGTGCTCTAAGGGATCGTAGTGCCATGAATGGGAGGCTTACCTGAAAAAAAAAAAAAAACTCACATCGGAGATTTAGATATTAAGAGGATTGCCCATAAAAATTTTGTTTATGATTGTGCATAAACAGTGTTTGTTTTAGAATTTTAGACCAGGTAACTAAGGGCATGAGGCATAAATTTATAATGTTCGTGAATTGTATAATGTCCATAAAATTTCTTTGTCTTGAAAGGATTCGAATAAGGTCTTTTCTAGTGATGTGGCAGAGCAGTAGGCATAACCAATGTATTATCTGAGAAGGCGTAGAGTGCATGTGCGGGATTTTTATGGGAGAATTGTAGCTTATAAGTCCCACGTAACCCCAAAAAACCCAGAATTCTCACGTTTTATCGAGTTTGGCTTTGGAGAATGTTCGGCGATTGCTATTTGTCATAGTGAATTATCTCAACAGTGACATTTGTCGAAAATTAACTTTTGAAAAAAAAGGAGCATCGTGGTATAAGGTATGTTAGTGTCTAATGGCTCCTGGGATTTCTCCCATCTCCGCGGGTGTACATTGTATCGGGGCCAGAGATTTGAAGTGTGTGGGGGTCATGTGCTGTATATTGTGTTGTGCCCTTTGTTCCTCCGGTCTATTAGCCGCCGAGCCCCTAGTGGGACCCGACGTTACCACACCATGCCACGAGGAGGCTGACCGGGTGTACCACTGTAGCTAGAGTACTCTGGCGGATCCTGCCACCTACTTTCCTGGGATTTCAGTGGCTAGGACCAGATTTGAGAATGAGATGATCGCTGTTTCTTGAGCAACGGTTGTAATTTTAAGAGAGCGTAGGGTTGTTCGCTGATAACTTGTTCTAGGGCCAAATAGGTCGGGCAGTAATTTTGATGTTTTAAATTTAGACCTGTGGGGAATCGTGGTGTACGGCTGCTTCTTTTAGTACAAACTGAGACGATTGGTAGTATTTCTGACAACCCTCAATTAATCGTCGCTCGTTGAACAGCCCGCTGGCATTGGACTGTTGAACAAGCGACTAACCAAATTTCTACAATATTTGAGAGTTTTCCACTGCTTATCTCAACAGAACTTTTGGAGTAGGTGAACTGTAATTATAGAAATTTAGGACTAAAGATGAATATGGCTAAAACAAAAGTAATGATGAACAAGTATGCCACAGAAAGGGAAATAATGATTGAAGGAGCAGTAATTGAAAAGGTGGAGTCATATACTTATCTGGGACAAGTTATTAGCTGTAATAATGATAAATGGCTGGAAGTCAAGAGAAGAATAAATTTTGGATGGATAGCATTCAGGAAATATAGTCACATACTGAAGAGCAATATCCCAGTTTGTCTGAAACGTAAAATAATGAACCAATGTATACTCCCCACCATGACTTTAGAAGTGAAACTTGGGCACTCACCAAAAGAATGGAAGAGAAGCTGAGAACTACACAGTGAAGAATGGAACGAATCATATTGGGAATCAGATTGTTAGATAAGAAGAGAAACACATGGATTAGGCAGCAAACTCAAATAAAGGACATTCTTATCAAAACTAAAGAACTAAAATGGTCTTGGGTAGGACACATAGCTCGAAAACATGATGACGGGTGGACTAAGAAAATAACAGAATGGTACCCAAGAGGAGCTAGAAGAAATCCTGGAAGACAAAGGAGGAGATGGATAGATGAAATTCATGAGTTTGTGGGTAGTAAATGAATGGCCAGTGCTCAAAACAGCAGGAACTGGAAAGTTGCTGGAGAGGCCTTCATCCTGCAGTAGATTGAAAATGGCTGATGGTGATGAATTATAGAAATCTCGTATTTATGGGAAGATTTAAATTTGATAGCCAGCCAGTAAAATTGCTGTCATTTTGTAAGCGACCTGGGCCACCTACATTAAAGTTATGCTCTTAAAAATTCTTAATTTTTTATTTATTTTTATTTTTTTCCCAAAGTGCCAAGTTTTCCATTATTAGGTTCAAGTAATCGATTAGAACCTCTCTTTCACGTAATCATGAAAGATGCACAATGGCCAGGATATTTGATATAAAGATGTAGTATTAGTAGTTCTCTATATTAAGTTGAGATCAAGAATAATTTTGAATTTCACTATTGCTGATGCCAAGTGCGAGATGATAGATCAATAATAATTTCTCTTATTTCGCAAATAATTGCCACATTTCTATTATCATTACTATTAAGTTTTTTTTTCCTGATTAATTTGAATTCAGCCGTCTGTGCTAAACTTTTAATACAAATTAAATGCATTATTTTATTGATCTTTGTTGTTTTGTCACATTAATCTCACGATTAATTGTGCATATAAAATAACCCTTTTATAGCCCATTCCATATCACGCATTGCTTTCTTAAGAACATCATTAGTATATAATCTGACTATATACACCACATGACCAATGGATGCACACAGGTGGTTGATAAAAGGTCTTTTAATTGAAAAATTCAGTACATGGTACTCCAACTTTGTTTGTATTACATCCTTCGCCATCGTGCACACACCTTCTATCATAAATTTCCGGTAGGTTGGCTGGAATCCACATCCATTCCTCGTGCAACATTAGAAAGAAGGCTGGTTTGGCTATAGCGTAATCTGGCGATCTCATTCCTTCCACAACTGTTCAGGGGTTTGAATTCTCAGCTGTGAGCCAGTCAGTTCAATATCATTGTCCCCAAATCACTTCTATATGACTCTCGTTGTATCATATAGGACGTTGTCGTACTAATATTGGCATGGCCTGTTAGGAATAGTGCTGCTACATATTATTGTCTAAAACGTACACTTAAGGTCTTCTATATTTGAATGCTTCTGTCACACTAGATTTTTGGAGGTTCAATCGAGTCGCAGTTGCGTGCACAGAAAGATCACCGTCAGTAAGTTTCCCATACTAGCTTCTGACGTACTGCTTTTCTAGAGATAGACCCACGAGGTTAATATTGGTATGTGTGAGGAGACACACAAGAACTTCTGAAGGACTTCTGAGGAGGTTGACAGTTCTTCCTGGAGGCGTGTCTCGTTCTGGGAAACTAAAAGTTAATAATGTTTCTAGATAGGAGTAAAGTATTGAACCCTCCTGTAACTTATGATGCTAGCATGCTGTTTATGAGAAACACTACATCAATGTATGCCTATTTTTGGTGGAAATTATATAAAAATTTTCTGCATGGGTGCAAGCAGCCTTTAGGAGTACCTAATGAGGGTGTTGTTATACTATATGACCAAATGAGAGTAGGAGTGTGTTATAGGCCTAATGACTCGAATGAGTACAATGAACAATTGTACAGAGAAATAGAGTGGGCAAGTAAATCAGAATGTCTTATAATGGGGGATTTTAACTTCCCAGATATTGACTGGAACTTGTGGATTAGTCATTCACACACTAGTAAGACTTTTGTGGATTTATGGATGATTGTTTTCTGCAACAGCATGTTCAAGAGGCAACCAGAGAGTAAAATACTCCTGATCTGGTTATCAGCAGTGATCATTTGTGTATTAAGAATTTGCAGATAAAAGAACCACTAGTTGGCAGTGATCACAGTGTACTGATGTGGGATTTACTTAAAGATTTAATTACCATCAGGAGTAAAGGAAAGGGTTTTTGCTTCCGTAAAGGTGAGTACAGTAGTCTCAGACAGTTTTTAAATTCTGTACAGTGGTACTGACGATGTTACCAACAGTAAATTCTAAGTGGGAAGCATTCAAGGAATTAATCGTGGAAGCTACTAAAAGTTTCATACCTATTAAGAAATATTGTTCAAGGTTTAGGCCTAAATGGTTATCTAATGAACTAATGAGACTCGTAATAGAGAAGAAAAATGCATGGGATGCATATAAATTATCAAGCGACTCAGAAGCCTATGGCAGATATAAGCTAGTAATCAGGTCACAAGGGATATTAGGCAGGCGAAGGCAGATTACGAGAAATATTTGGCAAAGGATGCTAAGAAAAACAGCAAGGATTTCTTTACTTATATAAACTCTAAAAGGAAGGGGATGAATCTGATTGGTGCACTTGATATCGATGATTCGACTGTTGTGCGGAAATTTGCCTTTAGCCAGCGGGTGGTTAATTGCTGGAACAAACTTCCATCTGTTGTTGTGGAAGTTCATATGTTAAATAAATTTAAGGAGGAACTGGATAGGCATTTGGAGGGAATGGTGTGATTTTTTTTTTTTTTTTTTGGCTGATGCTGCATAAGCTCATACACTTGCTTTCTTGCATCACGTGCCACTACTACTACTATTGGACCATTGCCTTTTGTGATAAATATTCAAGCAGAACATGTTTCACTTTGAGGACTGCACCTCCTATGCAGATACCGATTTTAAAATAAATAATTATTATGGTAAGCGAGGACTGTTTTTTGTAAGCAGGCTAAAACAGTTTTATGACTACAAATTCACTCTAAATGATGTGAAGGCACTTGAAAAGCTAACCCAATGAGTGGTTCCAATGAACAACAGCTGGAAACGTTAATGGCTGTTTATACAGCTCAGCTTGAGTTAAAAATTCAGTCCCAGCAGGTGAAATTTATGTAAACTTTATACTAATAGTCCGATCGCAATGGAAAGACCAACAGAATTGAAATGATTAGCATTAGTTTTCACTTCACGCTAGTAAACACCTCAAAAACCAAATTCAATTTATTAAAGGCATTCGAATACAGTTTAAGACGAGAATTAATAAAAATACATACAAAAAATAAACATTTTATCCCTGCAGCATAGGAAATTGGAGGTCTTTTTTCTTCGTCTTTGTTTGGTTTAAGAAGTAGCTAACCCAAGGCAAAATACCCATGGGTATATGAAAAAAAGGTTCTTCCTTGCACAG
This sequence comes from Mastigoproctus giganteus, assembly GCF_048544385.1. NCBI lineage: Eukaryota > Metazoa > Arthropoda > Arachnida > Uropygi > Thelyphonidae > Mastigoproctus > Mastigoproctus giganteus. The sequence goes on from NC_143583.1 coordinate 14,543,838, forward strand.
TACACAAATAGTCAAATAACTAGATTAAATTTCATTACACTAAACTCAAGATTTTCCGCTATGTCTTAAAAAGCAGGTGGGAAGAGAAACGGACAGAGTGTTCTCTGTAGAGTTTTATGTGATCCCAACTTCATTCCATACAAACGTCAAAAACCCGGTTGCCAAGGGACATCATTAATAAAATATTAATAAACTAGTGGTCTGAGTTGGTAAACAAGACAAGCTAGAAATAGTTTTTTGGGACAAAAAAATCGATCAATTCATTAGATGCAAGCTGTGCTTTTTTTTTTTTTAATTTGACATGAACAGATTTGCAAAGAGTTTGGAGTTCCTCTAGAGAGGCTAACACTAAGGAATGTAGTTTTTTTTGCTTTTATTCAGAAAATCTTAAATATTTTATCCAGCTACACAGCTTAGGTTTTACAGAATACTTTAATCAATATAGTTGTCAATTATATTTCTTTTATTATATTGAAACATAGATGAGACAAATATAAACAAAGAAGCATAGCCCAACTTAAATTGTTAGAAAACTTTTTTCAGTTGTTTGCTGTGTTCAAATAAAAGCGCGAAATACTCTCTTCTATTCCCAGTCTTTTTGAACTTTTATTAAGGAATAAAAATGCCAAAACCGCATTCATATTATTGATATATATTGGATTGGGAATTAAAAATTGGAGCAGGTAACTCAAAATTTAAGATCACTATTTTTTGCAGAAATGTATAAAAAGATTAAAAATAATTTCAGATGTTCATGTTTTAATGCACTTCTTACTATTATTAATGAAATTGGTCTAAACTTATTTTATGGTTGCTTACCCAATGGATCTTTGCAACAAGGAGTGAAGAGCTGGCTTACCTCCGCCTACTGGTACACAGTGACTGAACGATCTGTTCCCGATTTAAAACCCTTGCCAAAGGGGGGAAATAACTGCAGGACTTTTCCCCCTTTGGCGCTGGTTTAAAATCAGGAAAACGGTCGTAGATCGTCCAGTCACTTTGAACCAATGGACGGCGCTTGGATAGCTCTTCACTTCGTGTCGCAAAGATCCATGGGTAAGAACCATATAAGTGAATTTCAACTATAAAATTAATATAAATTTTCTAATGAAGTTTATAAGTAATTAAAAATTATACCCTATATAATTATGATATCTAAAGGCCTACATCACCAACTGATAATTTTCTGTTAGAAAAGAAAAAGGCTGAAAACATGATTCAGTTGGGGCAGAAATCGAACATTATTCGCAGATTCGAACCTGGTGGTCATTGCTTGAAATTTATCCATATCGCCAACTTTGGTGAGAAAAAGCATCGATATTTAGAAGTAACCAGAACGATAATAAATGTTATGGAAAGAATAGAAAACTTTTAGACATCTGGATGGAGGATATGAAATGAACAACATATGCCCATTAGTATGAGGATAACTAGGGACAGAGCATCTAGTTTATGAATGCGTCTAAAGCAAGAACTTGGCCAAAGGTGCGAATGAAGAAGCATTTAATAGCAATTTCCTGTTATAAAGAACCCCACACAAAGAGATAGAAAAGGAAATAAACAACCGAAAATCAGTTCTTTCTTTAGGAAAAATAAGGCCAAAGTATTTGAGACTTTGCAGGAATAAACCTTTTATTAATTACTTACATTATATGAAGTTTATAATACTGAGAAAACCAGTTGGCGAGTAGGGAACAAGAATTAGTGTGAGAGTGCAGCACGTTCACGGAATGAGGAGGGGTTGTGTGTCAACTGTTTTTCTGTTTAGTAATATCGTTCATTACACGTATTTCATTAGCTCCGTCTGCGTCGTTTTCGTTGTTCATCATGGTTCTAAGAATGTAACTTCGGCGAACCACCAGGAACTACCTATGTGTCTCCTTCCTCATGCAGAGCCCTATTGAATTTAACCAAGCCGTCGGTCTCAACATCCGTAATTACTGGATAAGTGCCCTCGTGCGCAGCACAATTGGTATAATAACCATCCTCCTGGTAGAAAAGACCTGAATTCGAATCCGGTTAATGACTCGAGAAATTTTTAAGATATTTTTCATATTGTGCTAGGGAGGACATCACGGTTTTATCCTGGAAAGTCGGGTTTTTCATCTAGCAAATCGATCACAGAACACGCACTATACGACACAATATGGCCCAAGTTGCTGATGCACCTAAAACTCTACAATAACTTGCTATCCTTCTCAGAGGTTTATAAATCTCAGTGAGGTCATCAGCAGACTCCAGGATGATCGCTTGAACTCGAGAAATGCTAATGTCTCTCCATTCCACAAATGATATGAGAAAGAAAAATGTGATGGACAACTATAGATCAGTAAGTTTGATTTCAGTTAGAAACGATCATGGTGTATGGTTAAGTATACCACCCAGGATCATTAAGGTTGATCAGGCCTTGCCTAATCAACTTTCTTAATTAATATGACGAACGAAGTTATAAAACAATTGAATGTAAAAACAAACTTTGGCATTATTCATTTTGACTTTAGCAAAGCTTTTGAAATGCTGTCATATAAACTGGAGCAAATTGGGATTAGCGGTAACATCCTTCTTTTGAACAGGGGCTGAATAAAAGACAGAGACTAGTCATACACGAACATTCCTGGGGATGGACCAGTCTAGCAAGTGGAATTCCTCAAGGATTAATATTGGGGCCACTTCTATTACTCAGCTTCCTTAATGATATTGATGACAGAGTGCAGGATAAGTTGTTAAATTTTTCTGATGATTTAAAGGTAGGAAGAGAGGTTAATGACTAGAGTCATTTTGCTAATTATCACGGATTTCATATGACTTAAATTACGGTTGCCCAAATGGTCTGAAAAGTGTCAACTGCCCGTATATTTAGAAGTATTAAGGTGGTGTGCAAACTTTAAGACCAGTCAGGTTTTTACCTGTAGCTTCTCAAAGGAGAGGCTTGGATATGGGAAAAGCATACCAAAGGAACCTTGTCAGGTACAGAAATGTTGAAGGAAACGACACCGACATAACAACGGAAACAAAACTCAAAAATGGCAACATAGCACTGGCTGCCATGATACAGATGCATCACTTCCAAAGATGGAACAAAGAGAAGAGGTGGTCCTCAGTAGGAGAGATATGGCCACCCCCTAATGTCGATGCAGGCTTTGCACCGCCTGTCTATACTTAGAACAATGTTGTTGATAAGTTCTTGCGGTAACATCGCCCATTTCTCCGTCAACGCCATCTTCAGCTGGTGAACATTTTCTGGTGGGTGTAGACGTGCCGCTAGGCATCTCCCCAGAGCGTCCCATATGTTTAGATCAGTAAAACAGGCAGGCCAATCCATATGAACAGTGTCCTCACTTTCGAAGAGCATATCAACAGCTGCAGTGCGATGGGGTGTGGCGTTATCATCCATTAATACCAACTCGGGGCCAATGGCACCTCGGAACAGACGAGCATAGGGAAGAATTTCCTCAGTACAGTAGCGTGAAACGGTTACAGTACCACCTTCTAGTATTTGGAGTTGTGTTCGTCCATCCAAGATGATGCTTCCACAGACGAGAACACCTCGACCGCCATATCGATCCGTATCAGTGTTGATTCCGGGGTTATACCGTGTGCCAACCTCTCGCCAGATTAGCTGACGTCCAGAATCGCTGCTGAGACTGAATCTACTCTCATCAGTAAAGAACACCTTAAGTAAAGATTTTGTGGTTGTAACCTTTAGAAATAGTATTGTTCGTTAAGTTTTGCACACCTGTGTAAGTAGAGAATAGAAATCCAGGACTTACTTTATAAGCCGGAGTAGATGAGTTAAAAAATGGTCCAGGAAGAAAAAAAGACTTGTGGGGTTTTAATTCACTCTGTCATGTAATGACATATTTTTCTAAGTGTAAAGAAGATGCTCCGACGCCTATGGTATCCGTCCATGATAATGACCTTTACAAGTAGAGAAAAGTAAACCATTGTCCTTCTACTCGTATATAAGACGATGATGAACTAAAAAAAAACTGAACTATTACGATCACCTAGAAAGTCAAGTGACCCTAAACTAAACTATTATTATATTAAGGTCACCTAGAAAGTGAATTGTGTATATTCTTTGATCGATTTGTCTGCATTGCTGGACGAAAATCTCCGGGTTCTGGGGAAAAACCTTGTATCTACTAACTCAGCCACGGAATGAAAAACCTTGCCGACTAACTCATCCACGGAGTGAAAAAGTCCATTAAAATTCCTCGCGTCATCGACAAGATCCAAACCCACGCCTTTTCCACCCGGTGTGGGGAGGAAGACGATGATGAGATAGCTTTAAAATATTGTGTTCCGGTCTGGAGAGAACATTTAAAGAAAGTCATAGAGATTTTGGAAAGGGCTCAAAGAAGGACAACGAAATTTATCAGGGGTGCCAATCGATGCCCATGTGAAGAACTGCTTAGAAGCTACGGACGCAAGTTTGGAAAATACAAATTTTAGGGGAAAGAGAGACATATACAAGGCTCTAAATAGAATCAGTAGAATGAACATGGAAGATATATTTCACTGATAGAAGAATCAGGAGTCACAAATACAAAATTAAGAAGAATAACAGAAGGCTGAATCTCATGAAGAGTAGTGTAGATCATCACGATTAATTGTCTGCTATAGTGCTTAAGACAGAGAGTTTTGAAGAGTTCAGAACGGAATTAGATAGTAGCCACTGTTTGGTGATGAGTGGAGGTAGGTAGGTTGAGTGATAAAGAATTTTTTTCTCTTTGGTTTGGCAGGTACAGAGAGTTCTAATTATATAGTTTATACGTATTTCCCCTAGTATTTATTTGCAAATAATAATGCATATAAATTATATTACTGAAGAATTATCCTGAGAGGTTTTTTTTTACGAGATGCTTTAAAAAATAAATTATAAAGAAAATGAAAATTTTATTTAAATCAGTTTAATATATTTAAAATTAAAACAAATACAGTTAATTTAAATTTCTTGTAAACTTTGAATTAAAAACTTTAATTCAATTTGTGGAATATCAAAATAACCATTTGAAATTTAAAAATATAATTTAGAAACCAATAATTGCGAAATTTTACCTTTAAATTGAATATACGATTGCACAATTCTATTGTAATGCAGATCAATAAATAACAAAGACAAAAAAGTGTAAAATTCTCTTTACACTTCCAGACATCCAAAAAAAAAAGTACGAGGAATAGCAAGGACAGCGTTTAGCTGACAAAGAGTTACTTATTTTATGCTGGTCAGTAAGTGATGAAAGTTCTCCGACTCTATATTGAAAGATATTATAATTTTTTTATTTTTCTTAATGTCTGTAAAATCCAAAATAACTCTCCAAATATAGACTGCTGGATTTCCTTACGTAATGAGCATGAACAAAAAATTTATATATTAAAATTGCAACAGCTTAAAGTTGAATTTCAATTAATAAGCCTATCGCATTTAGCTCTAATGTTAGCAACACAAAAACACAGCAGTGCGTGCAGCTAGGTCACACGAAGACAAGTTGAAGGGAACAAAAAAAATTGATAATAACCTTAGAGTAGCCGCTCTAATGTCAAAAAGAAAGACAAGAATAATTAACCAAGCAATTAAAAAGACATCCGAGAAAAGTTTTAGAGATTTAAATTTTTCCACAAGCCTGTAATTAGAAACACATGGTAAACAAAGGTCTAGTGACAAACAGTTTATGTGAAAATGAACTTGAACAAAGGGCAGACAGGAAGATCTTTATAGCCACTATAACTTGGGGTGTGTATTAATCGTAGGGGGGTCAATTTCTCCTGAAAAGGGACAAGAATAACATAATGTTTATTGTGGCATACTTGCGCCGCTAACATATACAAGAAGGACTTTATTTTTGCATGCAGTGTACACATTTCTTAAAAATTATCTTGGGGAAGTTAATTTTTAAAAAAATCCAACTTTTATCCCTTTCAAATTAAGAGAAAAAAAATGGCACGCGATCTCTGGTTCGATCCTCGGTGAGCGGTGCTAAGCCCGACAGCCGTTTTGAGGTAGACAACATTGCGAGGTGAAAAGGTCATCCGTGCACACTGTTTGTCCTAGTTGAAATTCGCCGCGAGGATCTCTCTCTGATGGTAATATTAGCGGAAGGAAATGTTCATTACTGTGCATATAACCCAGGCGTTAATTGCATGCTCATGCATGACTTCGTTTAAGGGACATTTAATTTATCCCCGCAAGTGTCCCCATTATTGTGGAAAATTCCAATGTTTCGGGTTTAAATAGAGCGTAATCCAACTGGAGGATATGGCCATAAATATGTAATGATAAGGTATGTTGTCCTGATAAAAGCAAGGGGTCGGCTTGGGATGCTGCAATATGAGAATCCTTTGAAACCTTAGCAGGAAATGACATGTGAATAGTTTCTAGCATTAACTAATTCCACTCTCAATGGCCGGCACTGTGTTACTGTTTAAAGTTATAGGAATGCAAAAGCGGTGTCTCGTTACTTTATCCCTGCCAAGCACGAGACGTGAGAAATGAAATAACACTCGGCTTATGGTGAAACAATTCTGGAAATTTGCATTTATGCATATTAGAGTCTCTCTCTCTCTCTCTCTCTCTCATACGCACGCACACGTACACACAAATAACGCAAACAGAGAAGTTCAGCAACACTGTGCCGATGAATACGTCTCTTTAAAGAGAACCACAGGAGAGGAAGATGAAATTGTGATGGATAAAATGCAGCATGGATAGACAGAAGCAGAGAAGGAAGCGAGCAAGTTCACAGTAAGTAGACACACACACATCTGGATAAACTATAGACAGATGAATGAACTAATACAGGTCGTGAGGAGGCGTTTTCTTATTAATGTGTATACGGCTCAGCTGAATACATAACTAAATACTACATAAAACATTTATTAAATTTGTTAATCCACGATTGGAGTGATTAATGTCCAGATTAGAAATGTCAGCCTCAATGTAAACTTTTTATTTTGGAAAATTTTATTACTCAAGAGACTGGATTAAACTTTAAACTCTTCAGTATTTGTAGCTCTTTTTATCAAGTAGTTCGTGTGGTTCTTGTTTGAATGTTGGAAGTCGAAATTTACCAATAATCTCACTACTTTTGAGATAGCTCTACAGAAAATAAAACTTGAGGGGCTTAAATATGCGTGAAGTCGGTGGTCAATCGATAGGTCCAGGAAGGCCTGTCCACATTCCAGAATTTTGAATCCAGCTACTGAAAGAGAATAATGAGGAGGGGAACATCAACCCATGTAATAATCTTTTCCTTGGTGCTGTTGCTGATAGATAGTTTTCCTTTTTTACCTTTTTAAATCTACCTTTTGTTTTGGTCATTGCAGCAAAAGCCTGTGGCTTCAATGCACTCTATAGCTATACTAATAAAATCATATTGGCATATTAAAACCATTAGACATGGTTTTATAAGAGTCTGCAGTAATATTCTGCCAAAATTTTTAAATTTCTAAAATGAGACTTTCATCTACCAAATGCACTCAATTCTGGGGGATTAATAGGTAAATTTAATTTCTATATAAACACATCATCAAATCAAACTGTTTAGAAGGAAGACTGTCGCTCACTGGACGAAACTCTTCTGCAAACGCCATACTCTTCGTGGAGTCATCTTCATTGACTTATATTAATTAAATGTATAGGGCTTAAATTCAGTATACTTTACGATCCTTCGTACGCAAGGCTGCATATGGAAAGTTCTGATCATATCTCTTAAGCAAAGAAATAAATTAGCATTGCAAATAAGGCTGGATAAGCAGAAAAGAATTTCATTACAACCGGCATTCACTTCTTTATCTGAGTAAGACGACTGTCATGTACATTCTTGGAGGTTCAGCAACACTGAATCTCCTATACTGTGTTACACCTTTGATGGCTGTGAATGCTTTAGATGGAGATATCTAAGGCTGACTATCTTAAAGATGAAAAGAAGTAAAATTTTGTAGTTATAAATTACAAGTTTCTTTGTAGGACAAGAAACTAAACCTCGCTTACTTCGAAGTGATAAATAACAGTGATGGGCATAATCGATTATCATAATCAATTAGGGCATTTTAATAATCAAGTATATTAAAATTAGGTTAGAGAGAGAAACAGAATTTCAATCTGACCTGAATAGGCCGTGTGGGAATAGTCTTTCCCTTTAGTTTCGATACCATCGAATCCCTGCACTGTCAATTTCATAATAAAAGTATTGCATATAATCGACTATATTTCGATTATTGATCATTCGGTTATGAAAATCATTCATATACAGATGTGAAGTATAAAATAAGTAAATGAAGGTTTTCCAAGTTAAGAAGAAAGACTGTTTGTTGTGCTAGCGATACATATTTCTGTATAACAATAATTTCTATAGAATTCAAAGAGTTGGAAGTAGGCACTCTTCCCATTCATATAGAATGTGTGAAAATATTTGAAAGAGTACGATGGTCGTACTCTTTCAAAAATCTGTATTGGATATATTGTGAGTTCGATTACATTATTTCAACTGTTTAAAGCAGCTCAAGCCATAAGGTTCCAGCGTTTCTTTCCTCTAAATGTGTGCGTGTGTGCTTTTCCCTTTTGTAGTTAGATCTCAGAAAGCACGCAGTTAACCGCCAAGATAAGAGTAGTGCCTCGGTGGCCTGAATTGCTTTAACAACTCCAACAAACAAACGTAAACCAAAATTAACAGAAAATTAATAACTGACTTTGAAATCTTTTAAACCCTACATAGTCTTTAATGCTTGTTAACTATAAGATAATGCACTTTAAATAACTGAAAATGTTTTACTCATTTAAATTATTAAAGTTCTTTTGAACTAATTAATAACGATTTCTGTTACGACGAAGAGAGGGTACTTTTATTGGAAAATCTGTATTGAACACGAGAGAGAAATTGGATGAAATGTAAAAAGGCCAATTTGTCTGTGCTGGAACAGGACATACTTTTATTGTAGCGATATGTAATACCACAAAGCATCCACTCTGCAGCCAGTTAGATCTACACTTTTTTTCTTTCTTTTTTTCACAGCGGCAGTTTGGTTCCCATGGAGACGACATGATTTGTTGTAATGGTGGTGCCACCTAAGCGTAGCCTCAGGGGGTGAACTCACTTCCTCCTACAGGTTTTCCGAAAGAACTTCAGATATTATAAGGACACAAAATGGGCTTTTTCACCCAACTTCTTCACAACGTGGAAGGTTACGTAGGTCAACTAACAATAAACTAAGTACCGATTGATGCGAATATTGATCTCAGTCAGTCTGTGTATTGGAACAATAAGCAGGGTATGAGATGTCAGTAGGGTCTTTATAAGAAGTAAAGAGGAATACACCAAAGTGATTGGAACCCTTATCTAATACCACAAGTAGAAGTCATTCCAATCGGCACACGGCAAAGATCTGTCGAAAATAAAAAGTCCTGGGCAGAAAGAAAACGGTTAGATCAAAAAGTAGTACAGGTGGGCCACCAGAGAAGAAGAAAAAAAAAAGTAAAAAAAAAACAACAACCACAGGGACAGAAATAAAACAGCGAGGGTGTGTAGTCACCATGTGTTTTCTGTTTGTGACAGTACACAGCACGAAGATCTCTTGCTAGAAATGTTTCTGAATTCGTTTTATTGCCTTAAAAGGAATTGCAACGCAAGAATATTCGTTGGCAACAGTGATTTTTTCCTTCTTTTTTTGTATATTACAGAGCGAAGTCTATAAATAAGAAGTAAAATAAACAGAACTTGAAAAAGCAAGGACAGAGCTGGCTTTGATTTAAATCGAATGCTTTTGTAGAATATGGTGCCATGTTTCTAATGATTAAACAAAATGCATTTGTGTGTCCATTGTGTCCAAATTGTGTAGAATTTGATCAAAACAAGATCTTGAAATAACTCTTCCGTCTTTTCAAAAGCAGTGTTTATAGCGAGGTAATTAATAGTCATGAATTAAGAATTTATCTAATGGTAAGTTATTTTAACTTCCTTATTGGTTTCTCAGATCTATTTTTTTTTTCCAAAATTAAAATTATTAAAAAAATCGATGATCGAATTTAGCATAAAATGTAGCGACACCCAGCGGCATCTGGTGAAGTTTTTCCTTAAATCTCTTGGGAAAAAATCAAAATGGCTAATTACGAAATGTTTCCCATTTAAGGCAAAACTTCAACCAAAATTTCAGCTAATAATTAATTTCAACTGGTAAAAGGTGGTGCCTGCTAATTTTAAATATGTCAATATTATGAATGCTTATTATTTCAAGAAACTACTTAATATTGGTTCGTGGCATAGATAACTTGTTGTTTAACATAATTGAAGAGGGAAAGTTACGGCGCGCCTAGCATTAACTTTTGAAACTCCCTAAAGGATTTTAGACAAAAGGAATAGAAGATCAACTAGATATCAATTAACTTATGGACAAAGAAAAGGCCATGGCAAATTCATCTGAGTTTGAGCGGAGTTAAACCATAATGTAAACAAACTTAGGTATAACAGTTGTTATGATATGGGATGTGAAACAAAGTAATTTGAATTCTTTGAATACTCTTATTGAGTTACTTATGGTTTGGAGACTAAAGAAGAGCTGACTAATAGGATCAAGTGCTTGAAAAGCTTTATTATAATGTCTTCAGACATGTTGTTTGGTAACAGTGTGATAAGACCGTTGTGGGTCTTATCAAACTGTTTTCCAAACAACAAAAGCGAATAAAAAAAGAGGTAAATGGAAAAATGAAAATTCATATTTATAAAAAAAGTACCCAAATATTTAAAATTAGAAGAAGGTCAAAATCCAGCATTACCTGTAAAGTAGTCGATCATAATGTTTAGGCTTATAGAATTCTAGAAATCTGTGGATTTCTAGAAACGATGCTAAACTTATATATACCAATAAACATAAAATTTATTGAATCCCCTTAAAGACATCTAGTTAGGAGATTGCGGATCTTACAACTAATAGCTGGATCGCAGAGATCGTCAATATAAATTAAAAAGAACCTAATGAGAATCCTTGTGGGTCTCCACAAACAACTTTAATCGACAAGAAAAAAGAAAAATGCCGTTAATGTTCTCATGTTTATATCAACGGATATTCTGTTTTTCGATTATGCATTTCACAAGAGGATAATTGCGTTCTAAAGGTGAAGGATATTTGGACATTTTTCTTAAGGATCGTTGATTCCTTTAATATAAGTACCAGACTTTACATACTGGGGATTCTGTTTATATTCGTGACCCCAATTTTGCATCCTCTCTTCCAAATAATTCGATGCGTGATTTCTAAAACCTTATATTGTTGAGCATAACAAACTCTCCCTATCTGAATAGAATATAATGACGATTTATCATTGTAAATTGCAATCCACAGAGTTTTCGCCACCATGCCAACATATTTTAAGCACCCCGATTATCAGTGTGTCGGTGTATGATATATTGCCGGCCCTTTGAAATTGTTTTTCTTGCATCTCCGCCCTCTAGAAGTGTTGGTACTCCAGATAAACTGTTGGAGAATGTGGCAACAACAGAGAGCTAAGATGATGTCATTGGGAGCCACATTATGGAGCAAGTGTACAGTACCCATCGCCTGTCATATTTCAAATCTTTTGTTGTGTGAACATCTAAAAATGTGTGCCGAGTTTCATATAAACGTAGAATTCATTTCGCTGTGAAGGGCGAAGATTTCTTTAAAAAAAATCGCTTTAGAACATATTTTCTGGCAGGATAGGCCGTTTTCTTTAAAATACCCGAGTTGGTAGTACATTCTTTAAGAAATTGTGTGTGTAAATGACTCATTCTGAAGGTAATGTGCTTGTCTAAACCCCTTCATTCATCTTCGACATTCAGGGCTATAAAGGAGGCAAAAAGAAAGGCCACTGACTCATTCCGCACGCGAGCTGCAGCTACATTGAACTTTCTTTATGCTTTTGGGAAGAAAAGAGAGGTTGCTCATTAGCATTATTGCGGATTTTAGAGGCTGACGTTTATCCTTCTGTAGGAAAAATGATTATTCAGCTCATTAGCAACAGTCAGTTTAGTGTATATAAATATTTCATTTTTTTTGTTTTACCTTTCTTACGATCTGTGGGTGCAGTAAACATTAATGTCTCTCTCTCTCTCTTTATATGCATCCTTATTTTTTATTTTTTTTTTTTTTGGAAGTCTTTTCCCATAGGAATACGAAAGAGTAGAGATGCAGAATTGCAAATGGATTCGTCACCACAAATGGAGGCGAAAACTTTATGAATCTATAGGGAATAAGTGCTTAATTCATCAACATAATAGAATACTGTGTGTCTCGGCAAAATATAACGTGTTCTTGCAATTACTAGTCGCGAATCTGTATTGAATTAGCAAATGCTCTGTTTAGGATACGAGAAACTGTTGTTAGGAATGTTTTTGTGCATTTTATTTATTTCGTTTTTAGTGCATTAACTCGAATCCTCTTCCACACCAAAAAATAATTCATTAAATTAGTTGGACCTTTGGTTTTGCTGCCAATCTCTGTGCCGATGCCAACTTTAGATACGAGATGTGCCAATACCATCTTAAACAGGAATACTAAGGGGCATCCTGCCAATGAAGCTATTCTGTTAAAGTTTGAGATGCCAAATACTGCGCTGACCTCGTTCATTCAGAGGCTTTCTTACAGAAAGAGTGAACATTTGTTGATTATTAATCAGAAACCGGTGCGATAAACCCGTGAAACAGAAAGAAATGCAGAAGGGACTGATTTTGAGAAAGACTTCATGAAGATACAAAAAAAAGTGAAAAAAAAAAAAAAACATACGCAAATCAGTTGAAAAAAGTTTCCTAACAAATTCATCTTAACCAGGCTAACCTTAAAAAATAATTTAGACTTCCACTGCTTGTTTCAGCAGTCTAAGGCAGACCAAGGAAGGCACACATGAGCGCTACAGTTTTCCAAGAAATTTAAAAACAATCATCTAAAATGTAACCAAACCACATGCGATTCTTGTGACCGCTAAGATTGCGAATAATCCCACGAGAGTAGTGACCAACCTTTAGTTTACCCGAGGGTTAGTTTAAAAGCTAAAAGCCCTAGGGTAAAAGAAGGGTTGCTCACTTTTCTTTGGAGATATTAATAAATTTAAATATTGGTATTAATAAATTAATCCTTTTTCATTGGAACTAATAATATTTTACAATTATTATCTGAGATTAATCATTAACAAAAATTCTTCATTTTCACTTAGTAGAATTACCACTTGTAACCCTTTTAGAAAGATCTAGTTGAAATCCCCTTACTGAAATGAGGAAATTGGGAAGCGTTTGCAACCAAGGATAAATTAGCACGTTGGAGAAGTTAGAAGTCTAAGGTTTTTTCCACCCACCAATCTTTTTTATTGATATTTTCATCCAATAAAGCTAAAACACACACACACACACCACCCTCAGAATACTGTTTATCATTACCTTTGAAATACAATGCATTTATAGAATTCAGAAAAGCTATTAAGATGAGAAAGGCATTGTAATGGGATGAGCGAATAGCGATTAAATATTAAAGACCACTTTATATACAGTGGTGTCGAAAAATTTGCATAATCTCGTTTTTAGGCTGGTTGTCTTAATACTGGCAGCTTATATTTTAGAGAAAAAAAACTGAAAGTACATAAATAAATAATAATAATACATATATTGAACGTTTTATTGCAGAAAATTTTACTTTTATGGCCATATTGTGCGAATTGATTTATCCTTAAAAACCAGTTTTGCACCTATTGAAGTAAAGACAGAAAAAATTACATTTATGTAAGCAAGAGTACCACGTTTCGTAAATTTAAAATATTTTCTAATTTTAAGAAGCATACTTAATGGTTTTCGCTCTATGACATGGAATAGAGTAGTCGTGAAAAATGCCAATGTCAACATAGTAATCTCTACTTGTGGAAAGTAATTTTGTCTCATGAATGTCCTTGTACATCTCAGCATTTACTGTACCCATCGCAAATTCAAGAGGGCCAAATCCTTTATGAGAAATGCAGCCCCATATCATTTGAGATGCACAATATTTCATTGTGGAGACGATACAGCCAGGAAGAAATTCTTCTCTTTTTCGTCCAACAGTCTGCTGGCCGTCCGAACTATGTAAGTTGAATTTTGATTCATCAGAGAGAAAAAACACACTTTCACTGATCTTCTGACCAACTAACATGCTCTTTTTTATTATTATTTATTGGTGTGTGCGTAATCTAAAAAAACTAAGGTAACTCGGTGTTTATTGCGTGTTGATATTGTACCGATAAAGACCAATCATTGTGGTGGCGCGTAGGTATATCGTACTGTAATGTTGGTTTATGTTGTATGTGTTGAGTTACTGGCCACTTAGCTCACCGCAGCAAGCTGCCATGACCTAGTTTCCATCCGCACCTGGGCCAGGGATCTACTATCTATCTCGGTTATTATCGTACCAATTTACTCAACATACTAATTTTTAAGGCACCATAGCATTTAAAGGTACGCAGAGAAAGAAAAATCAATAGTTAAAAGAAAGACAGGAAAGAGAAATATAACAAAGGGGAAAGAAGAAGAATAACAGGAAAAAACAAAGTAAAGATACCAACAACTTCTATCGCATCTCTTTTAAGAGAATTTAAGGTGAACACAAAGCGCTTCGCACCGAATGGGTCGAACAGGGGTTTGTAGCCGGACAATTAGCACAGGTTGAATCAATGTCGCTGTTCATACATTTAGTGTAGGAATGCCCACCTCTCACAATGTGAACAAATCGATTTCTTTTAATGACAAGAGAACGCCCTGCTGTATGTCCTCCATACCTCAGACAACGATAGCACATTGTGGTTAAATAATATCTTCTGAACCGATAATTATGACTTCCTTCAAAGACACATCCAGAGCACTCCAGTTTATCATTCACTCTAGCAGATATAGTCAGAATCCAATTCCTGCGCTCATTAGATTTAGTTACCCTCGAGAAAAAGGACTTTACACTGAAAGGACAGAATTCATGGGAAACCTGGTTCCTGGAAACGCGACGCTGTCACCCCTCTCGCTAGTGGACAAACCCATCGCGTGGCAGGTATAAGGTACACTGCATTCAGTAGACGGTAATTCGATGTCAGTATGTATAAACGTCCTGAATTAACCGACTTTCAAAGAGGGATGCTAGTGGGTGCCCGACGCATGGGTCACTCTGTCGCGGAGGTGGTACAGAAATTGCACTATACCCATTCGACAGCATCAATAATGTATCGAGAATATGCCATATCCGGAATAATATCTAATCGTGGACAGCGCTATGGGTGGAGAAAGGTGGTGGATGAACGTAGCCATCGATGTCTGTCTCGCATTGTTTCAGCCAACCGGAGAGCGACAGTGGCACAAATTACTTCAACGAGGGAGGTGCCAGAAACGCCTCCACCAAGACCATCAGGCGATCATTAGCCACAATAGGTTATGGGAGCCGCCGATTCACCAGAGTCCAATTGCTGACACCACGACACAGGACTCTATGCCTCAACTGTGTGAAAGAACATCGGCACTGGACCTTGAATTATTGGAGACGGGTCTCCTGGTCCGATGAGTCCCGTTTTCAGTTATTTCGAATTACGGACGGGAGGGTGCGTAATCTGGCGGAAACCGCACGAAGCTATGCACCCGTCATGTCTACAAGAAACTGTTCAGGCAGATGTGGGGTCGGTAATGGTCTGGGGCGTGTTCAACTGGCACTCATTGCGACCTCTGGTACGTCTAGCTGCACCTCTGAACGGTCCAGGTTACGTATCCATCCTTGCAGACTATCTGCATCCCTTCGTGGTCATCGTTCACCTACAGGGCAATGGACTCTTCCAGCAGGACAAGGCGCCTCCCCCAAAGAGCCGTGGTTACTATACCATGGTTCGAAGCGCATTGCGCAGATTTTACCACCGTGGAATGGCCTTCCCGTTCACCGTACATGAACCCTGTGGAGCATCTTTGGGATGCTGTGGAAAGATCAGTTCGAGCTTTGGATACTCCACTCAGAAATGTAACGGAATTATGGACAGTTTCGTGAACTAGTGGAGCCAATGCCTGTGGAATGTTTACGTGAGCTAGTGGACCCAATGCCTCGCCGTGTGACTGCCCTTATCCGGGCGAAAGGTGGGCCTACCCATTAGTAGGTAGGTATGCCATGAGGTTTGTCCATTCAGTGTACATTCTCTATCAAATTCGTTTTTTTAACATGCCTAATTCTGATAAATTACGTTCATAAAGCTCTCATAACATCGAACGTTGTAATATGCGGTAGTGGTCGCGATACCCTTTGTACAGAGAATCCTATGCCCTTCAATCGTAGGTTAGGCACAAGCAATTGTGCATCTTTCGGGATATCTACCGCCACTATAACCTGACCTACTCCACGTTCTTAACGAAGAACTGTTGATACTTACAATAATTTCACTGAACCAAATGTTTCTTCGTCGCAAGGAGGCTCACTGAACAATTTCTGCGGCTTTCCATCTGATGCACCACCGGAGTTATCTTACCATCTGTACGTTCCTTTATCATGCTCTTTTGCCCACTTCAGACGCTGGGGATTTTTTTTTTTTTTTTTTTTGCGTCAAAAGTGGCTTTCATCTTGGACGACGTACTGCTAATTCCAATGAGAAAAGCCATCTACGTGCTGTAGCAGTGCTCGCCATTCTCCTGTATCCTCCTCACATGCTGTTTTGATATCTATCGATGTCGATGACGATCTTCTGTTTCGGAAGCACAGACAGGTCATAAGTCTGTTCTGAGCTTCAAAAGATATCCGTGGATGTCCACATCCTTTCTTTCTGCTTAGACTGCCAGTTTCTGAAAATTTCACAATAAACGTGCCGCCTGATTACAGTGAATCCTTTTAGCAATTTCTTAAATAGGAATTTCCCAAGTGTTGCAATTTGAGCACCACTCTATATACGAAGTGATAAGAAACAAAAAGTCACTTGTAGACGCTTGAAAGCAAACGAAAGTGTTATACCCATACCCACAATAAAGAGCACAAAAACTAAACCTTAAGACGTCGATTCTTCAAGAGTAACTTCGAGAATCATGTTACAGTCCATTAGTAAACAAAACCAATCGACAGATTTCCCTTCCCCCATCAAGCTTGCACTGAAGCCGAATAGTTTTTTTTTTTAAAGCATGGAAAAGCCGTTAATAAAGGTGAACGACTAGTTACATCACGGCAACATTAATAGATCGATTTTACGATTCATCATTGGAGTGATGGGTCATACCGAGTTATCGTTTGATATGACTTATCAAAGGAAAGGCTACAAAAATATCGAAAAAAGTTTCTTAATTAATCTTTATTTAAAAAAAAAACTTACGATTTTAAAATTTCTATGACCAATCTCTAAACCGAATTTTCAACACCAATCCGCAATGTCCGAGGACTTCTGTGGCAGTAGTTTTATTCCGCATTTTTTCAACAATTGTGTTATGTCTTTTATTTCATGCAGAAAAATCGCATCTTTATGAGTCTTTAACTAAAGAAAAACTCAAAAACTTCGTGACCAGCAGAAGAACTGTTTGAATAGATGATGGAAAGGACTGCCTTGGTTACTTATTGAAGAAATACGTCAAACACGCAAGAAACTTAAGAAATAGCATGGAGTTTGTAGAGACATTAATAGGTAAACAGACGCCATTTTATTGACGTACGCAGAGGATTCGGAGCGAGTTGGAGGCCAAAGATGTCTATCAGTGTGCTAATACAAGGCATAGAGTATAGAGAGCAAAAATAAGGGCGGTTTATATGCTTGGCCGACTATACCAACAAAATATCGGTCCTTTCCGGTCACTGCTTGATGTTCCCGTTTGCCAAGAATTCGCGAGTCGTTTAAAAAATAGCTACAAAAACAGAAATCTTTCAAGAAGTCCCATAAACCAACTGGCCTGTGATAGAAAAACGACATTGGAAGACGCGCTATCCTCCCTTAGCGGGGAGGGTGCCAGGGGAAAGAGAGGCTGTGACAGGAAGACGTACTAGATTTTCGCTGTCTCAGGTAATGCAGTCAGTCTACACAATGTTGGAGTGTTAAGAGAACTGTTTAAACCAGACAGTAAGTGTTGTGTTAGAGCACCCTGGCTGGCGTGACTTGTCACCCAGGTGATATATAGTGCCTGGAGAAGTAAAGAGACAACGTTCAGAGACTGCTTTTCTTTCTGGTTAGATCTCTCAGACTAACAACTCGAATTATTGAGACTACGTGAAAAGATTAAGGGAATTTACATGCGCACGAGCATTTCAGATGTATCTTTATGCGCTAAAATATGTTCTCCTGTACAGCACTACTCCCACAGGCCTAATACTGAAAAAAAAGAAAAACCCTTAAAATTTCTTTCTATTACAAATTGCACTTTAAACTTATTTATGTAGATGTATAGTGAGCAACAGTGTTTTCTATCTGGCATGCGTTAAAGGTGTCTGGAGTGGGTTTTAGCGCATTGGCCAGCAATAGACTGGTGTAGTGGCAGTAATAGTCCTGATACTTATATTTATTTATTGTAGTAGGTGGTTCCTGCCAACATCTTGGTAACACTGCTGTCTATATACAGATAATTTATTTTACCTAACTATAATATATTCCTTCATCTGTGTTTGACCAATTTCAGGGTTGGAAAAACCCTCTAAGATGGCACAAAAAGAGATACATAGAATTAATGCACTGTATGTGTGTTGCTGCTGCCGCAGATGGATGGTGCTTTGGCTATGAACATCGCTCTGTCAGATCTCGTGTGACGCGAAAAAAAAATTGTCATAAAACACGAGTTATCACATCGCCCACTGATCAATAGACCCAAGTAATTAATAATTTACGCTTATTTAAAATGCAGTATATCTTATTGACCTTTTTTCTATATTACTAAAATTTGTTCTTATTCAGTCCCATCATTGTTCTGAAAATGAAATTTCCCTTCTGTACCAACAATCACTGACAACGAATTATGGTGTAGGTCTGAGATTTTATGGACTATTTGCTGGATAACTACTTACCTGTTTCACCACCTGATGCTTAATGTGTTGGGCAGATAACCTATGAAATGGGAGAAAGTTATGGTCACTTAGAGGGCCAGTAAATACTCGCTTCTGTAGTATTCCCAACACGGATTTGAGCGAGAATTTCTGGGCCCTTGAAAATAGTCATTTATTTACATTCTCGGAATGGTAACTTGCTACGTCAATATGAAATTTCTTTTATACTTCTGTACAACAGCCTTACAGTGATCTCTCTAAAAAGACATAGCTAAGCATAAATTATTCATAACAACATTACTTACATCTACATTAATACCCTGGATGTGAAATATCTGCCCAGGGGGCGAGTTACTCGGTACATATCGGAAAAACTCAATGTCATCTCTGTACCATTTGATTGAGTAGAGGATATCTTCTTCAAGTTCGTAGGTACATGCTAATTTGGTTCCTTTACCAGCTATTATAGTTTCTGGAACGTCTATTGACAATAGCCGAAGACAAGTAACACCTAGAGATTAAAGGAAAAAAAAAAACTTATTAAAATGCATTACGAGATTCTCGAATACATTTTGGTTATTAAAATAATATCTAAAAGATTGTTTAGTAGTTTATAACATAACTTCGAGGATATTAATTTTCTGGCTGAAAATTACTGGCAGAAGGCTTCGTGAATATTATGTATTTAAATTAATTCTCTATGTATAATATATAATGGTGGAACTAGTTGCGTACAGATTAGTTTGCTTTTATTTTTTTATCTCTTTCTGCGTCTGTTAATGGCTCCCGAGTTAGATCTCACTTCGAAACGACACCTAATGCTTGCATTATATATGGGTGCTACGCATCGTTCTACTGTAGTCGAAGACAGCTCGCATGTTGACTGTGGCGCTCTGATAATTAACAAGTGGATGAATTATACCACGCGCTGTAAATTTTTAATGCCTTCATAACAAATATTGCTTTTCCTCGAAAGCGTACAAAATATTTTTGTTAATATTTACGTTAAACATTCGACCACTGCAGAAACACGCAGAATGACAACGCCCTCTATAAAATTTACACACCGATGCACTGTTAGACACTAACAGGGCCTTTTGGGCAAGTGCAGTAACAAACCTTCGGGTGAAGTTGCTCGTCAGATAATTCCATTGCAGAGTGTTATTTTGTATTCATTTCGTTTGAGTTTCAGAATTTTCATAACTCCTGGGAAAGAGGATACTTTATTGGGATCTCTGTCATCAGGAGTAGAGTTTGTCATACAAATTAATGTCCATTATTTTACAGTCTCTTTTCCGTCTGGGATTTTCTTCGCTTCGCTTCCTTTTTCCTGCACCTTACCTCCCGCACAATTCCCTCGAAGATCTGGTTGAAATAATTGTTAATTTATGGTAAATTATGCTCCTGAAATGGATTTTTCGCAGTTGTTTCCTCTGGGATAGACATACCTTTCAGAGAGAGAATGAGGCAGGAGACACAAGCATATTCTCTTTTAGTAAACCCATTTCAACTTGTCTCACAACTTTTAAAATGTTTCTGCATCCTTTGCTTGCTTAACGAGAACACATTTCTATAGATGGACCCGCAGATGAAGGCTTATTTTGAGTTTTCTATCTACAAAATCTTTTTCTCTGCATTTAGGATCACAGAAACTCGTTTAAAAGTTGACATCGGTTTATTTAACAACTATCTCTACTTTCACGCGTTTCCTTAAGGGGAGGAAACTTTCTTTCTGTAGGATTAATTAACGTTAATACCCAAGATATGCGAGAATTAAAGTTAGGCTTCGTTCGAGATATACTCACCTAATCAAATACATCAAGGAATCCATCTCTTTTTGATTGCCTCTTAAAATCCCACGTTACACCCACAAAAAATGATTATGGCTAACTCTTCCCAAGATAATTTATATTGCGTTTAATGCCCCGTGTCAAGTTTCTTAATTGAACAAAGACAAAACTAAGGACAAAGATATAAGAAAAGCAAAGGCGTCTTTAATATCCTCTCAAGATGTTAGCATTACTGGAGATATAAATTCCGTTTAATTAGCCCTGTATAGTGACGTTTTTATGCCATTCATCGTAATTAAAATTATTTAAGTAACAAGAAACCACAAATCACTTTCCCAGAATCACCCGAAATCCCCGGAAAAATTATGGATTTCTTTTTTGTTGTTGTTTAGTTTTTCCCAGTGATAAGCTTCGCAAAGCCTAGCAGAAGAGAACTTCTAGTGGCCGTATTTTACAAAATGATTTAAACATCGCGAAGGAAACCATCTACCGCAACAAACTACGATTCTTATCTCCCAGCCAAAAATGCACTTAGCAGTAATGGGGAAAGTATTGAGATGCACACAAGATGTCGACGAACTCACTGCTAGCGTGAGTATTTGACGGTTTGTTTACTGCTTAGAAAATTGCCCCTTTAGTAGTCGATAGATATTATAGACTCAGTAAAACCGGTGTTGTGTCTATCAACCACCGAAAAGTATTGGTGTTGCTTTTTTTGGGTATGTTTCGGATACTTCTCAGATAAAAAGCAAACTGATGGATTTAAATCGATTTGAAAGATGACATCGCTGCTTGAAATGAAGATGGAGTGGTTGATGTGCGCATACAAAGCTTCCTTACGTAATTTGAGTTTCTACTTGAAGAATACGAAAACAAGGCGCAATGTAGACGTTGAAACTGGTCTTATAGTAGGAAATAAATAAGGAATTGTGTTACCGCCATAAAATTTCAAGTCTTATTACCGTGATTATTGATCAAAAAAGATCCAGTACGGAAAGGATATGCAACTTGACTTCGATTATCCGAACACCGGTTATCCAAAACGTGACTATTCAAACCAAGAAAGGAATTGTTAGGCGTATCACCACATGCACTGTTCGTATGTTGGTTTATTTTAAACTAGGGCTGAATTATTTCTTATTTGCTTTATTATTAAAATATTTTAACAATACAGCAAATTTAATTTCCAACTAAAAGGTTGGAGTTGCTTTTGCTTAGCAATATTGGATGATAAAATCCAAATGGGAAGAGTTCTTATTCTCTTTTTAAGGTTAGTGACGTAACTATTTTTGAAATGTTGTACTGCGAGTCATGTTTATGGTTTCTACGCGGTTTCTACGCATTACACTGTAATCTGCTATTAACTGTACTATTTATTTCGTCCAAATAAAAATGTTCTCTTGAAATTAGAGTCCTTCCACATACGTAATGACAACATTTATTAAATTAAAAGGATAAACTTCTGGCACGTAGTTTAGGGTTTGTTTTTTTTTTTATTTTATTTCTTAAGAGTACTGCATAATTAAATGTTGAAAGTCTTATTTCGATTTCTCTATACCTTTCATCATATTGCTAAGCAGGATGTCTGTCTCTTCTTTCTCTTCTGCCAGTGACAGTACTGTGGGTACCCCACGGTCTACCACTCAACCATGATACGAAAGTCCATTATATGGGAAAATATAGATATTATGTTGTGTAAACTCTATAAACTTCTTTACCACTGAGACGCTTAGATAAAACAGGAGATAGACTGTAGAACGATGTTACTCCTAGCAGAGATATAAAGTAGACGCCTGAAGAAAGGTGTTGCTGAGAGAGGGAAAAGTGGATGTGGCCATATTCTCTGATGGTGCTTAAGATATGGAATCAGTGTAGCAAAGTACAGAAGACTGTACAGCAGTTTTTGTACTACTACTAGTACACAGCCTCTCTCTCTTTCTGTCTCTCTATACTTCAGAGAAAATTCACGGTGCCTGTAACTTCATCCCTCATTGCTGTAAAATCTAATTATACAGTTTTTTTAGAGACACACACAAAATATCAGAGAGCAGCTATATCTCCAGTCGCAACGTGAGAACAAATGCCCCCATCCATATGGAATGCACTCAGGAAACTGCTCAGAATCTTGTTTGGCTTCCACTGTCATGCATTCAAAGGAACCCTAAAAAGTCTTTTGTCACCTGTGGCTGTTGTTAGCTGGATTTGGATACAGGTGTCAGACTTTTTCTTGTAGGAACTATTTTCATCTCTCACGTACATTCAGCCAGAATTACGAGATGTGCTCAATTACAGTAGTTTCGATGCGTGATACGAGAGCAGGAAATAGATGTGCGTAAGCCCGAACAGTTTTAAACCGTTTACATTTAAACGTTTAGGATTCTAGTTGATAATATGACACATAATATAAGGTTGTGTGTAATTGCAAATAGACGGCTCATCCAAAATGGACAAGCTTGCAGCGATTTTATCTACTAAAGGAAAAGAATCAGAAAAATTCACAATTAAATGTTACAGGCTGTGTGTGATGAAAGTTGATGCTGAAAAGTCTCTGTCGTGCATATTCGGTCAAGAAAATAGCGGAAATTGCTGTCCCAATCAGTCACCATCATTTGAAGCATGTCTGGTCTCCTTAGGCATATTTCATCCGTTATCGACATCGACGCAATTTATATTCCACCAGGAACGAATACAGAACTTTTGGATGAGGTAATGGAAGAGGGATTCCTCCTCTTGCTCAGCTACACACATGAGACAGCACGAATTCAAATTGAGGAAGGACGGATGCAGAACAGGTATGCGGAATTTTTCTTTTAGTCAGCGGGTGGTTAATTGTTGGAACAGACTTCCATCTATTGTTCTGGAAGGATAAATATATTCAAGGAAGAATTAGAAGAACTATTGGTTTTTTTAAGTCTCCAAGAGAAGCTAAAGCCTTTCGGTTGTGAAGGCTTTAGCTTCTGTAAGGGTGATTACAGTGGTCTCAGACAGTTTTTAAATTCTATGCAGTGGTACCAAATGATCATGTTACCAACAGTAAATTCTAAATGGGACGCATTCGGGGAAATAATCAAAGAAGCTACTAAGCTCTTCATACCAAAGAAAAATACTATTCAAGGCTTAGACCTAAATGGATGTCATTTGAACTATTACGACAAATGGAAAATCAGAAAAGTGCATGGTATGCATATAGATTATCAGGTGATACAGAAGCCTATGGAAGATATAAATTATTAGTCTGCAATCAAGTCACAAAGAAGTTAGGCTAGCGAAGGCAGATTATGAGAGATCTCTGGCGAAAAATGTCAAGAAAAGCAGCAGAGACGTCTATGCTTATACTAACAACATAAGAATAGGGTTGAAGCACATTGGACTTGATGTAAATTGGTTAACTGTGGATGATTCTGCTCAGGTTGCTGACAAATTGAATAAATATTTTGCATCTACATTCACACATGACGAATTCTTTAATGTAGGGATGTCAGAAGTTTATAAAACTCCAACGGAGAGCTAAATGATTTGTGATAACCGAATGGAAAGTGAAAGAGACATTGTCGAACCTGAACATAAGAAAGGCACCTGGGGTGTATGGGATCTATCCATTGCTGCCTCCTTTAATAGCAGAGTTGATATAATCACCGTCCTCCCGCACCGGCTGGAAAAGAACTGAGTTCGAATTCAGTCAATGACGCGAAGAATTTTTATGGGCTTTTTTTTTCACAACTTGGCTTGAATTAGTCGGCCTCAGGCAAGGGAGGCATGGTGTTTTCTCCCGGAAACGCGAGTTTGTCGTCCAGCAAACTGACCAAAGAATGCACGCAGTTTACAGACATATTATATACGGCGCAATATGGCCTAAAGTTGCTGATCCACCTAAAACAATAGTATTAGTAATGTCCTAGGAAGCCTAAGGCTTATGCTGCATCAGCCAAAAAAATAATAATAATAAAATATATAAATAAGGATCATAGAGTACTCGAGGGTTAAGTCGCAGGTTGTGAAATAGTTAACTGGCGTGTTAGTTAGTGCAAGTGCATAATTTCTATTCTACATGCAGCCAGCTGCTAAGTAACTGTTGCACTTAATGATGCCAATTCCTAGTTACTTAGTAGCTGTTCTCGTGTAGAAATGATGCACTTGCACTATAAAAAAATAAATTAAAATAAAATAAATAATAATAAGAGAAACGAAATTAGACGACCTATGAATTTCCCTCATCCTGTAGGTAACTATCCAGCTGACCTTTGAATTTCTCCAAACTGTCAGACTCTACCACACGTAAAGGTAACTTATTTCAGTAATTTATAACTCGTTGGATAAAATAAAACTTCCTGCAATCTAGTCTAAACATCTCTCCCCGTAACTTGTATTTATGGACTACCTAGTTCTACAATCATTTAAAACCATAAAAACTTCATCCTCATTCATTTTACTGTTGCCTCTCAGAGCCTTAAACATCTCAATCAAGCCGCCTCTCAGAGCCTTAAACATCACAATCAAGTCGCCTCTCAGAGCCTTAAACATCTCAATCAAGTCGCCTCTAAGATGCCTAGTTTCCAAGCTGTGCAACGCACATATTCGAAGTGTTTCTTCTTAAGGACATCCTTTTGCCGATCCCACCAGGCGAATTACCCGTTTGACCCTTTCAAGAAGCTCGATATCTTTTTTAGGTGCGATCCCCACACTTGAACACAGTACTCCAAGTGTGGTGTAGCAATAGCCTTATATAATCCTTATCCCTACTAGCAAATGTTCAATAAATCATTGATAAGACACCATGGCCCTTTTTTAGATGCGATCATCATCATCAGCCATTTTCAATCCACTGCAGGATGAAGGCCTCTCCAGCAACTTTCCAGTTCCTTCTGTTTTGAGCACTGGCCATCCATTTACTACTCAAAAACTCATGAATTTCATCTATCCATCTCCGCCTTTGTCTTCCAGGTTTTCTTCTAGCTCCTCTTGGGTACCATTCTGTTATTTTCTTATTACATCTGTCATCATGTCTTCGAGCCTGTGTCCTGCCCAAGACCATTTTAGTTCTTTAGTTTTGATAAGAATGTCCTTTACTTGAGTTTGCTGCCTAATCCATGTGTTTCTCTTCTTATCTAACAGTCTGATTCCCAATATAATTCGTTCCATTCTTCGCTGTGATGCGATACCCATACTTAACACAGTATTCCAAGTGTGGTGTAACAATAGCCTTATATAATCGTTATCACTACTAGCAAATATTCAATAAATCATTGATAAGACACCATGGCCCTTCCTTGCAACCTGTTTACAATGCTCGGAGAACTTCATATCTGATGGTATCCCAACTGCCAAGTCCCTTTCTTTTACTGCTGACTTTAGTTCATCTCCATCAAGTGTATAAATTATTTTTGGGTTACTGTTACCCAGGTATAAGACTTTGCACTTTGCTGGATTAAAGCATAGCTTCCCCTTTTCTGACCATCCCTGAAGTCTGTCTAGGTCGCTATGAAGTAGCTCTGTTGAAGCGGCGATCATTACCTACTCTACCAATCTTTACATCAACTGCAAATTTAGACATCACGCCCTCTGTCCCTTCATCGATGTCATTTAAGAAAATCAAAAGCAATACTGATCCTTGGGGAACCCCACTTCTTAGATCAATCCAATCTGAGGAATAACCATTTATCACAACCCTGTGCTTCTAGCCCTGAAGCCATCCTACTATCCGTCTAAGGATTTTCCCTGTGATTCCAACCTGTTCCGGCTTATAAAGTAACTGCTCATGTAGGACTGAGTCAAATACTTTGCTGAAATAGACAGTTGAAATTATTCCCTAAATCCAGCTCATGAGTGACCCTGTCAAAATCGCTAACCATATTTGTTAAACATGATTTTCCCTTTAAAAAAACTTACTGAGTATCCTTCAGAATTCCATTACTATCTAAATGATCCTGAATTCCACCCTTGATCATTTCCTCCATGATTTCACCTACTACAGAAGTCAGACTGACCAGTCGGTAATTTCCCACTATACTCTTAGAACAATAGAACAGCAACTTTCTGAAATGTACCTCCTGTCTGGCAAGAATTACTACGATCACTGAAAATTTGGGATTAAACGAAGTACAGCATTTTAAGTATTCAAAACTGAGCATTCAGTCATGCATTTCATTCTGCTCTAACAACACGTTCTCACAACCAAATATGATCGAAGCGAGTAGAATAGTCCAATCTCCAAGTTCCTTTAATACGCATCATCTGTTTACAAAATTACAGTCGCTTACTAAAAGATCAGTGCTCCAGCATTTCATCTATCGCATATTTAGTCAGCTAATTGAATTCAATGTAATCCTATTAATAAATACTTCGCACAACTAAGTAATATGTAACTTAAGTGTTTATAATATATCTACATTTTATGTGCCCAATTTGAATGTAATCCTTGTCATGATGGGTATTTTGTACGTTGCTGTGTACAATGAGATTATTATTGGTGCAGGGAAGAATCGTACACCCAATTATTATGGATGGCTACGTTAGAGGGGTATTGTTTGACAGTTGGATTACGTATCTGAATAGTTTTCAACGATCCTAAACTACGTGTGTATGAGTACATGCAAGTAGTCATAAATCCTAAACTAAGTTCGGCGAATAGTAATATAAATGCAACATTTCTTTAAATTAAGACTTATTCCCAAAGGTTATCTATCTAAAATATGAGATGCCATCCGAAGTTTCTGAAAATGGCTCAAGTTGTTAAAGAATTTGGAAGTGGCATCTAGAAGCGATAAAAAAGAGATGTAATTTTATAAAGTAAAATGTTTGTTCACTTTTGACTATATAAAAAGAAATAAAACTAGAATAAAAGAAGAAAGCGAGCAACTGGAGAGAAGCTAGCAACATTCACCATAACGCAAGTCATTGGAGAATCAACGGGAGTAGATATAACATCCTAGACGTTTCACAACTTTTTAAACGTTATTGCAAGGCCACCAACGTGCATATTCAAATTGGATCATAAATCCCTACTGTTTTACTGCAAGGCAACAACAGTGCAACAAAAAAGAAAACAACAAAATTAAAAGAATTTGCTCAACCAAGTGTTTAAATCAAAAAGTTATAATAAAATTCCCAAAAGACTTCAAATGGGAAGATCTGTTTATCTTCCCATTTGAAAATCAATTTGGAGTCAATCTCGGAAAATCAATTGGTAAGTACTTCAATGCACAAGGAAACTATTGGAGATGCCATTGAAAGTAATTGCTTGCAGATCACTGAAGTTTAGCCACAATGAAGTGAATGCTGAAATCAAAATTAACCGTAGCTTACCGCAAGAAGGAGTTCTCTCTGGGTTCTTCTTTAACTTTGCTTTAGAACCTTTTTTTGAATATCGGCAATAACATAATAACATATGCGGATGACCTTCAGGTTTTTATATATTTAAATTGAAAGATGGATAAAGAAGAATTACGAAGTCGAAACCAAAAGGATTTTAAAAAAAATTTAGAAAGCTACCTGAATCAGATAACGCTTCGAATTCAACAGTTCAATGAGTTATCTGATAACCTTAACGCAAATGGAAAATCCAGTGAGAATAACCTTCACGAAAAACTTTCAGTGAAAATCATGAAAATAACTTTCACTCAAATGAAAATCCAGTAATGCTGAACACACCACATAAATTGGGAACTGATGAATAGAGTTGAATATCATAAGGATCTGTGGTTGGAGATTGTTCTGAGTTATTCAAAGCGGAATAACTCAGAACAAGTAAATCATGAAATCATGAAACAAAGTACATCATGAAACCATAAGCAGTGATTTTAAAGTTAAGAACCACTACATTTCAAATGAAAAAAAAAAAAACAAAAAAAAAACCGTGAAATCCAGGTATCTTTTAATGTTTTGATTATTATTAAAATGTTGGAAATAATTATTACTTATTTGTGCTTGGTGGGCAAACTTCGTACTTTATACGATTTAAAAAAATAAAATGTAAAGATAAAATATTGCAGCTCCAAATTTGATTCGTTTCAACCTTTATATCAGGCGTTTCTTAATCCCAACTCTCTTAAGAGATTGTAAGGCATGCGAGAAGCGATCTTACCCATTATAAAAGATGAAGTTTGTTCCTTTAATGGGAATGACTCACTATTGAAGAAAGAAAATTATAAACAAAGTGGGCATCAAACTGAATTCATCGACACGTTTTCTCCTCCAATCTATCTATCTACCATTTGAACAGGGTTGTGGAGAACTGCGAATGTCGAGCAATACCCAGTTAACGAAATGTAATTACTAATGAAGTCTTAGGGCTGTTCAGTCCGGTGTGGTGTTATGGCCAGTAAATTGGTAGCTACCGGCCCCACGTGCAGCTGTTATAATTATCGGTTTAGTTAGAATTGCGGTTGTGGCAATTGGCGAAAGAGGCAACTTCCCTGATTGATCTGCCAGCTTCGTTACAGGGTAAAGATGAACATTAATTAACAACTATAAGCTCTAGTTGATTAATTTACAGATTCTTCGAAGTGCGTGCGCGTGTGTGTTTGTGTGTGTGTGTTACTAAATTTGTATCCAGAAGTCGGTGAAAAGGAGACACTCTTGGTGACAGTATTCTCTCATCGATTATGTGAGCATTTGTCGTATAAATTGCAGTGGATTTGCCTATTAGTAACTGTCGACCCTCGGATTTTAATCTGAATCCTACGTTCACTGTGCACCTTAGTGGTCGCTGACTACCATTAGCATTTCGTAATTCACAGAAAGAGATTGGGTGTATTTTTATTCATCTTGAACTGAACCATTAATTTATTCGCGTGCAGAATTGCGTGCTGAATAATAATATGTGTTGAGAATGTTCGGAGTAAATGTAATTTTTATTGCAGCTTTAGTGAATAGAAGCACACTCCAGAGGAACAGCGTATCAATTGTACAGCCACATATTTCCAAAACGCTTTCTAATTTTTAAGCGGTATCGCTATTTTGAAAATCACGAAACAATTTTAAAATTATAATTTTTGTGCGTTCTATCTTATGACTATTATTAAAATGTTGGATATAATTATTACTTATTAGTATAGAAATATTCTTAACATGAATTCGGATATAAATTACCCTCCGATTAATATTCGGATACTTGTATATCTACAAATAGCCTTTATTTTCAGGAATACTAGCAACGTAATCTAGTATTAGGATTAGTATTAGCCAAACCGTGCAAGGAAGCAACAGGCTGCTTGCGCTGCACCGGCCGAAAAAAGAAAAAGATAAGAAAAATACAAATTATGCGTTTCTCTCCTCACCTCGGTAACCATCCAGTTCACAATTGAATTTATTCGAACTATCTGCCTCAACAGTGTGGATATTAATGATCACTGCTCTTCGTGGATTAATCTTTTTCGTGGAGTGGGTGCAGAGAGCACGCAACCAGAGATGTGCAGATGAAGGGAACAAAGGGATGTCCTTACCAAGAAAGGCTTCAGTTCTGCAAATTGCAGCTTCTGGAGACTAGGCATCTGCGGAGAGATATGATTGAGGTGTTTAAGGCCTTGAATGGATTGAGTAAGTCAATGTTGATATCATTCTTCTTGCTGAAATTACACACATGGGAAGGCATAAAATAAAATTGAAGGATGGTTACAGGATCGATGTGTGAAAGTTTGGCTTCAGCCAATGGGTCGTTGATTATTGGAACAAATTCCTATCTGTTGTTCTGGAAGTGGAAAGAACGAAAAACAAATTCAAGGAAGAACTAGACAAATTCTTATCTTGGAGCGGATGAACGGGTGAGACGGATAGTTTTTTTTTTTTTTTTTTTCTTTTGGCTATAAGCCTGCTTTCTTGCATCATCGTTATTACCTGCGAAGGCAATTTTCTCCAGTAATCAACAATTTTTTCGCTGAAAGAAAACTTTCTACAATTTAGTCTAAATCTCATCCCTTGCAATTTGAATTGATGGGCCCCTACTTCTGGAATTTTTTATAACCGTGAAAATTCCGCTTTCATTCATTTTGTTTCACCCCTCATCGACCGTATAAACCTCAATAAGATCCCTTCTAAGGTGTTTGACTGCCGAACTCTGTAGTCCACATAATTGAAGTCTTTCCTCGCACGGTCGCCCACTTACCGATCTCACCATACAAGTTGCCTTTCAAAAAGCTTAATGTCTTTTTTTCCACATACTTTTTCAGATGTGGTCTACATATTACATAAATCAATCGAAAAGTTTGGCGAAACTCAAGCAGTTGCTATTGGGATTTCAAAGACTTTTGATCGTGTTTGGCATAAAGGTCTCTTCTAAGTAAACTTCCATCATATGGTTTGCCAACTACTTTTTGTAATTGAGTGTCCAGTTTTCTCTCTGACCACTCACTGCGAGCGTATTGGTTGACGGCTCTCTGTCTTCTAACTACTCCACTAATGCTAGTGTTCCCCACGGTTCAGTTCTTTCTCTCCCTCTTTTCCTCTTGTGTATTAATGATTTTCTTCCATTTACCGGAAATCCGATCCATAGTTTTGCTGATGATAGCACATTGCATACCACCTATCAGTTTCAGAAACCATACCCTTTACAAACAGCTTCAACTTCTCGAATATTCACTACCAATTCCTTAAATGCTGATCTACAGGTAATTCTCCAGTAGGGCAAAGATAACTTAGTTAATTGCAATCCTTCTAATCAGCCCCGTCTTACATCTCGCTAAAATGATTCTTGGGCTCCTATGCTTATCTTCAATGACACTCCGATTTCTAGGCAAGATCATATATCTCTATTGGAGATTACTTTGACTTTTAATCTCTCTTGATATATATCTCAAACATTGCTTCCTCTGCATCTAAAAAAATGTTTTTTTTTCTCTTTTCCCCTCGGCGTCACTTTATATCTAAGAGTTACTCACTCTGTAGAAATCTTGAATCCGTCCTACCATGGAATATTGTTCCCACCGCCTAAGATGGCGGTGTCCCCCCCATCTCAGGCTTCTAGACTCCATTGAAAAGAGGGCTTTTCCAAATATCAACCAAAGAGGTTAATTAATCAACCATTTCTTACAAAGTCTCTACACTCCTTTTGTTATCGACGTTCTGTTTCGCTGCATGCCTTTGCTATAAATACTGCCATGAGCACCGTTCTGCTGAAGTGGCCTCTATAATTCCTTCTCTTTCTCTCTTCCAAATCAGTCCAAACGTGTGCCGCAACAAGTCAGTATCCTTTTTCTGTCCAACTTCAAACTCACAGAACCAACTTATTTTCTTCCTCATTTATTCCCTCTTCCGTTTTCTGGAATAGCCTCCCTTCACACATATTTCCTGAAAATTACAACAAAAAGTTTAATGTTAAAAAGTATCATCATTCATCTTCTGAACCTTCAATCCATGCACGGTATAAGTACTACGGGTTCTAATGACTTTAGTGTTCTGTGACCAAGTTTAAAAAAAAATAACTTGGGCATAGTCTTCCAAATTCTGTCTCACAATTGCATTCTACAGTGGCATAATGGCCTCCCTATATCTACAGGATATTGTTCATAAATCCTCGATAGGCCACCATGGTCATGGGCTTTCCTAGCCGCCTGTTTACACTTCTCAGAAAACTTTACATCTCCCCGTATCGTAACTTCTAGATCCTTTTCTTCCTCTGCTGTTTTTAATTCGACCTCAACAAGTGTATAAATTATTTTGGGGTTGTTATTTCGCAAATGTAATCTTAGCCTTTATGACAGCGTCTAGTCTCCATGTAACACTCTCCACCAGTTTTATCAATATGTCCTTCGCTATTTTCTACCTTCAAAGCGGCTCCTAGTTCAGCTCTATTTATTGGAAAGCCTCTCCTCACACGTACCCAAAATCCAATTCATTCCTGAGCTTCTCCATAGAATTGAGATCAATCAGGGCTTTTGGCTGGCCAACCCAACTTTTCGACCCTCTTTCTGATGTCAAACCATTTTGTAATAATACGAGTAATATGACATGGACCGGTGTCCTGCTGATGCAGATATGATCCTTCTCCGTTTGCCTGTTTTCTCCGACGTGCTACAAAACTACTTATATTTAGGTAATCTATCTATCTACTTAATCACATAATCTGTCTAGACGTCCTATGCGGCCCAGGACGTCTAGACAGATCACAGCATGCTTTGAGCACGTGACCATGCTGTTACAGATGAAACATGGTAGGTGTACCTATTGAACTGGCCATTCGATGTATATGTCATTAAAATAAAATAGAATTCTGTCAAAATTAAGGGAGATTGAGAAGCTTTTTCCATTATGAGTAGCTATTCTTCTGTCACTGGCTCAAGGAGTTCTTGAAAATTAGAGTGGCGATATTCAAGGTGAGAAATTGTGAACTATTTACCAGTCTAAGAAGACCTTGGGCCCTGTCAATTGTAAAAGAAATCCAGTTACCAAGAAACTAGTTGTAAAGCCATTTAATGAAAATACTGTCAAGACTTAAAACCATTTAATTCTGGACATGTCTGTTGGGTTGCACAGTACCAAAATATTTTTGCTGTGTCAGAATAGATTGTCCTAATATATGCCTTAATAATTGCGCGAAATCCAATTAGCAGTGTCATCAAACAATTTGGTTGAATGACAGTGTGCCAGTCGAAAATCTTGTCGAAAAATATTTTAAAGGAAACGTGTAATTAAATGTGAGACAACGCGTACAGAAAGAAGTTGTTCCATATTTCGAGAGGTCTCGGATATAATGCAGTTAGGTTGAAAATTCTTCGTAATGTATTTCTAAAAGCCCTATTGCCACTCTTAGTCCTATAAAAGAGATTTCATAGTTTAATGACAATGATTCGTAAACGACATTAGTAAGCTTTTCAAGAAAATCGGGAGGGATGGATTTGTTTATGTTTACAAAGAATTTCTGAGCAAGAATTAGCACCAAAGTGCCAGACAATAATTATTAAAAATAACTGTTATTTATGGGCCAGTGCTATTAAGGATACATTTGAATTCTGGACAACTTTTGGAAATTGTCCCTTTCGAGTATAAAAAGGGGGCTGAACAACAACTGTGCATTGGGCTTTGAGAAACAAACCCGATTTTTGTGTGTAGTCTTCTGAGCGAAAGTATATTTTCTTTGGCGGGCTGTTTAGAACAATTTTTTGGAAAAAAATGGCCTATTCATTGAAATAAAACGTTGTATACCACTAAAGTTTCATACCACTCGAACTCTGTGATAATGGTTGGTATTATTATTTTTCTCGCTTTTCAACCAGATCTTTGATTTCGATGAATATGGGTACGAAAGATTCATACTGTAAAAGCTTATTTCAATATGTGGGTAATATATTTGCTATATTCTTTTTTTTTTTAATTTTAACCCATCATTCCGCAAAGAAATGCTCTTATAATAATACATTCAACAACAAAAAAAAACTGAATCTTAGAACAAAAGAATTTACAATTTCGTTTGTGATCAATTTTCTTAATGGGATGTTTGAAAACTTTACTCACACAACATAAAAAAAGTAGAAGGCATAGTCTGATAATATAAACTATTCCATCTCAGATTAGCGATTTCCTGTGCATGGCTATTATAATATAATACTCTGTCATCATAATTTCTATGAAATGTAGATTAAAAAAAAAATTGGATATATATTCTCTTTCTCGCTCAACAAAATTATGAAAAATATATGGATAAAGATATTTTTAGAGTTGAATGAGACATTATATAATTCATTGCGATGAATTATTTTGAGATATATTTTTGTTTCTGTTTTATATTTATAGTATATTTTATACTTAGGGTCATTCGCCACGCACCGTATATGTATACATACTTGCATTTCCTGAACATTGACAGAAAATTTCAGGAGCACATTGTGAATATGAATATCTGCTTTCAGAATAAAATGGATTGCCGAGATCAGGAATTGAAGTCAAAAAACTTAAAACACACCTTAGGATGGTACAGGAACGATAGAATTCCGCACAATTCCTATAAGAGGATTATTTGAAAGCACTTGAAACCATAATAGAATCACTTACATCGCAAGAAAGGTTGGGGAGGGGGAGGAGACAGAGCGAGAGGTCCAACCTTAGAAGAGTAGCTTGACGAATTTTAAGATTTGAATCACTAGAGATGTGTCTGTCTCTGGATGAAATCATTTTGCGTTCTCCTTGAATAACTCGATGCATTAAGAATTTCTTGTCTTTCTCCACCGCTCGTATCTCCCTGTTTTCCATCAACCTCCCCCAATTCGAGTAATATACGCATAACTTGAACATAATGCGGTTTTATAAGAGAAAGCGAATGGTTACTGTAATCGGAACACACGTAAACTTTTTTTATATTTAAGAGATCAGAGCGGAAAATCAACAACTTCTTAACATGTAAGAAATAAGAATTCGTGTTTAGAAATCTTTTATGCACACGAAAGGACTTTAAAAAATCATATTTTTTAAAAAAAATCACTTTGTTGGACACGTGCTTGCCTTATTCAGCAGAAAACAGGCAACCTAAGTGGACAATTTTATTTATTTTTCATAAAGTAGCAAAAGGAAAAAGCTTAAGATTTTAGATCTACGTTGATTTTATTAATTAATACTTCGGTAAAGAAGATAGGCACTGTTGATGACATATCTGTTTCTTGTTTGCAATATTTTACGTTCAGTTTTGGGCATCATTTACCTTTGGAGCAGTTGTTCTAAAGAAATCTCAATCTGTTCAACGATGGAAAATTTCATTTTAGTCTGTGGAGATGCTCCTGAAAACCTCTTAAAATTCTTTTGATCCATTCAAAGTGGCTAAGTTAATGATCTCTCTCTCTCTCTCTCTCAACAAACGTAGTAAAACAAAACAAAGCCTCGCAGCACTTTTTATTAAACATACTTTCAGTTCTGCTGAATACTTTTCATTTTTTAAATATGGTTCCATGGAGACACCGTTGGCACCCGACATCCACCTGAAATTCTCTTTTTTCTGGCCACACTTTCTCCCACCTCCTTTTTCATATTAGTTCGATCTCACGCATCAGAATAGAATGGATTGCCGAGATTAGGTAGCAAGTATTAATTCTCACTTCATTTCCAAACTCAGAATTTGTGGTCTATACACATCCTTGATAAAAGTGAATAAACCACTCGTCACATTGCTTTTTTTGACTCCTAGACAATCCATGTACCATCCAGAAAGGCATCAATTCGCACGTGTTCCTTACGTTATATATCGATATTGTTGTTGTTATTTGGTTTTTAGGAGCATTAGCATATATCGATAGGCACAGCAATCGAAATTTTATAAAA
Source organism: Mastigoproctus giganteus (assembly GCF_048544385.1). Classification (NCBI taxonomy): domain Eukaryota; kingdom Metazoa; phylum Arthropoda; class Arachnida; order Uropygi; family Thelyphonidae; genus Mastigoproctus; species Mastigoproctus giganteus. The sequence continues at coordinate 14,579,819 of NC_143583.1, forward strand.
CAGCTAGTCAAAACAACTTAAAAAGTTATAAAGAGGCAAGTTATTTACAATTCCGTAATAACCAAATCCTATTCTTTTAATAGAATTGATTATTTTACAGAATTTTTAGAAAATAAATTAATTTATGTTCCTTAATACAATTTCTAAAATACATAACAGAAGGGCGTGTTGAAGAAGGGATTATGCTTTTTGATTTAAATTTAAATGAAGTGTCTTTAATTAATTATTATCTATCAACTGATTAATTTACTTGTGGTAAATTATTCAATTAATTATAATCAAAACTTTAATCAGATAATTATGATAATTTACGTTTTAAAAATTCAAAACAATAATTTAATAATTATTTATTTTTTATTATTTACACTTTCCTTTTTTTTCCGTACTAGACTCACTTCTAAATCTCCAACACAAGACTAAACTAAAACCCACTAAAAAAGCCAAAGGCTACTTTGACTTAACAAGATCTTAGTGCGGATGATATTAATCATCCGCACTAAGATTTTGTTATCTCTCTCTCTCTCTCTCTCTCTCTCTCTCTCTCTCTCTCTCTCTTTTTCTAAAATTCCTTTAGGTTATAACACGTTCCTTTCTTTGAATTATTTTTTGGAATAGTTAAAGAGCATTTTTTGTGTTTTAAGGAGGCAGCTGATATTCGAGAGTTATAGTTTTTCCCCTCCACTTTTTGTCATCCTAAAAACAGACCAACCATCCTTGGAATACGGCCTACAGTGTCTTTATACTAACCCAAATAGCCATTAATACCAATTAAATGCTTTTTATTCTTTCATTGTACGTGACTATCATTGTCTTTTTCCAAGAGAACAGATGCGCAAAATCCCTTCGGTGATTCCAAGACGTTTGGGCAATCTATAATATCAGTAAAGAGGTAGTCGTTTGATAAAATCTAACCACATGAAAATATAATAAAACATTTTCATCCTCATTTATCTTGCCTGTTTCGTATTCACTTATCAACTTCATTTTTCATTGGCCACACTTTCCCCTACCCTATTACATAATCCCGTTTTTCCGTGTGCTACACTTCGGACAAATTTATATTCTGTGTCATATTTTAAATTTAAAATCTTAAAACCCTAAAGAATTGCATCCCACCAAGTACGGATATTCACCAATGCAATGATCGTCAATCATAGTTTTTTTTCCTAAGGATGCTGTTGTCTGTGACATAAGAAACTTCTAAGTCGCGAGCCGGCCCTGCGTTGACCTATATGAAAAATATAACCCCCTACCCCAGCAAGGAGTAATGTTGGCGCTCTGAATTTCCCCATTCATCTTGCTGTGCGGTGTCGACAAGTTTTAAATTTTATTGGAAATGGCCTGACTTCGGTATGCGCTATGAATATACCCACAGCGTTCTTTGAACGCTGCACGTGTTGCTGGGTTATTACTCAATCGCTTTTCGTTGGGGTACTTGGGAGGGGGGTGAAGGAACGTTAATATCAGAAAGACAGACTATAAAATGGTGTCTTTCTTTCGTCAATCCCTCTTCATCAGATGTCAGATTTATTTATGGACGATTTTATTTAAACAGGAAGAAATGAATTATATACTCCAGGTTAAAGGTATTAGGACACCCCTTAATTTTAACAGTGCTTGACTCTCTCGAATATATATATATTTTTTAAAATTTTCGAATAGCGATGCGGTTGCCTCGTACTGTACCATAACTTTTTAAAGAAGAAAAAACAACATTCATTTTTTTGTTTACTTTTTCTTTGCTGATTTTGTCTCGGGAAACAGTTCATGTATTTCATGAATATATTGCCCGGCTTATGACTCACCACCACCTCACGCTACTACCTTAATAGTAAGAGATTTCGATCTGCTTTAGTACCTTCTAGTGTATTTCTTTTCAATGATTGCATTTTTTAAATACACGATCAAATCATAAAATCAATAAACTTGTTTGCCTTCTGAAATTTCTGACATTAGTGAAAAAATCAGATGTAAAATTAGCCTTCTTATATATTATTCCTACAGGCTTGTTTAGTTGATGAAATAAGAATTTAGTTTTCTCCAATCATCCAAAACAAAAACATCACCTGTTTTTGTTTGATCAACTGGACTTCTATAGTGTACTTTTAGCAAAATATTCCACAAAATTTCAAATTCCATGCTTTTAAAATAGGAAAGCACACGATGTCCTGTCTATGACTTGTAGAGCCTTTGCTAGTAGAGAGAAGCACGTAATTTTGTCTCTTTACAAGGCGATGGTTAAACCACATTTGGAATATCGTACTCAGTTCTGAAGACTGCACCAAAAAAAGATAGAACTTCTGGAGAGGATTCAGAGAAGATTCAGAGGCGACTAGATTGGTGATGAGTGCAAAGCGATGATGTGATTAGGGAGAGAATTCAGGTTGAAAAACTCCAGAATAGGATTGAAAGGTCCCGTTTGAAATGGCTTGGACATGTCAAGAGGATGAACGAGAGACGTTTGCCAAGAGGAATGTTTGATTTAGAATTAAGGGACAAAAGACCAAGGGGGAGAACAAGAATGAGATGGCAGGGCATGATAAAGACCAATGTCATTAAGAAAGGAGGAAATTGAAGTGAAATCAACGACGGAGAGAAGTACATGGACAGGACATGGTGGCAAGGCTTCATACGACGACCCGCGGAACAGTGGAACGATGATAGATGATATTGCAAAGCGATGTGCATAATAGGAACAACTTAGAAGGTGTGGATATTTAAGAGATCTGATTGGGGTGCATGAGACGCTGAAGGGATTGAGTAAAATGAATGAAGGTTTGTTCATTCTGGTGGGCAAAATACGAACCAGAGGACACAAATATAATATTTCAGGGAATAACAGATCGTACCTCATGAAGTTTATCTATGGGCAGCGATGAGTCTGACTAAGTTTAAAGTATAACAGAATGATTATGTGGGAATAGGAATAGTATGAATATTCTGTTTCATTGGAATTTTTATTGTTATTATTTATTTTTAGCCTAGGCAGAAAAATCACTTTCTTCCATCGTTCGGCCATGCTAAATACTGAACCTGTTAACCTCTAAAAGAGTGCAGTCACAAAGGTATTGCAGAGGTATCTCAAACAAGCAGAATTAGTTGCTTACCGCATTTCAAAGAGGCTTAATTGTCAGATGCTATATCAGCAATTTCTTATTGCGTGAGAAAACCGCACGTTTCAGTCTAGAGAAGTCAAGACGATGCAGCGAACAGATAGAAAAACGAAGGACTGTAGGCATACCAGGTTGGAAAAAAAAAAAGAAAAAAGAATCACATGACAGATAGGAATGTCCGATCCCCAAGTAATGGTAGTGAAAGCCAAGTGCAATTACAATTAGCCAAATATACATGCAAATAGTAATTTTCCATAAACCAAAAGGAATTGTTGAGGTCAGAAATGAAATAAACGGATAACTTTCTGACGACGACCAAATGGTATACCTCTAAATGCAGAAATTTTAGATGTGAAACACTCCAAAATGTCTGTGACATTTTGGAGTTTTTTTACATCAAAAAGTTTCTTATTCTGCTGTCTGTACAGTCACTTAAGACGTGGTAGAGGAAGTACCAAGAAACGTCTGAGAATAATCTGTAGTACTTTAATAAATTTACACTCTATGCAGGTTTAAGTGCTTTTATTTTCTCAATATTTTACAGTTTTTATTTACATGTGCACCACGATGCTAAAACAACTTAAAAATTACGTAATTGATAAAAATAACCGAAGTTTTTATTATCAAATATGTTCGTTCTTTTATACTACCCTGGTTATTTTTTATCAACTTGTGTTGCGACAGAAATATAACTGTATAATATTTATATTCAAAAGAGAATGCATTTGGGAGAGAAACTAAGGAGTTTTACTTATTTCCAGGTGTTTAAATAATTATTTATGGATAAAGGAGCCATATTTGTTAAATTTATTGAGGCATCTAAAAAGCCAGTATTATACGGGAGAAATAATGGTAGATTAGCAGAAACAAAACATTAGATGCGATTAAGGAAACGCTCAGTTTAAGTTTAAAATGTGGTTCTTGAATATTTTAAGGTATCAGTGTCTTGGTTTTTGCTAGGATAAAGTATAGACTCCGGCTAAGGTTCTCAACAGTATGTGGTTCTCCATAAATCAAATTTCATTTCTCTTTATCAGCTTGGTTCCATTCCTTGTTATGATAACACGTATATTCTTGGCCTGTTTTGAAATTTATTAAAAATCACTAATTTTTAATAAATCAGTTCATGGACTGTTATTACATGAACAGCGACGATACAGCGAATTTCTATTTTATATTTGAATATTTGAGTCCCTAATTTTTTTTATGGCTGAGTACAGTCTCTTATCCGATATATTTACATTCTGCTGTTCCTTGATCCTTGTTCATTGTACCCTTATTCAAATGGAGCCTGTTTTAATATTATTTCAAGACAGCAAATCGAAATAAAAAACAGTTTCCATCAAGTTCTCTAAAGCCCTTTCACTTGAGAATTCCCAAGCAAACACCGATCTTAAGATAAAGTTATGTCTTGGTTATCATGTTTTCAACATATTTACGATATTGCTTATGGGATGTACCTACAGTCCCAAGTTTGATCAAACATATGGACAAAATATTCTCTGCTAAAAAGAGTCGTTTTAATCTCTTGATCTACCAGTTGGAGGAAATATTATTTGAATCGAGGAACAAAGTTTTTTTTTTTATTCTGGGTTCTTTAGAGTTTCCACGTTTCCTTCGTTGGCTATATATATATATATATATAAAAGGAATATTGAATACCACAGAACCTTCCATTCTCGTAAGTTGTTACTTAGAGTTAAACCCAACTGAATATTTGTAGGTGTCTTCATAGCTATATCACTTTCGCATAACGTAAGTAGGAAAGAAACAGTGATAGTTATATATCATTCGTGTTAGGAAAATAAAAAAATTTACTTGTAAATAAAACCCACAATGAAACTTAAGAGGAGTTCAATTTCCGATATAGAGGTTATTCTCACCCCCCTCCCCAAATGATTCAGCCAATAGAATATTGCATCTAGTCTAGTTTATTGAAAGACGTGACAAGAATATTGACTATTGGCTATCCATATTGCTGAGCGATTGGATATCAAATAGCACATAGAAGTAGTGGCTGTGCTTTACATTACACTGAAAACAGAAATGGCCGTCCAGTATACGGCGATCGTTACATTTGTGTTGTATTATTGTGTTGTATATACATGCAAATAGTAATTTTCCATAAACCAAAAGGAATTGTTGAGGTCAGAAATGAAATAAACGGATAACTTTCTGACGACGACCAAATGGTATACCTCTAAATGGAAAGTGAGGGAACTACCTATGTTTTATAAGTGCGGCTTCCCTTGGGTTAGATTTTTGTGCCAAATTTTTATGGAGCATGAGCAAAATGATCCGTGTTAATTGGATAATGGTCAAAACCTATTGTGCCCCAATAGTATGTATAAGTTGAGGCTTGATAAACCATAAGAGGACTCTTTACATTAGTCTTTCTTTTTTTTTTTTATTGTACTAGGCGGTCCCAGCCAGTAGTAGCCTTGAATTTCTGTAGCTGGGATATTGCAGAAATCGATAGTAGCATACGCTCTTTTCACCGTGGTTCAAGACCTTGACTGCTAAATACGATTAACGATTTTATTCATGATTTATTGTAAACTCCCTCCTCTGATTTGGTGGTCGTGCCGGAGTACGAAGAAGAAAACGATATAAACGAAGAAGAATAATTATCTAATGGGCGAGGTGCATTTGGAGTTGAACTGTAAATATTGACTTGCTGATGCATGTTCAGACTGGGTTCAACGAAAGAAATGGAAGATGCCAATTTAGAAGGACAGTGCCCATGAAAACATCTCTAGGAAAAGGGTGTAGCAGAAACGGAACGCCTGGGATAATGAAGCAGTTTTGGGGAACATCACATTAGATGTGGAAATAATATTCTGTGTAAGGACAGTAACACAAATGGTCTGAAAAATGACAGCCTAAGTTTAATGCCAGCAAATACAAGGTATTGAATTTGGGAAAGAGAACCGCAGAAGTTTAAGCACAGAAACTTGGAAAGCACAAGCACAGACACTTTTTAATATTTTTAATTTAATTTTTCTCAATTCTTTATTTATCACCACTCTTAATTAATTTACTATAAGTCGTTTGTAGAATTTTGGCATGAAGTTTAGTATACAGTAAACAGGTAGCAAAAAGAACATGTTTTATCGAATCATGCAAGTAGCGAGAAGACATTATTATCCGTCTCTATAAGTTGATTGTCGATTACACTTGGAGTATTGTATCCAAGATTGCATTGTCCCTCTCTATAAGACGTAAATCCACGCTCTTGGAGTATTATAATACTAAGGACAGTACATAAATATGATTGGTAAAAAAATTAATAGAGCGAAAGAGAGAGATTCCGTTTTTGATATGCTTATACCAAGAAAGGTAACGATATTGTGGGTATTTTGTAGGTAGAGAGAGATCTGCTCTTGCCGAGAATTATATATACAGTGTGGGTGAGTAATAAGTTAACATTTGGGACCTAAAGGTGGTTTTATTTTTCGGACTGTGAACTTTTTTTAAAATGGCTATCATTATTATGTTCGGACATAGGAAAACAGGAAATTTCAAGGTCATTAATTTTTTAAGGAACTATAATCAGTCACTGGGAATTCTTAGTAGAATAGTTGTGCTGCCTGATCGCTTTGATGTAGAAGTTTTCAGGATACCAAATTGTATTTAAAAATACTCACGTGTTGCTGAGTTATACATTATTGGTATTTTCAAGGTCACAGTAATTCTACCGAGTCAGCCATTTGGATGTTTCCAGGAGATAAAAGAACTACAGCAGTGCCACCTGCTTGTTCAGTGGTGACTAGAAATTCGGCATAAATTGCGTAAAATTATTAAATTGTGACATCACGAGGAAGCTTCATCACTGAATAAGAGCTACTCCATTTATATGGCTGCGGCAGGTTTTGTGTTCCGGTTAAGAAGTTAATCCAACTAGAGGAGAAGAAGAGGATGTAAAGTGTGAATTGGGAACATTGAATAACGTGGGAAAAGGCGAAGACAAAGAAGAAGATACATATATATACAGTGTATATATTTTAATTTATTTATTGTACTAGGCGACCCTAGCCAGCTGTCCTGGCATTCCGGCCATTAATCACAATACTGTACAGATAATTACAGATTTACAGCACTAATTCCCGCTCAATTACAAGAAATTTAAGTTCTGCGCTTCACATACCTGCACCATTATAAGACATTGAAGTGCTGCAGTTCATATAAAATGAATTTAGAGTTCCTGCCACGAAAAGTAGCTATTGAGAAATTGCCGTTAGTGCATCCAACTTCAGTGTAATGTCCAGTCTGAGAAAAAAATCCTTTCATTAAATGAAATATAACCGGGAAAGGTGAATTCCACACCGTGGAAGTATTATCCAAAGTAATTGCAATCAAACTTTGGAAGTATTCTCATCAGTAAATTGTAGTCAGAAGATGAACACAGATCTGTTGCAAGTGAGTCATCTTCATAAGCGTTGAAATATACTTAGTTAGACGTTGACATTTCCAATGGACTGGTCTAGTATACAGATTTAAAGGACCAATCAGTGATGAAATGCACAACCTGAAGCACACACAACCTATCCTCGTCGAGTACTCAGACTTAAAAGATCACTCGTGGAAGCACCTATCCTTCTCGAATACTCTGCCTCGAAAGAGCACTCAGTGATGCAATGTGGGCTAACTAGGGATGAACTGGCCTATTTCTCCTAGCCCTCTTGAAGCGATTGTCTAGCAGCTACCAAAGCTCGTGCCTGCAGGAACCGCATCACACAGCTGTCGCCTGCACCACAAAGAAACGCCTTCCAGTAATCTAAAGATCGCCAAATGAAGCAGCTCATCTTAAGACATCGTGTTGTAGGAACTGGTGACACCTTGGAATTACAATTTCAACATGTTTTAGCTGGAGGACCAACTCATGCAGCAAGGCATGAGTTCTCCGTTGACCTAGTGAGGATCATATACACACTAGTCATAATATTAATGTTGTAGGAGCTTTTCATGGCATGGTGGAAATTGTTTTCCATATGATGTTGCATGATTCGCGTTTTAAGGAAGAAACAGTTACCTCCTATTGAAGAGGATATTGGTTTTCACCTCCACAAGGATACAATAGAAGATATGAGTTTGACACGAGTGTCACTTGTGGCTAAATCACTTCTTCCGTTTTGTTTGTCTCAGCTGAGAGAAAGATGTAGTTTCAGTCACAAAAAAAACTGGAATGTGCTACATTTGTTTCACTCAAGAAATTTGGATGTGCCATGGAAGTACATAGGTAATTTAATCAGTATTGTTCTTGCTCCATTTGCAGCAGGACTCATCGTCTCTTGAAAACTTGTACTGCAAAATTTTGTAAAGCGCCACCAAAGTCTGTTCTTATCTTCAGTAGAAGGGTCTCACATCCAGAAGTCAGTGTTTGCATGCTGGCCTCTTCTTATTGACCGGTGGCAAAACAGATGGAACAACTGTACTAAGGGTTTAATAAAGCATCTAACTGCTTTCAAGCAGTTAGAATGCTCTTCCAAGCATTCTAACTGATTAAATGAGTTAGGTATTTCAGCACGTTCATCGTGTACTTGTGGAGAAAAAGAAGACTGGGTACATCTTCTGTAAAAGTGCCATGAATACCAGGATCTAAGCGAGGAATTGGTTGATTAAAAATATAGACAAAGCCGTGGATGTTCCAAATGTCCAGATGCTATCGAAACTGTATCAATTTAAATATTAACAAGATTGTAAATACGATAATAGCTGCTTCTGTACTATTCCCTACACGTTGAGAAATGCTCTGATAAAGGGCTGTTACGTACATTTCTTTCACTCCACTTTCCTTTACGCTTGATATAAATACAACAGAAAGGAGAGTTGCCAAAGAAAAATTACACTTATTACTATACGTGACGAGCTCTATTTGTCCAAAATGCACTCTATTTAACTGCATTAAAAGTATCTAAAATAATCTACACATCAGTATGGTCCATTAAGAGGAATCTAAATAGTTTAGAAAGGCATCGTAGCTGTATTCCCATTTTTAAGTACATTAATCCGTAACAAATGTTATAATTCTATTTTTTAGAAAATCCATTACATGACGAAATATGGGATGCTATGAAAGAGCTGATCAATTGAAAAAGAGAAAAAAACATCCAAACCATGGAAAAGAAATTGTTACAAGGCATCAGGCAGCCCTATATGGAGCGACGCCTTTTTCACATGCTTTCCAATCGAAGCATCACAGTTTTTTTTTTTTTTTTTTAATTTTTCCGAAGCTATAATGCTTTCTGCATCGTGGAGATTTTTGTTATACAATTCGGTAGTTTTTACCGACCCTAAAAACTCTCAATCGCTGCTATTCCCTAGACAGCTGTAGACTTTCTTATATTGCAGTGAGCGCAGCGATTTTTAAATTATTTCAGCCATGAATCTGTACAATTGTCGAGAAGCAGCCTTAAACATGATCAATGTTCCGCTAAGTGTAATGCTCTATATATTGATCTGCATTTTTGTTTTTATTTTGCATTCTCGGAGCTAATATTCGAGTAGCCCAGTAAATAAGAGATGATATACTAGGAGATAGATGAAATGCAATATATTTTAAAATGAAAAATGAATCTTTAAATCCATTTTTTGCCCTTTATAATTGATTTTTACAATTTCTTCAATGTTCCCTTAAAACTTTATGAATACTTCGTTGGCCAAATGAGGATCATACACATACTAGTCATAACATTATGTATATTGTATGACAATCAAAGTTACTGTTTCTTTTAATGGAGAATAATAGAAAGGTGAACGGGGTTTCTTTAAAGGTGGAAGTCGAAAACAGCCCCACGCGAAAGGAGTGTGTGAGTTCGTTGAGCTAAAATTACGTGGAGTGACAGAATGACGTGGCTCAATGTTCACCCACCTTGGTGAACATTCAGTCATAATAGTTTTTCTGTGAGTTGGGCAACAATGGTGGGAGGGTGAGAGGCGGAATTAAGCGAATGTACCATCATATTCCAAATGTGTTCGATGGACAATACATCTCGTGAGCGTGCAGGCTACGGAAGCATATCCACATCACGCAGGGACTGTAAGCATATGAGAATCGTATGGGGGGACACTATCCTACTGGAAAATAGTGTTTGGTGTGGAATGTAGAAAAGGTAAAACCACTGGTCTCAGGATGGTTTCAACGTAATGCGCTGCCGTCAACGTGTTACCAATAACGACCAGAGGTGATGACTATTGTACATGATGGTTCCTCACTTCATGATTATGGGTGTTGTCCCAATATGTCGATCCCTGATGCAGGCTGGATTACCTCTGTCTTCATACGCATGCAAGACGATCACTAGACCCCAAACAAAAACACGATTCATCATTAAGGACAATACGATACCATTCCTATTCATCTACCTGTATCATTGCAGGCACCGATGGCCTCAGAAGGCGCTTCTTCGGTTCTCCCGTTCTGACTTTCTTTTGACACCAACCGCTGTATTGACGTGTACGACTAGGTTTCCATATCTATTTTTGCCAACCGGGGCAGCACCACCCACACGAATGGTGATTTGTCGTATTGACCATTCAACGGCTGACAACGCAATGATTCGATCCCTTTCAAAATCTGCAATCTACACATATATACTTTTTAACATGCGTAAGGGGACCTTATGCATGTTAAAAATAAAAACGCTAAAAATATAACTCTTGGAATCATTCTATCACCATTACGTTTGTCTTGTAACGTGTATCCAAGTTTCTATAGAAAGAGATCCTTGAGATCCCATATTAGGGCGGGTTTATTGGATATCCTGTTGCGACGTTCAACTTATCATGGTGATCGTTTACGTCTATATACGTCATACTAATGCATATAAATTTTCATCAGCTAAATTCGTCCATTCAATTTCAGTGAGTTGCAGTGCATGTCACCTTAAGAAAAAAACTTCTTCACCACAGGATTATTCAGCCTGATATTACTAAAACAAAACAGCGCATGTGAGTGGCAATTATCTGAACAAGAAGTTGGAATAATCGTTGTCTAGCTCCCATTAGTCGGGTTAGTCAAGGGCCATCACTGGCCGGACATTAGCGCTTAGAAATTATTGCTCTAATAAGAAAGGTGATAAATGGTTCCAGCATACCTTGCGTTGTCATGTTAAATGCACTTTTTTTCTGGATATACTGCGATAAAGCAATGGCACATTTATATAAAAAAAGAGAATTAAAAAAACAAAGAGATGCAATGATCCACTGAATGATTTGTAGATAACAGTAAACACAATCAGCGAGAGAGCTACTTTGTGAAAATAGCAGATATTTCTCCTAGGCATCCATGCATATTCAGTTTGAATAAACTCTCCGCTGAATGTTAATTATCTGCAGCTTAGTTCTGCATTTGATGCTAATTGCTCCTACAGAGATTATCTGTTGATTTTTGGAGTGTGAATTTGAAATTAAAAAAAGCGAAAATACCGCTTTTTCTATCGTATGTACGTGTAAGCGCTAATTCGCAACAGGCTACCTGCTTATTAGTTTAGAACTACACTCCCAATTAAACAAAATACACGGATTAAAACAGACTTGTTAATGTTAGCTTTCTTTCAAAATATATACATGTAGCAAACGAAATCTGAATTTCAAATAAGGCTTTTCAATTTGTGTTATTAGTTATCAACTTTTTTTTCTTCGCTGATGCTGTTGTTGAACCGCAGTAAACAATTTATTGGCGAAGTATAGTCTATGTTGTTCTTTCTCACACAGAAATAGAGGAAAACTTTAAGAAGTTAAACATGGTTTTACCTTAGTAGCTCTAAATACTGTTTATTGTACAGTAAAAGCAATCGTGCAGAATATCTTGAAACGATTGGGAATTACATTCTTTCCTTCTTGCAGTCATATAGTACTTTAATAATAAACTGAGTTAGTTTTGCATTAGTAACACCCCTTTGTAGGAATGGGCTTGTCGGAGACGTTGGTGAAGGCTCAATGTCGGGAATGGATCTTATCAGATTGTAGTACAACGTAGAAATAGCAAGACCAATATCCACATTGATTACGCACCGGACATTAGCTCATAGAGGCTATGGAAGTCGACGGACATCATGGGTGCCCATGCTCACTGTGAGACAAAAGAAATTGCGCTTTGCATGGCCAGGTCAGCACCAATACTGGACCACCGACATGTGGAACCTGTTGATGCTCTGATGAATCCCATTTCTAATTCTATCATGCTGCTAGCGTATCCATATTTGGAGAAAGCAACATGAGGCTCTGGCACCTGGATAGACTGCTGGTGTTAGGCGGTGGTATTATGATTTTGGGAATGTTTTTTTTACAAGTCATGGGTTCTCTGATCGCCTTTAATCAACGGCTTGATGAGAACGCCAACCTTTCTAACGTTGCCGGTGAAGTACACCCCTTTAAGAAATCTTTATTGCGATAATAATAATGATGACATTACAATTCAGTGCATTGGAATGTTGCCCTTCACGGCCACCAGGCCAGGAGTTAACAATAATAATACAGTATACATAGAGAGCATTGATATATCAAACATAAGGAAATGCATATGTGGAAGTACAGCTCAAAACTTCAAGTATAATACAGTTATTTACAATACAATGTATAAAGAAAATATTAGCGGAAACAAATAATTTCGTATACATATAGTAATATAAACAGGCAACGTTCTTTGCCCTGAACAGAAGTAGTTAGTTCATCATTACTCACTGTCATACTGAAAAGTTTGTACGCCATCTTCATATCAGGTGGTATTGTTGGCTTGAGGCACTAAGACGAACTTCGAGAAGGATCAGGGACAGGGAAATACAATTCAAGGATTCAAGTCTGCATTCCCTGTCAGAAGCGAACTTATTAAGGTCAGCATCGAAGGACTGGGCACACGAAATTAGCTGAAAAGGCAGGAACCTATCGGATAGGTGGAGACGGCTGAGATTAGGTATTAGGTATGTTCGGGGTCTGACGGCACCTGGGATTTCTCCCATCTCCGCGTATCTTCTCTGTATCGGACAAGCCAGAGATTTAAAAGTGTGTGGGATATGCACTATGTAGTTTGTTGTGCCCATTGTTTGTCCGGCCTGTTAGCCGCCGGGTCCCTAGTGAGACGGCTGAGATGTGGGCATAGAGTTGGGGTCGCTCTGAGGGAAGGCTGAGGGACTCTTCATGAGAACAGGTCCCAGAATGATGGTGCCGAAATCTCGCCAACCATCATTTTGATAGTCGTGATAAGACGTTTCACCCTAATCAGCGTGGGGAGCTTGTGAATTTGAATCAAGCTGGCCATTCCAGTTGTTCTTAGCTGTGGAGGAAGTCTCTGGTCCATCTTAAGAGCCAAAACTCAGCAGAAAAAAGTGGCTTGATTGTGCTAGTGGTAGCTGATGCCCGTACCTCTGCAGTACACAAAAGCGGAGCGTATACTGCGGTTTTTATATATTTTCTAGTAGTTGCGACTTCATTGATATAATGTAAATGCTGTTTGGCAATCCATCGGAGTCGAGCTGCCAGGGTGAGGAGCTTGTCTGTGTGGCAACTGAAGCAGAGCTTAAGATCAAACACAACCCCGAGATCAGTATGCTTATTGACGATGGGAATAGGAGAATTACACAGGATTGGCTGAATATAAGAAAGCGTTTTCTTTAAAGAGAATATCATAAATTCAGATTTTTCTGGGTTTATTTTTAATCCGAACTGGTTGAGGTAGTTTTCAATTTTCGTGAGTGTATTATTAATTGATCCTATTATCACGAGAAGATCATCGTATTGAAAAATCGGTGTGAGAAGCTTTATATCATCTGAATAACATAAGGTATCATATCTGGACTCAACAAGTGGAGATAAGTGCTGTAAACAAGAGCCCAGATAAGACACCACCCTGTGGCACGCCTGAAGAGGTACTTCGCTCGTATCTGTTCCCATCGACAGAAAGCTGGATTATACTGTTTTGAAGGAGTGTTGTGAGGAACTATAGAGTGTCTCCCTTGATCTGATAGTGGTTTCAAAGTAGCTTCAGCATTGCAGGAACGTTTACATAGTCGAAAGCTGCTTCAAGGCCTACATGGGTGACTGCAAGCTCTGCTTGGGATTCAAACGCAGAGAGGATAGAGCTGGTGGTGGCTACGAGGTTAGTCACAGTGGATCTATGGAGAAGGGAGTAATGGATTTACATCAGCCCTCCACGTCAGCCTTCTGGAGTAGGTTGATGTGGAAGAAGTTGTTTAGTTAGAACGGGGAGAAGTACCAAGGAGCTTTAGAAGACTTGAGGCATTGGAGATTAGCCGGTAATGCTTAAGAAGTATAGGAGATTGAATTTTGGGAATAGGCTTCACAAGGTAGATGTTCCACTGCTGGGGAAAGAAATGGCTTGACAAAACAGCATTAAAAATAGTTAGAAGGGGATCCAAAATATATGGGCTAAGACATTTGATAATGAATTGGGGGATTCCTTCCGCACCTGCCGTAGCAGAAACTGATATAGAATTAATGGCAGCAATAAACATTCCCTGGAGATTGATGCCGTAGACAGAGTGTCAGGTGGGATTCTAGTTGTTGGTGTATGAAGACCAGGACAATGTTTCGTGTTCGAGGCAAATCTAGATATGAAGTCAAGCCTTTGGTCAGGTTCAAGATTTAGGGGAAATCAGAAGACCGCTCAGAGTAGGAGCATTTTCCTCTACGAAGGGTTCTATCCATGTAATGATTAATTGCTTGAGATATCTGCTTATTAAATGTTGCGCGAGCTCTGGAGTAGGCTATCCTGTCTTGGAAACTTTGCGACTGCTTCCACATTTCGTGCAGATTCTGCTTTAACTTGAAACTAATATTAAGATGGGGAGTCAACCATAGATGACAGTGTATTCAGAAAACTCAGACGTCTATCAAAAAAGACAATGCGATATGAATTCTCCGTCCTTCCATGGCTGCCCAACTCATCCGATCTCAACCCAACTGAATATGTTTGTGACCTACTGAAAAAGGACATTCAATGCTACGACCAACCCCCTGACAATGTGCTGACATTACTGGACACATCGTGCAACGCATGGTCAGCATACCACAGGACATTCTGAAACACATTGTGCAGTTCATGCAAAGGAGTGTACGGGCTGAATTAGGGCAAATTACCGTACCCAAGAAGTATTAGTTAGGTGTTGGTAATGCAAAACCAACTCAGTGTATAATTACATTGAATTAAAGGAATTATGAGAAATGTAAAGAGTCTAATTTACTTGATACTTTGACAATTTTGAAATTACTTTTTGGAGAGGTATCGATTAATGTAAAGGCAATCGGCTTAGATCATCACCTTAAAGGACTTCAAGAAATTTTTTTATCGGGCTATGTTCAGTGTTATACGAAGGACCTTCTATACTGGGGATGATGTGGTACCGTTACGGTAGTGGACGGCAGAAGAAACAAATGGAAATTTGTAGGATCAAAGGAACAGGAACATTTCTGTCTCTTTATTTCTACAATCTCCCAACAAAGAGAAAAACTTGTTCGTTCATAACATTTAAAATACTGAATTATCATTTTCATCTGTCATCGTTCCTCTGTTTCACGGGTCGACGTAAGGAACCTCCCCACCTGTCTGCGTACTTCTCTCCGTTGTTTGATTTCACTCCAGTTTCCTTCTCACTTAATGACATCGGTCTTTATCATGTCCGCCATTTTATTCTTCGTCTCTCCCTTGGTCTTTTGTCCTTTAATTGTAAATCGTCCTCATCCTCGTGACATGTTCAAACCATTTCAAAAGCGACCTTTCAATCCTATTCTGGTGTTTTTCAACCTGAATTCTCTCCCTATTCACGTCATTCCTGATTTTATCGCTTCTTGTCTTTCTGGCTATGCCCCTTGCATTCTGCTTTCATGCTTTTTTCCTCATAGTCCAGGTTTCAGATCCACACGACACAATTGCTACGTAATGTCTGGTATATAGCCTTTTTACACTTCATTGGTATGTTCCTGTTCCAGATAAAATCTCTTGTCTGCATATAGAAATTATAAAGCATCGGAAAATACCTTTAAGTTACTCTTTATTTTACGTTGCAATAATTATGATAATTCTAACTGTTCAAATGGATTCTGTAGTCTAGAAGTGAACAAAAGGAAAGATAAGGGTATAGTCATCATTTTAATTCAATGCCAGAAATATAATTAACAGTCCAAGTTCAATTCAAAAGTGAATTGTAACAGGCTACTCTAAGCGAATAAAAAATATCCCTTACAGCTGGAAAGAAATCTTAACTCAGTTGCATGTGGCAGTTGTCTTTTGATGTGACTGACATCGGGGCAATTCAACTCTGTAATGTTTGTCTCTTCCCCGCATCCCCCATCGCACAAATTCTATTCCTTCAGGATGGGTGGTCAAATTTTTCCTGTTTTTTTTTTTTTTATTTATTTAGTTTTTTATTTATCACTTCGGTGTATTTCAGATTAAAGAGTGGACTTTTTTCTGAGAAAGTTATTTTCTTCTTTCTTCAGGTGAACGCTGCTTGGAAATGAAAAGATGAAGATCGTTCATATATCCGGCAACTCCTTATTCTTGTTCGATCTCTTGGAGTTCCTTAAACAAGACGTTCGCCTCACTTTGCCGATATGTTTGACACAAAGAAGTGCGTGACAAGACTACTACGGGGACAAGCACTGCTTGTGAGATGCCGACTCCGTAGCTACATTTTCTTGGGTTTGATTTAAGAAAAAAAAAATCGTCTTTGAAACTCGGATATAATTTGGATCCCACACAACGCTAGGAATGCTCAGAACGGAAAATATATTTCGATGATAAATGCTAACTTCGTGTCTCGAGAATTAAATGCCTGCACCCAGAGGGCGCTGAAATCACTGGTATTGGCGTGGCTTTATTTATATGTACGAGTAAATTACAATAATATTTATTAATGCCATATCATTATTAACATTTTATAAAACTGGAACTTTGAATTGAAATGGACTTCATAACACTCTAGAATTTCATTTATTATATATAGTCTGTTTGTTTGTTCGCCATGTGATATTTATAAACTTACACTGATGAAGAATTAAAGTGTGTATGGTTTGAAACGTTTCTTATCTATATAGGCTATATTACACTTTAAATTAATCCCTTTAAAAATTGTTTCTTTTTATATATAATTTTGCTGTGAATCCTATTCTTTCTTATTTTGTTGGTGTCTAGTAAAAAAAAGAAAAGTAATCTGCATTATTTTTGGAAAACAAAGTTATAATTTGCCTTCAAAGTTTTTATCTTACATCGCTGATTTACGAGGCGCTCACAAAGCACAAACTTTTCGTTTTAGTTCTAACAGCTAACTTGGGAACATCCATATTTCATCATCTAACGAAAGTATCAGATTTCTACCTGAGCTTGCACTATGTAAAGTTCCTTTTTAATAAGAGGTGAGCAAGCTTCTAACATGTTTTTCAGTGTGTTGTATGTTTAAAAATACAATACTTTGAGCACTATTTCCAGTGAATCAAATAGGCTGACGGTGATGCTTGGGTGAAAACTCTTACCACACCTTCTGACATTTCCAACTTTATATATATATTTATATATTTTTTATAGTGTTATTGTTATGCGGTTCCCGTTGTTTCCCACAAATCCGCGTTAAGTACTCTGTTAACATAGAAAAGCCAGTCAGTGTGGGTTATGTATGAATAGTGTGTTTGACTGCCCTCTTCGTTACTGGGAGGCGCGATCACCAGGAAGGAGCCTCCCAGCATCCGTCCACAGGCACGAGGAATCAGACCAGGGAGTTAAAAGACATCTTACTGGCCGTCCACACTCCTGCAGGAGCGAGAGTGTGGAGGGCCAAGGAAAGAGCAGAGAGGAGACAGGGAAGACAGCGGGGGATGACAGAGCGTAGGCATCCCCTCAGGCGAAAAGGAGCAGGAAGAGTGCTAGGTGCAGTTGTAGGAGTCCTGGAGAAGGACTGTGGGTAGGAAGAAGAGAACAGGTAAAGTTCCAATTAAAAGAGTCCAGGATCGTAACAATGGATAATCACGGTGCGGCGTTGGCAGGGCTGGCCTCAATTTTCAATTTAATGACTGGAAGTTTCCAGTGCTGGGTATCAGTTGCTGTGTGGAGGAGGTTATCCAGGAGTAGTGTTATGCCAACGAGGCATAAACTTATGCCAACGAGGTCTTTCGTCGTCGCTGGTGATGCCAGCGATGACGAAGACCTCGTTGGCATAAGTGGTTAGTGCACGGAAAGCATCATTAGATTCCAATAACTGGGTTTCTGACCGAAGTGATGTAGTGTGGAGGTCTAGGAACAGTTGGATTCTTAGGTTTAAGTATACGTTGCATGAGTACATTACGTGGTCCCAATCTTCAGGTTCTCCGCAGGTACAGAGGGCATCCTCGACTAAGCCGAACTCTAGAAAGTGTCTCTTGAAGGATCCGTGGCCAGTTAATAGGAAGGAAGCATAGGCGTTTGGGAGGAACCAAGTGGAACGTCGTTTGCTGATGTAGATTACCTCGGGGAAGAAAAATTTAGTAGTTGCACCAGTTGTGGAGTTATTCCAGCGTGTTTGCCATAGTTTATCAATTCTAGCCACACACACACACACACACACACACACACTTTTATGTTCCTGTTTGATGTCCGTATCGGTACCGGTTTGAATAGCGAGGAATTCTGCTTCCTTATTCTTTATGGCATGAGAGAGTCCGATAAAAGCGACGTGAAGGTCCAAGGGAAGGCAGCCTGTTAGTACCTGTAGGGCGGTAGTTGATGCCGTGTGTGCAGGTCATTTGCCAGCATAAGTCGTGAATTTGATGAATTTTACGTTGAGCATACTGCACTTCCCTATGTGTCAATTAGTATAAATACTGCTGAATATAGAAGGCATTGAGTTGGTCCTTTAAGACCCCAGTCCTTGCGGGTAAAGCGTGCTAACATAGTTACGTATTTTTTTATCTTTTCTTTGATAGCGTGGATATGGGGGATGAAAGTTCTCCTGTCGTCCAAAATTACTCCTAGTTACTTCACCGATCGGTAGTTTTTCAGCGGGCGGCTATTAATACGTATGGTAGGCGGTCTGGAGAAGTCCGGTTTGCCTTTCAATAAGAGGGTTTTGCTCTTCTCAGTGGAGACTGAGAGTTTATTTTCCGTGGCCCATACGGACAGAGCAGAGAGAACAACTGCAGCCTGGGTTTCTATGGTGGCGCGGGTGGGGCCTTCGATGATGATAACCATGTCGTCGGAGAAGTAAGCTGAATAGTGTGTGGGTAGTCCCTCAGGAGTCAGTCGTCGAGTATCATATTCCAGACAGCTGGCTCCAGGATGGAACCCTGGGGACAGCCTCGGGTTAGATGTCGGGTGATGCAGTAATATTTTGTTTTGATGCTGACCTTGCGGTTAGAGAAGTAGCTTTTGAGGCAGTGGTAGGAATTTCAGGTACAGTTAGAGACACTGAAGCCCTCTGAAGAACGCTTGGCCACCACACTGTGTCAAAAGCTCCTTTGAAGTCAATGAAGATTGCCAGTACATAAGTTGCATCCGACTGTTCTGCAACTTTGAGGGTTTTAGATAGAGCATCAATTGTCGAGCACCCTTGTTTGAATCCAATGACATTTCCAACTGTCTACTTTCTCATCATCAAAGTAATCTTAGATGAAGGAGAACTGAAAGGTTTATTTGTTTTTAATAATAGGCTTCATGGCTCTAGCTCACTTGGCAACTACAGCCGTGGAGCCTATTTTGTTGGATGAAAAACCAAATATCGAGAACATCCAACTTTTCTAGAGAATGGCGAACTGGATAACATTGTGCAGACTCCGACAGGAGCTCAGCGAAAGTGAAATTTATAAATTTATCCTGGTGAAGAATTAAAACTGGTGGTTCGAAAGGTGGGTAGGAACACGGATGTAGCTTCCCTGTTTATTTATTTTCTACTCCTCTTCCAGTAGAAAAAGCGCTCATTAACTTTACCTTCACCTAAATTCTCACTGTCAGTGCATCAGTTTCTCTCTATTCCTAAAGTATGCATATCGATATGCATAAAACAGGAACTCGATAACAGGAACTCGATATGCATATCGAGTTCCTGTTTTCAATCTGATTTAACATCATCATCCTCAACCGTTATGCATCCACTGCTGGATGAAGGCTGTTTCCTCGTTCTTAAATCTTGCTGGATTTTAACTTTTCCACTCCATAAGTATCCTCGTTGCCTTTTCATTTCATCGGTCCATCTTGATACTGTGGGAGGAGAGTAATTATGACCACTATGCGAGTGGTTATGATCATACGGAAACCATATGTTAGTGAATGCTTATTTGTTGTTCTAAATACCTGTATGAATTAATTATTTCTAGCCGCATTTCGATTTACTTCTATTTTTTTTGGGTTTTTAACATGTTCATTGAATACCACTTTTTATTTACTCATTAATTTTCAGGTCTATGTTTGCTTTTCATTTTAACTAATTCGTTTCCAGTGATGATGCTACCAAAACAGTATCATCAGCAAACCTTAAGTTATGTTTTCTCCATCTACGTTTGGTCCTTTTTCTTCCAAATTCAAGTTTCTCATTATGTGTTTCAGCGTTTTAGATATACTTTAGAGAAATTGGGTCGCTCTGCCTAACTCCTCCTTTAATTTGTATTTCCCAGCAGTTTTCTTGCAATTTTATAATTTTTGTTCAATTTTTGTAAATATTTGCTAGAACTTTGATGTTTACTTTCTATCAATTCTTTTTGTTTCAGAACATCTAGCATTATAATTCAGGTCGATTGAGTCAAATTCTCTTTCACTTTCTTTAAAACTCAAACACATCCTGTATTCTTTTGATTTTTCTAGAATTTGATTTAATGTTAGCAAAGGATCCATTGCAAAAAACTGCTCTTAACCCCGCCTGCTCTACTGGCTGATCGAAATTTAATGTGTTAGAAATTGCCACCTATTACCCTTGTGAAACATTTATAGAGAACAGGTAGAAAGCTGATTGAAGGTTAGTTCCTGATGTTTATTCTATTTCTTTTTGTGCAATATAACTTTCCTGCCCACTCCGGGTGGAAAATTCCCGGTTTCGAATTTCGTCAATGATGCAAGGAATTTTTATGTGTTTTTTCGCAATTTGGCCGAGTTAGTCGGTCTCAAACGAGGTAGCATGATGTTTTCCTCCAGGAAATTTGAGTTTTTCGTCCAGCAAACAGCAATCAACCACATAACGCGCTCAATTTACACATATAATATATTGTTGTCTCATAGCCTTAGTTACTTTGGCGTTTAACATTCAGAGATTCATGAGAATTTTTTTTTGTGTGCTTTCTAGTTGTTAATTTGGTAACGAATCCCCTCCTTTGGTTTAGAATTGCCTCTTTGTGGTTCTGACTAAGACACTTTTTCCTCAAAATGAGAATGGGGGTTATACAAGGTGTTTCATAACGGACGCAACCCTAAAATGAAGAAGGTAGATTTTACGGGCAGGCAAATGTTATGTCAAGTTTGAAGTGTCGGTGGCACCCGAGGTAAGCAGTAGAATGACCATGACATGCATTAGTCTCGGTCCGGCATCCGGTCCATTGTGTTGTGTCGGCCATGTCGTTTTCCAAGAATGAGCGTGTGTTTATTGTGGAGTCTTACTTCACGTATAAATCTAATAAACGTGTGCAAAATGAGTTTCAGATGAAATTTCCTCGGTCGTTTATCCCCAACAAGTCAACAATATCGCGTATAATTGCAAAATTTCGTGAGACTGGGAGTGTGGAGGACAAAAAGAGCCCAGGCTGGCCATCACCGTTAATTGCGACCGTTCTAGATGAGCGTTTGACGCGCTCACCAAGAAAATCGCTTAGGAAGTTATCTTCTCAAACCGGACTGTCACCAACTACTATTTTCAGGGCTACACAGAAGTTAAAATTGCATGTTTATCGTATTGGTGTCGTTTAGGACTTGAAAAAACCTGACCAAGAAAAACGTGTACGGTATTGTCTTTGGTTTCGTTCTTTTGTTGATGAAAATGGAATTGAGGTGTTGGATCGTGTTTATTTTAGTAACGAGGCTTCGTTCCACTTGGATGGTTATGTGAATCGTCAGAACAGCCGAATATGGAGCAGTGAAAACCCACATGAGTATTACGAACGATCATTACATACCCTGACAATTGGGGGTTGGTGTGCCATCTCGCGCCGTCGTGTTATAGGGCCTATATTTTTTGGAAAAACGGTTGATGGAGAAGTTTATCTTGACATAATCCAACAGTTTATTGCACTGTTGGAGGTGAGTGAACGAGAATGTTAGTTTCAACAAGATGGTGCGATCTGCTATATAGCAAATGAAACGATAGCCATGTTACAGGAATTTTTCGGAAATCACTTGATCTCAAAAAAACTTGTCCCCCCCAAGATCTCCAAATCTTGCTCCTCCAGTTTTTTTGCTTTGAGGATAATTAAAAGGCGAAGTGTTTCACAACAATCCTGATACCCTTGAGGAATTGAAGGCTAACACTGAAAAAGAGATTACAAACATTACGTAAGGTGGCTGCAAATGTCATGAAAAAGGGTACGAACCTGCACCCAGGCGAAACCATTTCCAACACTTGTTGTAAAGGTTGTGTAATTTCTTTCCGTTGTAAAGGTAAAAGCATGTGTAATTTATTTCCCTTTTGTGTGATTTGTTAAAATTCCTATAATACGGTTGCGTCCTTTATGAAACACCCCGTTTGTATACTTATAATAATCGCATTCTGAACGTTTAATACGTGCAGAAGTAGTTTCCAAATTTTGTTAATATGGTATGTTGGTTTGTATTTTATTATTGTAGTACCATAACCAACTAGTGGCCAATTTCTAATTCTGGAACACCGAACACATCATTTAAGTCCCACATATTTGCTTTAAACTCTCTTTTTTTATATTGTAAAAGCTAAATTGTTTAATTCACAGTGTTTGGGGACGGCTTTGAAAATTTATCGAATGTAATTATCTTCTCGGACGCGTTTATTAAAATGCCGAGAATATAACAAACAAAGAAAAAAAATTCCAAGTCCGCCCTGAGAAGAGTTGGGTATGCTAAGTCTCTGAACTTTCGTTTATTGACTAGCGAATCTTTAAGATGTAGCGTTGGAGACTGGGTACTTTAAAGATTACGCATCGTAATGGAAAAATAAATAGGCTATTAATCTGCAATATATCGCCAAAGATGCACTTCTAAGGAAACGCGTCGAAGGTTCAAGAATTCTGTCCAACACACAGCCTCGGTTGCTAGTCCAAAGTGACTTGAGGCTTGTCTTAGATAAATATCTTTCGTTTCCAGCGTCATTTACTACAACATAAAAACTAGATTTTTAAATAAAAATGTGAAACATTGTTTTATTAAATAGTAGCCGGTTATACATTCTGTGTTAATATTTTCAGCAAACTGTAAACCCTCTACACATATGGCGTGCCGTTAATTACATACATACTCGGATTTATGGAGTAGGGTGGTGGTGAGGGACAGAAACTTGGGTAAATAACGAAAAGAATAAATGTCTGAGTTGCGTTTACGGACCAACTAGCGTTGTCCATTCCTCAACTACCGGAGACATCCGTCGTGAATTTAATTAACGAACTACTAAGCAGAAAAAGAAATACTTCAGAACTCAGAATTTGTAGAAAAACTTAGCGTTGGGCAATTTGCAGGGCTTTTATTAAAAAAGTTGAACCAGTGTCTAGCCACTAACCCGACAACCGCTTAAAATTCTGTATATTAACAACATCCTATACTAAAATATCAAGAGCAAAGTATTCTTTCTCTCTCTTCGCTCCCTCTCTTTTTTCTCTTCCGCTCTCTTTCAAAAGATCTCTAAGGCGTCGACTACAAAATAATTCAGAAAGTAAATTGCGATCTCCACCCTGTATTTTGCCCATCCTTCCCACTACATAATCCCATTGGACTCTACCATCTTATAACTCATTGCTGAGGTGGGCCACCTGGTGGATTACACGGGTATTTTAAGTGGATGTAATTTAAACACGACAGTGATGATCATATGACTGGTATTTATCGAGACCATTGAACAAAAAGAGGGTAAATGGCCTTTTGCTGAGGTTTATTCTCCTTAAGACAGTTTAATGAATTTTCAAAGATTCCCCTAAACACTATGATCACTGGAATAAAAAAAAAAAAAAAAAAAAAAAAAAAAGAGAACGAACGCTCTCTACAATAGAAGATTAATGAAAGGAATTTGCTGCTTTGTTAAATTGACAAATCCATTTTACAAATTAACTCTTGGGACTAATCTTCTATTGGCTGGTTGCCTGGGAAATAAATGTAATTTATTCCGTTTGGTTTTCTTAGGGTGGGGTGGGGGGAGAAGGCATGGTATTTACGCAGATCAATAACATTTAACAGCCAATAAAGATAATAATGCTGCGTCCAGTGACGATAATTGTGAAGATACAAACAATTACATTCGCGGATCGTCAAGTAGCATTTGGGTGATTCCCAGTGTACAATGGCTGCTCCAATATCTGCTCGGGGAAGTGTGAGGGTAATTTATTGGAAAATGCCGTGGGTTGCACTAGCGGAAATTGAAATAACCCACCGAGGTACCGATGTTCGTGAACAGTACTGACTAGATAGGAGCAAAGATGCTATTAATTGTGTTCCTTTGCTATTGTCGTTGACAGAAGAAACGAAATATAGTGATTTGTTAAGGGCGAGGGGGATACAGGCCAAGGGGGGGATGCGTGCGGGTTACCGTCAAATGAAACGACGTGCACAACAAATAATCCGATAGAGGCAGCTCCTGTGTGGAACAGTTTTTACCAAGTGAAAGGTTTAGAAAGATTGAATAGGCTTAAGGCATTTGGCCGACAACAACACCGTTGATTGAATTATGCCGGTCTCATTTGGAAATTCATTTAATGGCAAGGATGTTTTTTTTTTGGTACCTGAGAATGATTTGGGAGCGACAGCGAATGTGATATCCACTAATGGAGAGGTTTCTGAACACACATAGCATGCGTAGATTATTCCATTATTACCAAATGAACGTTCCATGATTTTTCCTAAAAGTACATGACAGAGAACAGAAAGAATTGGATGAAAGTTAATATTAACTCCTATTTAGAAAGTCGAGTTTCACACTCTCTTTGTTTTTGATAAATCCTTCGAATTTAAGATGGCTGAAGGTTTTTTTAAAGATCAGTAATGTATAATAATTGAAATTATGGGTTAATTTTTATGAAACAGACCTCTGCGAGATTATTGAGTTACTGGTATGCCTTTTAAAATAATTTGTGCCATAACCAATAAACTACGTACTGGGAGTGAATGATATTTATCAAAACTCTATCATTTTTTTCTTCTGGATATGGAAAATAATGTAATGAAGTTTAAAAAGTAAAACAAAGGCAAGCCAACACTGCAGTGTCCAGACCTTTAATTTGCTGGCTTCAATATTTAAAGTCCTGGCACTGCTTTAACAGTTTCTTGCCTTACTTTTGTTGGCCAGTTCACACCTCCGTCCCTTTCAGACTTGATACAGAGAGTATAGCTATTCTGTTCCACTGAAAGCTCATCTATATAGCTTCGTTTTTGATTTTTCATATCAATCAAGTCCTGAAGATTATAGCATGGAATATCTGTTAGGCATCAACAATTTTTTTTTTTAATATTAACACCTCGTACAGTGCACATTGTACATAGAGTAAAGTAGCTTAGTAAACTCCAGTACAATTTCAATCTTCAGACTCAGTGCAGACATTACGTTTTTCGAAATTTTCAAATGCCGACACTATTTTTTCTTGTAAACAGCGAAGTTTCATATCATCTTGAGCTTTAAAAGGGCGGTATGATAGAAGAATATACAGTATCAGATAAAAATGAGAGACTACAGTATTTGCTTTTAATCATTGCCTCATAACCTTATAATTCAATTTCAAAGAGCGGAACTCGTGTGTGTGCATCTGCAAAAATACTTCGATATTAACTGCCCATAAGTGTGTGCATGAAAGATGCAAATTCATAAAAGGGAAGTGTTCATATTATTTGATTTTTATCCGTTCAATCATTCGAAATGTCGCACAGCGTACTCTTTTGATTAAAAAAGTTTGTTCGAATATAGGCAAACAGACAGATGTCGACTGTTGGACATATTCATCGGGAATGTTTAAAAACGTTTGATTTAGCTATTAATAAATAAGCCCTATTTATTAACGTTTTAATGCACTCGGGAAAAATTATAAACGGAATTTTTATCTATAACTCATTGCATAATAAGAAAATCAATTAATATTTTCATAAAGTTTCAATGTTTGCGATCTGATTACTTAGAAAGTCTTCTGTTTGAGTGGGTTGCTCATTACATGCATTGTTTACTACCAGAAGTGGAAACTTTTAATTCTGTGTTCACAATGACGTTAAATTGAATTCGAATGAGACTTGCTGCGTTCCCTTTCTCTCCCCCAAAACCTAACCCATTGTGAATAATGCTTGTAAACTTTTCTCCCCACCACACAATGGCAAAGTTAACATTTTGTAGTGTCTCCTTTATTAACTTTCTTTCCCTAACACAAACAAACATCCATTTAGTTAACAGTTCGCTGGAGACTAACATTCTGGTGGTCCACAGGCCAGCCGACAA
Organism: Mastigoproctus giganteus; assembly: GCF_048544385.1. Lineage (NCBI taxonomy): Eukaryota > Metazoa > Arthropoda > Arachnida > Uropygi > Thelyphonidae > Mastigoproctus > Mastigoproctus giganteus. Next base: position 14,606,484 of record NC_143583.1, read on the forward strand.
TTAAATATTCAATTAAGTACAAAACCACGTAATCAACGCAACAGAAATAATCGTTAGAGAGAATGAGGGGTAATCATTGGCAACATCTAGCAGATGGGCGAGCGCGAATCGAACGCCATTCCATGCCCGCGCTCTCTACCCTGTCACACCAATTTGCTTCTTTCGAAACTACCCTCCAAACATCTTTTTACCCCCCCTGCTTCACCACTTCCCCCGTCTGCTAGCCCCCCCCCAGGAAATGCTCCGCCTGATTTTCCTCTAAAGATATGCCTTTACAAAAACGGGGGGAAACGTCTCATTCTGTTTCTGCTTAACTGATTTCCAATAACCAGTAAACAGTAGGGACGTTGGTAGTCAGCGAAAATCTGTTACCAGTCACAGCTGGGAGGAAAAAGCCATCCTCTTCTGACAGCAGCCCCTTTCATTCACCGTGAACACAGCATCGTCTCTTTCTTCTTACACATTTTTCCGAAGACAACTGGTTTTACCAACGCTAGCAAGATCCTGTTCGTCCGCATTACGCGTGGAAAACGGGCACTACTTTTCCACTCCAGCAATTGGATTGAATAAGTGAATTTTCCTTTCATCGGAATAGCGATATGAGTCTCTTACATGGAAGACGCGTGTTATCTGTCAAACAGAAGCAGCTGATACGACATCGATTTTGAAACCATCAGCATAAGATGTTCTTATTGATACCATTTATTACCATGAGGGTACCGATCCGTCCTCCTTTTTCATTCACGTGCTTTATGACCATCTTATTTCTTCTCCCTTTACCCTCCCTCCCATGAAAGAGATCCTAATTATAACGTCTTCGATGACTATTAAAGAAAATGAGGCGGAATATCTTACATTTACGGAAGAGTGATGACCCCAATCGTGTCACCGGTGGGTTTCAAGTACTCGGATTATTTTAAGTATTATCTATTTGGCTTCGATGTAGAGGAAGAAGATATTGGAATTCTAAGGTCTTTTAAATAAATGACGAACCTCTAGGGTCCTCAGTAAACATTAGTACCAACTTATCCGTTTAATTTTGTTTCCGATGGCATAAAGAGAAGAAAGAATTCAAATATCGACTGATATTTTTCTTTACGCTCTCTTACTAAGACTTGAATTTTTAACATCTTAAGACCGGAACTGTTTGCTCATATTCGGCGCTTCTTGGAGATTAAAAAAAATAATAAAATAAACCCTTTTAGCTGTAATAAGTAGGAATTAAATATTACGAGAACCTCCTGGCATAACCTGAAAAGATAATATTAAATCTAAATACAAGATCAGAAAATAAAGTCCCGTTGCCTCTTCTGATATTATTATAAAGATAATGTATATAAGTAAGATCTAAGGCTGGTCTGCATGTTTGGGGATTTAAAAACTGACTCGGACTTTCTCAGGGTAAATTACATCTTTATTTTAAGCGAAAATACTTTCAAAGTTAATGCACACAAATCAGTACTCGAATTGGGCTAGAATACTGTGTAATCGTACTTTTTTAAATTAAGTTCAAAGTACTCGTTTTTGTTAAACTTATAAAAAATTAAATAGCACTACGTTGGGGTATACTAATAATTAATCATGGTGAGCCAATGTCAGAACCAATGAGAACTTATGCATAATGTCTGCAAGTGTTGGACAAAATTTGACAAAAAATATATTTACATTAGCCTTCGCGATGTTAATATTTTCAGTTCAAACACTGACAAAAATACTTATGCGAGTCCATTAAGAACTATACTCAAATGGAAAGTAGAGACAATGAAAGGCAGACCTGTTTAGGGTTCAGCAGAAACGTGCTAGAGGAGTAGAGAGTAAATGGGTGTGGGCAGTGAGTGTCCAAATATGGACGATCAGCAGAATGCTCTCACGACATCGGGTCTCATGGGTCATTATACGCGCTACCAATAAGAGAGGGCCGAACAGATTGTTGTCGAAGATAAACTGTAGAGTCACCATTACTAGCCGGAAACAAAGAAGATGAACTTGTAGTGAAAGCAAAACCTTTCCACAGCCAAGTAATACTCACGACATTCGAAGAGTCTATACGAGCTTATTGACACCTTTTTTTTTTTTAATCTTCGATCACTACTTCTCATATAGTTTCTGCTTTCTACCACAATGCATCATGAAAAATACTGTACACTACTGCGAAAATAATACACTATTTTCTGTAGGTTATAAAGGTCGAGAGTCGAAGCTGGTGTCGCATTGCTAACTGCATGTGTTTTGACATGTAGCAAAATACACTAGACGAATTTCACTGGGAGGCGCTCATATCGTCTGTAGAAACTAAATCTCTCTCTCTCTCTCTCTCTCTCTCTCTCTCTCTCTCTCTCTCTCTCTCTATCGATGTAATCAGAAAATCTTTGACCCTTTAAAAACTCTAAAGGTAAGTGTTTTCACATGGAGATTATAAAAATTACAAGGGGCCCTCGCGGTAGCGCGGTGGTTATAATCACCGTTCTGTGACATCGGATGTAAAAGGCCTGAGTTCGAATCCCATCAGTGACGCCAGAGGAGTTTTTAATTGGCTTTTCTCAGAATGTGACTGAGTTAGTCAGTCTCAGAATGCATGGTTTTATCTTTCGGAAACTCGGGCTTTTCGTCTGGAAAACACAAAACTGACTGAAGAATGCGCAATATACTTATGCCCCATAGCCTTAGTTGTTTTGGCACTTAGCACACAACATCAAACGCCAACAAAATGGTTTAAGGGGCACTTACTTTCAATCTACGCGAGAGAAAAAAAAAATCCTCTTCTTCTTAGGATTTATTCAGTTATTACAACTGTTCTTCTCAACCTAACATTGAAAAGTCATTCCTTTATTCTTTATGTTTTCCATTTTCTTCTATCTTCCCACTCTCCCTCCACTAGTCCTCTTTTATTCATGGCTGCTCTCACACCTTCTATCCACGTCCTTCTTGGTCTTCCTCTCTTTTTTCTTCTCCCTGGCATCCATTCTATGGCTCCTCTGGGCAATCTTTCGTCCTCCTCCATTCTCTTCAAGTGGCCAAACCACTCCAAACTTTTCTCCTCTGTTTTATTAATGATGGGTTTTTGTTCATTCATTGTATTCCTTATCACGTCATTTGTAACTTTTTCAGTCCTAGACTTTCTTACCGATCTTCGCCAAAAACCCGTCCCAACGCCAGTAATTTATTTTTTATTTTTTTTTTGTCTTTCAGTTAAGGTCCAAGTCTTACAACCGTATAATAAAACACTTTGTAATATTGCATTATATATTTGATGTTTAGTTTTGTTAATAATATTTTTATTCCATAGCACAGAATTAAGCATTCCTATGACCTTTCTAACTTCACCCAGTCTTCTCTCAATTTCCTGTGCAGATGATCCATCAGCCTGGATATTTGCGCCGAGGAATTTAAATTGCTGTACAGTTTTCACCTGTATTCAATCTAAATCCAGAACATCCTCACTTCTATTCATGTACTCTGTCTTATTAAAATTAACTGTCAGTCCCCATGTTTTTAAATGCTTCTAGTAACTTTCTGTGCATGTAATTTTCATCTTCACCATCCTGTGCTACCACATCTTGGTCGTCTACAAACAGTAGATTGTAAAGGTACTTATTCTGACCAAGGGAACACCCATTGAACTGCACTTCTGTGACCATGGTCTTAGAACAACTTCCAGGTACAGCTTAAATATAGTAGGTGACAAATAGCATCCTTAAAGTAGTACTTTGGAAGTCTTAAATTTTCTTGGTATTTTTGAACCAATTTTTATACAGCATGTATTGTTCTTGTAGATTCTTCTAATTATTTCGATTAATGGCTGGCTTATTGACATTCTTTCATAGCCTTCCACAGAAGATTTCTTGACACATTATCGTACGCTTTCTCTAAGTCTATGAACAGCATACCTACATCTTGGTTTGTAGCCTGACATTTTTTGACAATTTGCTTAATAGTGAATAAATGGTCTATACATGAACGTCTAGTCGAAAATCCACTCTGTTCCTCAGAAATAACAATCTCTTGTTCTAGTTTTGATTTTAACACTTTTCCAAATAGTTCGACACTAGAAAAAATCGGCAATACAACCCCTCCCCCCCAAAAAAAAACATGATACAAAAGGTTTGTATCATCTTTTTGCAATTACGTTGTAGTTTGGTCATCATCATCATCAGCTATTTTCAATCCATTGCAGGATGAAGGCCTCTCCAGCTATATTCCCGTTACTTCTGTTTTGTGCAATGTCCATCCATTTACTGAACTCTTGAATTCCATCTGTCCATCTCCGTTGTTATCTTCCAGATTTTTTTTAGCTTAGCTCCTCTTGGGTACCATTCTGTTATTTTCTTAGACCATTTGTCATGATGTCTTCGAGCTATGCGTCCTGCCCAAGTCCGTTTCAGTTGTTTAGTTTCGATAAGAATGTCCTTTACTTGTATTTTCTGCCTAATCCATGTGTTTCTCTTCTTATCCAACAGTCGGATACCTAATATAATTCGTTCCATTCTTCGCTGTGTAGTTTCGCTGTGGCTTCAGAATTTGGTGTAGTTGGCGTACAGTATGCATGTTGGCCTCCGTAGCCGAGTGGTCAGAAGCGGGGTGCAGTAGCGTACGCTCCTTGAGTAGACCGGGTTTCAAGCCCCTGGCTGCTAAATACGGTCGATCTGCCAACCCGCACTGGACCAGCGTGGCAGATTATGGTCCATTTCCCTCAGCATGAATTGTTGAGGAGGCTTCCATCCTGCAGTGGGTTGATAATGGCTGTAGTTTACCTTTTTTTTTGTTTTATGCATGGCAGAATAGTCGCTGTTTTCTTCAAAGAGAACCCTACCCTCCTGCTTAACCCACTCCCTTTATCATATTTAGACTATCATCTAACATATCTAAGTAGACAGACCAGCGTAGAGGCTTCTTTTAAAATGAACATTTTAGAAATATTTCAACTTCCTAATGTATTTTAAATTGAGAGATAGAAAGAGATGCGCATTGAAAATAGAATAAAAATCAAAGGAAAAATTAGCTGACTATGATGTGGAGAACTGATATTTAGTTCAGAAATTTAATTAAAGGCACTGAGAGCTCATATCCATGAAAAAGTTTTGTTTCTTTCTTCCATTTTATTTTAGCATTGATGGTGAAAGTCACAAAGGATTTTCATCCAGCCTTTCTGAAAACCCTTTTTAGTACATTAAACTTTTCTTTTATATATGTTTTATTATTAATTTTGCGACTCTCAAAGGTAATCAAGGAATTTTCTGTAATTTAAGTACAATTTTCTGAATTTCTTCTTAATAATCATTCACTATCTGCTTTAAGTACTTCGTGTTTCTGTGCCACAAACAGTAATACCCTTAATGTTTGTTACGCAAGGCTTATCACTAATCTATCAACTAAAAAAGGAAACGAATTAATGCGAATAATAAATGAAAGAGAATATTAAAGTATTTACACCCGAAATCCAGTAAGAAATTAAAGAAATCACAATAATTAGCTGTCACGGGTCTTGAAAGCGATTGGTAAAAGTAAACAGTACTTCAGCAGATTCAGTAAATACCAGAAAAATATATTTCATTAAACATCAAACAGCTCAGACACGACGGAAAATAAAGACACGGACGAAGCCTTAAGTTTCATTGAGCACGTTAAGTAAAAAAGGAAAGTGCGTTTTTAAGAATTTCGTGGCGAGTGGCTTAAAGAAAAAATTTCAAAAAGCACTTTTATAAACAAGAGCGTATAAACTATTCTTGTTAGCTGTTCTTCAAAATTTAAATGTACAAAGAAAAATCTCTCTCTGGCAGAACATTTCCGAAACCAGATAGATAAAAACGTTTTATTTGATTTACATAGACCACGCCTGAGACCAAGTAACTCAAGCACGTTGTGAAAAAGCAGATAAAAATTTCTCGCGTCATTAATGGGATTCCAATCCAGGCGCCCTCGTGGGTAGCACAGTTGGTAGGATCGCCGTCCTCTCCACACCCTGAAAAGACCTGAGCTCGAATCCCGTACATGACGGGAGGAATTCTTAAGGGTCTTTTTCACAACGTGGCCGAGTTAGTTGGGCTCAGAAGAGGACAGTATGGTTTTTTTTTCCCCGGAAACTCGGGTTTTTCGACCAAGAAACAGAACAGAAAATCAACCTCAGAACACACGCAATTTACAGACAATATACACTGAGCAACATCATCTTAGTTGCTGATGCTCCTAAAAACCCAACAACAACAACCAATCCGGTCTTTGCCACCAGGTGTGGGGAGGACAGTGCTAATGTGCACTGTGCTACCGCGAAACAGAAATGGTCGCAACACTGATCCACCTTCAAGTAGGTCCATTTTTGACTACTCTCTCTCCTGTCTTTAGATAGCCATTGATACGATGAAGAATCTTTCTTTAAACCCAATTTGCTCCAATTTATGTAATAGCTTTTCATGGGGAGCCGTATCGAAAGCATTACTGAACATAAACGTGTCAAAGTTGTTTCTTGCATCCAAATTTTTTTTTTTTTACTTCATAACAATTAACTATAGTGATCAGGAAAGACTTCCCCTTCACGTACGCATGCTGCGATCCATTGAGGATACCATTCCTATGTCCTGTATGGTCCTGTATTATATTTTTAGCCAGAAGTTCCGTGATCTTTGTTGAAAGCGAATTCAGTGGCTGCCCATCACGGCTTTCGCACAGCGTTTATGGATATGAGAGACAATTGCACTTCTCCAGACCAGGAGTATCGCTGCGGAGTCTAATGATTATTACATGAACGTCCCGAACAGAATCATGCACAATATTGTCGACTTACATTGCCTTACTTTACCTTCACTTAGCTTATTTCTGTCCTATAAACTCTTTGCACAGATTGTTATATCGCTTTATTTACAATAGTCTGACTCTTTATCACTGATTCCTTACGGATCGAATGGTCTTTCAAATTAAAGTAAGTTGCAAAGTACCTATTTACCTCGTATACCACTTTTCGTGAGTTTTCTTTGAAAAAATTACGGTTCAATCAATAAAGGACCTATTTTGATTCACTTTGTGTTCGTAAAAAAGAATGAGTTCCAAAAGGTTTCTCATTCGAACCTTTATTATTTAATGCTTATTTAAAAAAAAATGCGTTACACCATATTAGAACACGTAAGGATGTCTTGAATCCGTGATGTATTTAATTTTCTCTGGCTTTTTTCCTGGTAGGATTATTTCTTTGAAATATGCACTAAATAGAAATTAATGCATTTTAAAATTATTGCATTAATGCATAACATTTGAATTTATAAATGCAAATTAAAATTATAGCGGACTCAGCTGAACTCTAGGTAATTGTACACAATAATATATGAACTCGCGTGGACTGACAAATGCTACGTTCCACTGTATTGCACCACAAATATTCAATGGGGTTGATGTCGGAGGAATTTGGAAGTCGAGGGGAACACACGAAATTGTTGGGTATGATCCTCAAACAAATCCGGAAAAATGCAGGTCTAACGTAACGGGGCGTTGTCTTGTTGAAAGGGTCTAGTCACCATATAGAATTAAACTTGGCAAAACAATGCCCAGGTAGGATCTTGCGGTGTGGGAGAGTGTTCAATGGGGACAAGGGGAGCCAGTGATTTTTTATTTCTTAAGTTAGGGTAGTCTCAAGCCAGGGTAGTTTGCAAGTTAGGGTAGTCTCAAGCCAGGGTAGTTTTCAAGTTAGGGTAGTTAGTTTGCCATAATCATATGGCAAACGCGCCTTATGATTATGCATTACCACATAAGTTGGTTTCAGTCCATACTCAGTATAAAACTTCGTAATCAATGAATACAAATCAATGGAAGATTGCAGCATTTTATCCACCATGGTGCAGCGCAAGGAGCTGAATCATAAACTAGTATTATATCCTCCAAATTGCAGCGCAAGGAATTGCGCAAAACGATTACCATAGCTTCTATATTACAGCACAAGGAACTTCAGAATGCATCTTGAGGAAATGCATCTTAACCGATTACCACCTGTTATCAATATGCAATATGAACTGTCCCTAGTGAGTAGCACAGTTGGTGGAATCGCCATCCTCCCTGCATCGGGTGCAAAAGACTTGAGGTGGAATCCCGTCGATGACGGCAGGAATTTTATGGGTCTTTTTCACGATGTGGCTGAGTTAGTCGGTCTCAGCCGAGGATAGCATGGTTTTATATCCCGGAAACTCGGATTTTTAGTCCAACATTCAGAAATCGACCTCAGAACACACGCAATTTAAAGACGATATATACGGAGCAACATGGGCTTAGTCGCCGATACTCCTAAACACCCACCAACAACAATGACAACTGTTGATCCTACAGGCGCAGCAATATGAGCTGCATCCATATGAATTGATGGTTATAATTACCATCAATTTACAACACCATCCAGACTAGGAAAGCAAAACTAAGAGAGGTGCATTATGGCTATAGAAGACGATACGCCAAAAACTAATAAATAACAACAACAACAACACAACACAACACCATGAAATGTATGCTGAAGGCACTATAATCCACCATTCTTCTGCATTAATCGCCATATCCCTCTAGAAGTTTGTTTCTTTATTTCCAATGGTGTTTCCCCACAAAATTCTTGTGCCATCCAACTTTTTGGCTAGCTTAGGCAATCTTTCCTAACCAAATTAAACTGTTACAGGAAACCTTCAAATATTCTTTCATTTCAGATCATCTATATATCAGCCGGAGCCACTACATATCAATGTCTTTCTGACGCAATACGTTTGCATATTTTATTCCTGAAATCCAATTTTCAAAAGTACGAACATTGTTTGTTTATGTATATTTTGTTTCTGAAATGGTGTAACAATGCCGCAGGTCCCACCGCAAGCATCCCACCTTCATACCATGATACCACAGGCATGTTTCCGTCTAACTGTGCGGTCTGATTGCTGCTGTTCACTTACTTGCCATCGAGTATGCACCTATCCGTCAACATTGTGAAGGTGGAATCTTGATTTATCAGACCAGGCGACTCTTTTCCAGTTGTCCAATGTCCAGGAACGGTGATCCCTTGCTCACTACAAGGGTAGGTGTCCATCAACATGGGCGAATGAACAGGAAGCCAACTCCATACTCTATCCACAAGAGCCTCCGCTGGATGGTATGGTCAAAAATATTTCTCTTTACGTCCTGGCTGTATTCTGCCGTGAAATGAGGGATCGTGATCGTCTATTGTCCCGGACATCAGGTGCCAACCACCGCTCACCTCGACTGTCAACCAGTGGTAGCTTCCCCTTACCGTTACGCTGCATATTGTGTCTCTAAACTGAATTTATTCTGGGCCTATTAGTCTATTTTATGGACAAAAAACTCGAGTTTACAGGAGAAAAAAGCCGATAAAAATTCCTCACGTCTGTTGGAACCAGAGGTTTTCCATCATCTGTGATGGCCGATGGAAAGCTCTCTGAATTATGCTATCTTATTCAATTTTGCAATGTCTTCTTTGAGGAGAAAAAAATTAAACCACAAAAGTGCACTCGTACTTCAATCCTTTTAAAGTTTGTATTTAAGATCAGTGGTGATCTCTCCAAAAAATGTGTTACTTAATGAATATAAACACAGTCGATAACGCTAAGTGTATGAAATTCAAGAAGATCGTTTTAAAATGCATCTGAGATTAAAAAAACATCAACGCTTTTATTTTAAAGCACTTAGCATAAGTCTCTCTTAATAGCCAACTTATTCTGCGTTATCAAACTCTCCAAAAGCACCTTTCGTGTTTGTAGAAAATATTGAAGAATGGATTTTAGCAAGTTTTGTCTCTATTATTTACGAAACGTATTTCGCTTTGTTCATTTGATATCGTTCAATCTTCATCTTGCATCCGGAGCTTTTCATTTAGAATTATCCCATTTTCTATCCGAACAACGGGAAAAGCGAATTCAGTTTCACAAACCATTTCACTTACGCCTTTTGACTTATTGAAATGCACAGTCAGAAAGCGAGCGACAGACAGAAAGAGAAGCGTAATATTCTGTCGATTTTACCAACTGATTTTTCAATCGATCCGTGTCCCGAAAATGCCCTTTAGTAAACATTATAAAACCTATTTCCTATTACCACTTTTCAAACTCCCTCTCCGATAATAAATAATACGCAGGACTTATAAATGTATCTGTCTTCTAGAAAGCGAACGAATTAACTGAGCATCCCCCGACTATTCTTTAGACTGCTTAATGGAAAGGAAGTTGTAGATGGCTTCTCGTTCTAGACATATTTCTGATATCGAACATTCGGTCCGTCATCTCTAAAAAAATGGCCCCTTCATCAACTCTCCCCTTCCAAGGTTCTTTGCTGCTTTCAAGAATATTTGGAATATTCATTTAACACATTTTACGAGTGCTTGTAGGGTCTTGATCACCCTTGCTGTTATCTTAAGAAGTCTATTAATCATATGAAAAGCGCCTTCCCACTTGAGTAGCATGTTAGAAAATGCTTGATTCATATTTTCCTCACTCCTGGAATGGTTTTGTAGTTAGCTGAAGTATTCAGAAATAATGGAATCATTTCACCAAGAGAATGAAGGAAGCGAAGTCAGAACTGGTACCACTTTAATATCCTGCAATCGTATGACTCCAGAAATGATAAAATAAGCTGTATCTCTTAGTATACCTTCGTGTAATAATACAAAATTGTTAATAACCATGCATATGTGAGGTGTACCAGTTCGCGATGTTGTAGATATACCCATCCACAAAGCTCAGTAAGCTGCTATTAATGAAAAATTATATTGAATATTCCTTTGGAAAAGACTAGATTCTTTATGCATGATTATTTTAATATACATTAAGTGCCCGGAAATATATCTACACTATCCTCTCAAAAGTATGGGATCACCAATGTGTTGAAGAAAATGGATTTTTCCTGAAGAAATCAATTTGTGGATCCACCTCTTTTTTTGAATGGCGCCATTTATTCTTTGTGAAAGATTTTCGACCAGGTCGACAAGAAAGATTTTCTTGTCGACCAGTAGACAAGGTAAAGCCCTCGTCGGTAGCACAGTCGGCAGAATCACTGTTCTTCCTACACTGGGTTGAAAATTCCTGAGTTCAAGTCCCGTCGATGATGGCAGGAATTTTTTATGAGTCTCTCTTTCACAAAGCGGCTGAGTTAGTCGGTCTCAGGCGAAGGGTTTTCGTCCAGAAAACAGAAAATGGACATCGGAACACATGCAATTTACAGACCATATACAGCAGCAACGTGGCCCTACTCGCCGATGCTCCTAAAATCGCAATAACAACAAGAAGGTAAATGAAAAGATCCCCCCCCTTCCGTGTGCTTGATAAGAGCAGTTTCGATTTTTTTTCTTCTCTTAATTCTTTTTAATACTTTCGAGGGATAATAAAGTATCATTTAAATTTGGCTCACATCGAACCACAAACACGAGTTATAATGGGGTGGTGAGTTAAGAGCGACCTGCCAAAATAAAAATATACCCATAGGATTGCCTTAGAGTTTCTGGACAAGTTCCATAAGTTCTGTATAAACCAGATCTAATCTGACAGATGAATACAGACATACACAGATATGGCATGTTGTAAAATGTAAAATCAATTAAAATTTGTCTATTATATTAAGACCTTTGGGACACACAAGCACAAAGATCTTAATAAGACAGAATAGATGAATTTTAACGATTAATATAATCTATGATTTTTAAACGATCAATATCAAAACGAACTTCGATGTTCGCCATGCACAACTGTCCCCCATCCCCACAATACCTTATCCTACTATTCTCAGTACACCTTTCCATTGCAGATGGCCTTCAGACTGCGTCTGCTGTCATAGTTTCCATGGCTACATTTATTTATTAAGTGCATTTTTCACTCCATGTGCGAAAAACAACAAAGAATCATTTTCTATCGAAAATAAAATTTTAAATCTCGGGGAAATTTATTCTGCTGTGATAACGCGATTTATTTGATTGAATTTACTGAAAATGGTCGGACAGCGTCTGTCTTTCATCTCTTCGAGGGATGCCAAATATTCAGTTTCCGTAAAGGGGGCAGACGGGCTGAGGAAAATTTCTTAACTGCAGAATCTCATGATTGATGAGACAGGCATGATTACTATAACAACAAAATCTCGTTACAAGCTCATCGCACGCGTTGAAATGAAACAGGCTACATTTACTGGCCGTGAAGGGATGCTACGAGTGACGTACGAACCATCCTTAAGGTAAAGATGGAGATGCAAACAGTTACCATTCGCACGCTTGTCACAGACTGGGCGTAATTTTCTTCTACACCCCTTGCGCATCTACTAATCTCTCAGGTGAGAATCTCTGTGTGAACGATTAACCGCACTTCCACCTTGACGTGTGCTTGATAAGAGCAGTTTCGATTTTTTTTCTTCTCTTAATTCTTTTTAATACTTTCGAGGGATAAACTGCCCCCTGCCACCCCTACCTCAGGTGGATAAGCTGGGCATAGAAAGTAGGACATCCATCAGATCATCGCGAGCCCAACTTTCATATTCATGGCCGCCCCGCAGTTAGTATGGCGTCCGCAAGGGAACTTTCCGGTCATGTCTTAGATCGGATATTACCTGCGAGAAATACATTTACAGGAAGTGAAAATAAATACCGTGGAATTTATCACTTCACACACAGTAACGTTATTAATAGCTTGTTTTAACACCTAGGCTTAGCGAAATGGTTTCCTGTTCATTTATCAGTCGCTTCCCTGTGCGATGTGCCAGTTTTCCTCCATCTAGAATGATGGAATGATAATATTTCAGTTGCCACTTAGGACAGCTACGCACTGTAGAAGTGGATGGCGCAAACACAGGAAATGAAAGAAGATAAAATTATGAAGCGAGATAAGAACGGGAAATATGTGTGTAAGTTGAAAGATATGAAAATAGGAATTTTAAAAATTGAGCACGTTGAAAAAATATACAAATTTCATTTCTTGAAGCATTGCTGTTAGATCCTTATAGATGGAAGTTTTTTTTTTTTTTTTTTTCCAAATATAAAAAGTACATGAAATTGGATTCTCGCCTGACCATCTTTCCCGGATATGAAATAACTCAGAAAAGTATGAAAACATTTTTCCATTGAACAGTTTTATGTCGGTTTTACATTCAATAATTGTTAATTCATTTTGGAACATTAAAAGAAAAAGTACAAAAACGCATCTTATGGATTAACCAAACAAATCAAAAAAATATATATGAAGGTAAGTTAATTGAAGAAACCAGCATAACAAAAAGGGTAAATAACAGACAAGGTGGTGTTCCATCTACGCTAATGGCTCAACAAATTGCTGTAGTAGAGCGAAATATAAAAGTTGATAAAAATCCGTCCACTGGATGTTGCATTGCTACATGCCAACGGACGGACGGACATGGAAAAGACAACAGACGTATTACGCAATCATGTTAACGCGCCTAAAAACAGAAGCTCCTTCTTTATTCGCAGAATAAACTTTAGTTATAAATGTACATTATTTTTCAATTAACGAAACGACTGATGTGGCAACATCCTCATTTCCTCTACTAAATTTTAGACTTTGGAAATATTTGGAAATTTTACACCACGAAATTAGAGCACAAAAATCACAGACTTTTGCATAAAGTGAACCAAGATTATTTTGGTGCTAGAAAGCTAGAATGGCGAATAAGCAAAATTGGCGACTGAGCAAAATCCTGTCTCTTGTCTGGCCAAGAAAAGCGCTTCTTGCACCACTTCATAAAAAACCTAGACTAATGAAACAATTTATGAAAGCCATAGATAAACAAGGAAGCTGTTTTTAGTATATGTTTCGAAGAGCATCTTTGTGATACAGTTAATTCTTCCCAAAATTGGTTTTTCCACTCATAATTTGAACATTTTTTATAGCATCATTTTTAGATAAGCTCTTATCAACTGAGTAAATAAAGCTTGCTGCGTAATTTGCCTTCGTCTAATGGATAATATACACTCACGTTGTTTATAACGATAAACAAGCCAATGAAATGTAAGATATTTTCAGCGTGTGTAGAAAATGAAATCGGAGAAAAAATACGTACACAGAAAGGACGTGTTACTTTATCCGAAGTATTTCTGTAATCAGGCGAATTCGAGTAAACGCATTTTCAGTTCAAGGAGAATGTTCAAATGGTGTAATATTGTTTTCATCGGCATTTGCGCTGCCATTGCATTGGTCACGTTCTAATGATCGCGAACTCCATCAAAAGAAAATGCCTTTGAAACTATCAGTAGACCCATTAACTCGTCTAGCCATTGTAGATGGAGGTAAACTAATTTTTAAAATGTCTCATTTTCCCAGCAGTATGCCGTGGCAATTTTCAAGGCATTCTTAGCAAATTCCTAGCCAGATAACGTTGTGAATTCTACTCTGTAATTTCACACCCACACGTTTATAGTAACCTTCTTGACCTCCTTTACGAGAAATTCCTTCTTTTCCAAGAATGAATTTCAAATGCAAAAATATATGTTCCCATAATTATTATCGCTGTTTAAAAAATAAAATAAGCAAAGTAAACAATAACCCACCATTCCCTTTCATAAGTTTCTGTTATGAAGTTGCATGCAGGGTGGCTGTAATTAAAGGTAGCTACTACAGTGCATTTGCAGCTAAAAGTAAGTGACAGAAAACTTTCATATTGGTTAGGTAGGATATGGAGAAGATGCCAGGGACAGGTATGTGGTTGATCGTTTGCAAATTAGATTCGCTTTAATTGGATGAAAGTATTGCGACAAGAATTGATTCTGCGTAGAACAATAAGGAAATAATATTAAAAGAGAATACTGTAGACGGGACAGGTGCCGAATCAAGGATTCTTTGGAACCAGGCCTTTTCCCCTTATCGAAAATACCTGATTCGAATCCCACCTCGGCAGAAAGATCTTTTGTGGCGTTCTTTCAAACCTTCATAGAGTTACTCATTATCTGGCGAAGGCTTCATGGTTTTTCTCGCTGAAATCTGGAATTCTCCTCCTCCAAAAAGGGATTAACTCAGCCATTTTTATCACACGGGATTCTAACCCAGGCTTTTTTCCACACGGTGTGGATCGTAACCACTGTGCTAACTGCCAAGGTTGCAAAACAGGAAAATTATGGTTAACCTGAATTGGACACAGAACCACAGTCTACACAAGGTGACGTCTGCGAAAGTAAATCGCTTCTACAAATATTTTATTGTTCTTCGTTTAAGAATGAACGTTCTTTGTTAATGCATAGTGCAATTATTTATTATGCAATGAATGAATACCCGATTATTTCAAATTATTTACTTCAAAAATGGATATAATTTGAATTTTCAAAAATATAGAGCGAGATTTAAAGAATATTATTAATGCACACTAACTTTTACACCGCATATTTCAAAGAACCTTATAGTGAAAAAGGTTGCTTTTGTATTGCGGTTTTGTATTGGTGTTCACTTTTCCCAGAAGTGTCCGGATACTTTTGGAATACAGTGTATTTATTGGAAGAGCTAAAAGTCACAACACAAAAATCACAACAGAAGATTTGTTACTGGTTAAAGAAGTGATTTCACTGCAAGTCAAGATGCATCTCCGAGTTGCTGAATTGAAGATAAAAAAAATCAACGTGATTTCCGTTGGAAACTCTTACGTTCCTCAGAAGAATATAACCCTCCTGCAGTATTCAAAGATCAGATATTGCAGAACACTTCTATTTCAATATCCTAAACAGTTAAAGAAACTTAATAAATTTGGAATTAATCAAGAAAGAATTCATCATGAAAGATAAAAAACGAAGTTCTAAAAATATTAAAATTCACTCTTTCTCTATTAAAAAAATGTATAAAGCTCTCTTTCCATGTCTTTATTTATTTTTATTTTTTACTCTTCTCCACTTAAATCTGTGATTAGTTATGAATTTAATCCATCAGTTAGGTGTGGAACTGCATTGCAGAATATATATATATACTGTATACACATATACTTATAAAATTCAAACCAACTGTACAGAACTTTGACCTTTCAATATGTACTCTACGTTATGGCATCAAATATTTGTTGCGATTGAAAATCTTGAAACGAATAATCGAGAAGAAAAGATGACTGCCACCATCACTTGGATTTTACAAGTTTGAATTCCAAAATTCACGTTGTCAGCTCCTTGTCTTTGGCAAATCGATTCGAAGACATTGAGGTATGGGTTTTCTTAGGTTTTGGGAGGATTTCAGAGAGTGAGAGAGAGAGAGAGAGAAAGAGAGATGGAATGCGTGTGTGTGTGTTAACAGTGGCCAATACAATGGATGAGAAGGTGATGATAAATGACCAGGTGGAAGCAATAGCTGGCACACATGGAGATGCCACATAAAACAATTGTAACAACGCAAGAAAGAAATGTTTTAAAAAACATGATCGGATCTGCTCCTACATCACCGTCAAGCGATGCGTATAGCATGGAAAACCCAATAGGCCGTATCTTCAAGCGTTTGACTTTGAGCCACTCGTAGACTCGGTATGATGACGCACCGGACACCAGAAAACGACAAAAGCCACGTGCAATTTCACAGTTATAAGGACTCGAGAAGTACATATATGAAAATAATTTTGAAGTTTATTTTTTTTATCCAAAAAGCAGATACAATGCAAGTTATGTTCTATATACATTTAAAAAAAATGGAAAGAAATGTGAAAAATCTCTCTTTCACTTATATAATGTACATATAAACCTCAAAATTTGTAACCCGCTTAATGGTATATGGATTTTCGTGGAAAAGTCCTCATAACATAGGAGGGGAAGTGTTATCCGGATGGCCGCGTGTGGACTGATGTTAGATACTTGCATTAGAACATTCAAGGTAGCGAAACAAGAAAAAAAAAAAGCAGAAAGAAAATACTTGTCTATAATTTGATAAATTGTTAAGTTTAAAAAGATGAAATGCGATACTCGATAATGATTCTTCTCAGCGTAATATAAAATAGACACATAGCTTTACAATCAAACACTATTCTTCTCCAATCCAATCCATGGATCAAGGCATCATCATGGCCTTCAAGAGTCTGGACAAAAGGTCATTTATTAAAGACCATCGTGTTGGAGGAGGCTGAAAATGAGATGCAAGACACAAAAAGAAAGAGGGAATTGCAAAATAAAAAAAGAGCCGTAAAATTTGGTTTGTCTAAACAATCTTTATAAATGGTTGGAACAACTTTTGTTTGATGAAGGGGCCATTACGACTTGGAAGGTTATAAGGCTGCGCAGTATGTTATTAGCAGGAGAAAACTGCAGCAGTTCAAGGTGCTGAATTATTTTATTTTGGAGGGAGAAAAAGAGAGCAGTAGCAAAATGAGATCTCAGAAAGACTCAACTGTTATACTCAAACAAAACTTTCTACTCCGTCCGTTAAGAGCTACATCGTCTAAAATCACGATATCATAAGCAGGACCACACTGTCCTCTTCTTTCGGCATTGAAAATAATGAATATATACGAGGTGTAGCAATAGAGTGACAGGACTGGTACAATAAAAAGAACACAAAGTGAAGTAGCTCAAAAATGGTATTATTTTTATTCAAAGTAATTACCCGATGAAATTCACCTATTCCACAATTCTAAAAATATTTGAAAAGATCAGCGAAGGCATCCAAAGAGATGATTTTCAGTTTGGCGGTTTCGTTTTTCTTTATGTCCTCATCATCCTGAAATCGCTTTCCTTTAAGAGCAGTTTCTTTCCTCTTTCTTCTTCCTCTTTCCAAAGGTGAAAACCGTCTGCGTGGGTAGCATAGTGGTATCATCACCGTCCTCCCCACACCGGGTGGAAAAGGCCCGGGTTCGAATCCCATCGATGACGCGAGGAACTTTAATGGGCTTTTTTCACTCCGTGGCTGAGGTAATCGGTCTCAGACGTAGATAGCAAAGTTTTTTTCACCCAGAAACTGGGGTTTTATGTCCAGCAAACAGACAAATCGACCATAGAACACACATTTAAAAAAATTAATTAATCTTGTGTGTGTTAATTGGCACGCAATTAACACACACAAGACACAGCACGGCAGATGAATTTAATTATTCGGGTGGCCTAAATATAATATATAAAAGGTGAAAACCTTAGTAAAGAAGAACTAAACCAACTACATTATTTTATTAGGGTCACCTGGAAATTTAATTTCAACTACTACCCATGTGTATCGTGTCTATAAATTGTGTGTTCTCTGGCGATTTGCCTGCTTTGCTGGACGTAAAACCCCAGTTTTTTCGAGGGGAAAAACCTGACTATCTACGCCTGAGAATGATTAATCAGCCACGGAGTGAAAAAAAAAAACCTAAAAGTTCCTTGTGTCATCGACGGGATTCGAACCCGGGCTTTTCCACCCAGTGCGGAGAGGACGGTGACGATACCACTGTGCTATTGCGCTGACTTTGGAAAGAAGAGGTCTGCTGATGCTAGATAGGGAGAGTAGGGTGGATAATTGATCTGTAGAATGCCGTGTTTCATCAGAAATGTCTTCACAACAAGCACCGAATAGGCGAAGAATTTTTGTGAAACAAGGAGCTGCCTTTCTGTAGAAATTGTGACCTCACGCGGGAAATGAACTTCAGTTGTATTTGAAGAACCTGTACGTAGAACCCAGCATTGACACTCTCTTTCAGTAAAATTCCTTGAAAATAACACAGTTTGTTATAAAACATGATCAGCATCGTCTTGATCCTGGACTCCTGTAAACGAAACCTTTTGGGACTTGGTGATGATTTTGATGTCCACTGTATCCCTGACAATTCGTCTCTGGCTCTTAATGAAACACCCAATTCTCATCTCCAGTGACAATATAGTCGAGGAAATTAGGATTTTCTTGATAAGTCTGGATGAAGCCTTCGCATGATGACCTCTTCGTCACTTCTGCTCATCTGTGCGGCCGAAATTGTGCACAGATTTTCCTTTCCCCTAAATCTTCACGCAGAATTTCACGGATACTTTTGAAATACAGTTTTGTAACTCCTTGTTACTCGGCAGTCTGAGAGTCAAATAACGATCCCTTGCTATAATTTCAGAAACTTTACAAAACTATCCTCAATTCGAGAGGTTGACGGACTTAAAGTTTGATCACCATAAACAGCTTTTAACATTTTATACGTTTCTGTTGCAGATTTTCCCCAGTTAAAAGCAAAATTTCCTCTTCCAAACTATCCATTTGTTACTGCATTGTAAAATCGTGACAAGGAATATTAACGCCACTGATGAAACTAGTTGTTATTTGCAATCTGTTAGCCTACTGAGCAGCTTCTGTACCATCGTCTCTCAGAGGAAGTTTGAGCTATGACGTGCCACTTCCGTTTATTTTCAAACTCATCGAACATGACCGCAACAGCGCCACTCCTGGAACTTTATTAACATACCTCCAACATATATGGAATCACCTACATCATTCGTAGAATATGCTTGACATTTGGCAAAGCATTACACTTCTGTCAAAATCATTACCATCACTTGAAGTTGTGACTTTCCCTTTGTAATCATCATAGTTGCCTTGCTTTTCGTTTAATTTAAAATAAAAATAACCACTAAATTAACAAATGACAACGTGCATCTCAGAGGTTGTTCAAAGTCTTTTCTGAAATTTATTACTGGTTAAATTGATTTGGCAGAATAACCCGGAAAAAAATATTACTTTTGCTGATGAAAAAAACCAAAAGCGTTGTGGTGAGAGTTTTATTTTGGACTCACACTAATTCGATACCACAAATATTTCCCTCGTCGCCCCTTCACTTTGTGACATTCTACGGGGAACCGAGTAATCGCCAAAGCGAAAAAAGTGAACTCATCAAAAATAATAGATTAAGAGTTAGAAGCAATTGGAAGTAGCTGTCAGCTGCTGTTTTGACCGAAAACAGAAAAAGAATATTGTAGAGAATTTACAAGAAACCCTTTTCATCATTATTACGTACCCCTCTTTTTTTTAATCTTAAATGATTATGTTTTGCTTTTTCTCTTACAAAATGTATTTCAGTATTATTAACTAAATTCACACGCTAAGAAATACGAATTTACTAGAAGAATTTCCTTCAATATTTCCCAGGAGAC
Source organism: Mastigoproctus giganteus (assembly GCF_048544385.1). Taxonomy (NCBI): domain Eukaryota; kingdom Metazoa; phylum Arthropoda; class Arachnida; order Uropygi; family Thelyphonidae; genus Mastigoproctus; species Mastigoproctus giganteus. Next base: position 14,626,495 of record NC_143583.1, read on the forward strand.
AATTTTCATAATTTTCTCCGAAAAAAAGCAAAATATTGTGAAATTGCGTGAGATGTGCGGATAAAGATGATGAGATAAGTCATTTTTATCTTGCGAATGGTGCAAAATTAATCCCTGGAAGGCAGGGAAAAAAACCTCTGGTCTTTCTTTATAGCTTTAATTTTTTGTCATTAATAATTACTTTGTTTGGGAAGTACGCTGATTGCATTTGGTCTCATCAAAAATGAATACATTCAGTCTGTTGAAATGCTTCCAAGGGCCCTTAATGTAATGAAACAGTTTTTTTTCTTTCCTTTTTCTGGCCATAGCGCAATATCCGCACTTGGAGCTTTTACGTAATAAACCAATTTTTCATTGGTGTAGTAATTCCGGGGGTGGCAGTCATGCTATGAATTTGGGGGTAGGTAGATAAGCAGCCAGTGACAAATTGTTGATGGTGAAGAGCCATGACATAGTACCCAGGCTCTTAATAGACCTGTCTAACGGGGATACGTGTGAAGAGAAATTCTCCTATGCTCGGTGATTAATAAATTTTAAAATGCCTCGCTTTAAAAGGACAAAGTCCATGAGATGCTCGAGTAATCCTCAATGTTTTGGTTTTATTTCGGAGAGGATAATCAAAAATTTAAAAATCACTTTCCTTAGAAAATATAAAGTGGCTTCATTGTCAAATTAATTAATTCCTAATTTTAAAAGAAATAATGGTGCCGTAATTATTTAAATGTAATAAAATCCTCAGGTTACGAGAAATATATGCTGCACTCGCATGTAAAGTTACTTTTTCTGTCGTATTGCATTGTTTCATAACAGAATTTTTATTTCAAAACATTGTAATCACTTTCATCATTATAATAAAGGAGAAAAAAAAATTATTGGTACCAAGTACCAAGGTTTTACTGGTACCAAGTGCATGGGGCGGTTGGTTGTTCCGGTTACTATCATTATTATTGTTACTGTTGGTCGAGCAACTCTTACTGTCCTACAAACGTTCAGGATCACGGCTTTTTGGAGTTTCATCTATAGGTGTCATCTGCGAGGGCTATTGCTGCTAGGTTCTTAGAGAGGCTCTTTCGTACCGTGCCGGTGGTTAACACGGTGATCAGGATGGTTATGGCCCTGCTATGTCGATCAGGTAGGTAGCGATTTCCTCCTTACCAATGAGTGTTATGTCTGGTCTGTCTTGTGAGGGATCGGCTTGTCAGTTATTTTGGCAGGTTCCTAGTACAGTTTGTGAGTAAGCGTCTCTAGTAAGGCCTGCGGTATCGTACTTATAATGCTTTGATTAACTGGTAATTTTACGCTAGCTTCTGATGTGTTTTCCTGGCAGCCTGGTCGTGTCTATGAGTGTACTACGTCTGGGTGATCACCCTGCATTCTATGCTGGATTGAATCTGTCGCCAAGTGGCATCGTCGACATGTGTCATCTGTCACTCTGGCGTCCTTGGATACACATTTCCTGTAGTTCATGGTGTCGATTACCTGCTCTTGGATGCCGAGCATCAAATTTTTGGTTTCGGGGAAGAGCTTCTCGCACGTCAGCAGTGCATTAGAATCTATCTTATCTATGTAGTCTTGATGGAGGCACGCCATGGCAGTCACTCTAGTTTCTGGCGTGGCGTGCGTCCTTTCTTCGCCCACGTTTCTATCTTTGTATCGTCTGTATGTATGAGTGGCACCTCCTTGTTGAGGCTAAATGGTGTATACTGTTTATCTGTCTTCCTTGTGGCCTGGAAGACTGACACTGTGTTTCCCTGGAATTAATCCCACAGATTCTTTTAAATTGCCTTCTTCTGCTGTTCAATGAAGTCTGTCAATCCTTCCCTCATACTTTCTGGGCTATGGTCAATCTCTCGATGGCCGACTTCGAGTAGTGTTGGCTGCTCTTTGTTATTATTGTCCTTGTCAATCTCATAATCTCCTTCAGCTCAGTGTTGGTCCAACATATGATCCCGAAGGAGAATGTTAGTACTGGGATTGCATAGGTGTTTATGGCTAACCATGTTGCCGTCATTCAGATTCCTTTTAGTAGGCTCCTCAGTCTCTGATAGTATTTCTCAGTCAGGCCAGCACTGATCTCCTTGTTTTCTAACTATTGAGCCTGCATCACTCCCAGTATTTGTAAGTTCCTCCTTCTGCTATGGTTTCAATCTTTTCACATGTCTTCAGCTGATAGTTTCGGTCGACTGAATTTCCCTGATGTAATCCATGTTCAGTACTGACATTAAGATGTCAGTGCTGAACCCTTCAGTGATCCGGAGTAATTATTGCAGTTGATTCTAGCGTGCCGCATAGAGTTTGATGTTATTTATATAAAACAGGTGATATAACATGTACGGCTTCTTTTTCCCTCCTGTAAGAGTATATCTGTACTTGCTGTTGTAAAACATGGTAGACAGTGGGCTGAGTGCTGGACAGAACCACAAAATTCATGGCATCTCCTTGGTGATTTCTCTTCTGATGGGGGTTCTGTCGGGTAGTGATGTTCTCGACGTTGATGGTGGTCCTGAACTTCGCTGTGGTTGCTTTTAAGAAATGTGTCAGCGTCGTCGTCGTGTTGACTTTTAGATCTTCACTGTTTCTCACCGCCAGCTCTGGTGTAAGGGGTCAAAGTCCTTTCAGTAGTTAAGGCCGTGTAAAGGTTACGATGCGTCTTGTAGCCGTGTCAATAATCAATTACTCTTTACATTCTTACTCCTCTGCTTTTATTCCTTTTGATAGTCAGCCAGTGTTCTGGCTTTCCAAGTGATCTGATATCTTCTTGGTTAGGTAGCCGATCAGGATCTTGTAGTGTTGGGAGGCAGGTGACAGTTCTGTACTTCGCCCGGTTTGTGGTCTTTGTTCTTAGCTTTCAGATAGGTGATTCCTTGAGTCAGAGGTTTTACAATTGTGTCAGAGTGCCTTATCGTGTGTGTGTGTGTGTGTGTGTGTGTGTGTGTGTGTGTGTGTGTGTGTGTGTGTGTGTGTGTGTGTGTGTGTGTGTGTGTCTCGCCAGTTATGGGACTGCCTGACCTTGGTTTTTTTCCGTTCTTCTAGGTCAATTCAAGGCAATGGCCGTTAGAGCTAATTTCTCTGCTTCCCAGATTTCCCCAAAACTCCACGAGTGCCTTCTGGACGGACAGTCCGTTGCCCTCCTTCTCCTGTTCTCTGATTTTCTTGTAGAAGGCTCTCTGGTTTCCATGATATATTCATTTGTGTGTTTTCCTCTGAGCATTCACCCTGTATCAGCAAAGTCTCTTGCTGAGTGCAAGGAGGTCTACTTGAGAGTCTCCAGACATTCTTCGACCTTCTGATTAGATGTCTCGTGTTAGCTGTGGAGGTTGTCTTTCTTGAGGATGATCACTATTTTGATCAGTTTCTTACGTCTGTTACCCGTTGATACTGGGTCAGTTGCTCTATCTTCACTCTTAGCTCTTTTATCTTCTGTTGCAGCCCTCTTTCGCAGGCTGATGGTTCTTTGGTTTTGCGTCGTTTTCTGCTTTCTCTGGTCTTTATTCCTTTCCGTTCATCCTAGTGGTTGTTACAGCGGCACATTAAATAGCTATACGGATGGCTGTTGTTGTTGTTATTTGGTTTTCAGGAGCATTAGCAACTAAGGCCATATTGCTCCGGGATATGCGGGTATACGGATGGTTTTACTTCGTTATTGTTCAGGTAATCTGGTATTATTCGCCAATTGAGGAAGTTTGTGGCTCTCCACAGTATTCTGTTGGTTCTCTGCTTCGGTATGGCCTTTTTCTGTGGAAAAAGGCCATAGAAGAAGAATTCGAGGGAATGGACTTCTTCTTGTGTTCAGGATATCGGGACCATATATCTGTTTCGGCTTCGGTTGCGTCGGGTTGTACTTCCTGATTGCTGTTCCTCTCTAGTTCTGGTTCGGTTGTGCCCATATTCTTTGTTCTTTTTAGTTGTACATCCTGCTTGATTTTTCGAAGACTACGATTATTTTTATAAAAAAAGAAACAAAACTTTTTCACTTTTGTGGGGTTTTATCCGCCCTGTGACGGGTACTGGTACAAAGTGCGTGGGGTGGTTTGTTGTGTCCGGTTACTATTGTTATATTATTATTATTTATATGGCGTAAACATTTACAGGAGAAAATGCATATTAGGAATGGCAATTTGGAATAGAATTATTTTTATCGTAGTTGTAGTAATAATATTGGCATTATTATTAATGGTTCAAATTCTCGTGACTCATTTAGTTGATTTTGATAACTTAGATTAACTAATACTGTTTTATTTTGTTATTTTTAATGTATAATCATTAATAATAAATTCGTTAGTTCTTGACATGCTATTATCGGTTGTTAACCTCATATCGAGTGACATATTCTCCGTTTTTCTTTTGCTGAACGTAAACTGCGCTTTGTTCAATGTGTTAGAGGAAGACTATTCAAAAATACCCTAACGAAAAAAATTCAGCTTTCTCCCACTAGCCAATAAAACAAAACAGATCCACTCTTACAATACGGATCACTCACAAGCCTCACAGATCCTCCCATGGGGAGCATTTCAAAGAAGGAACTGTAGTCGACGCGGTGTAGGAAATGCCCCCTTACGTGGCCTGCATTCTCTATTAAAAATATAGCAGCAACTGAATGCTACTGATATCACAATGAATTTATGCACTATGTAGTCAAAAGTAATCAGATAGCTGCATGTTTCAAAGAACATTTTCGTTATAAAATTAACGGAAATTAAAGCTACTCACTGTGGCTTTAATTTCTCACTACACCCTCCAAAACAACTGCCGATGAGAGGAAGGGATTAGCGGAAAGGGTGTGGAAGGGTATTTTGGTACAGTCCTCCTTCAACACGGCGGTCATTCAGCTACTGACTGGGAGGCATGTTAACCTGGACCGAAGTCGATATTTCAGTTCATTTCAAAGTAGTTAAGGTCGGATATTTGAGCACTCCAATGAAGCTTCAGTACGCCCACGTCTTCGAACCAAGTCATAACAGGGTGTGCAGTAGGCATACTAAAATTTATGCTGAAATATAAAAGAGCCCTTCTCATACTGTTGTCACAGTGCAGGAAGAGTAGAATTATCGAAGATGTTAATTCGCTGCGTGATATTCATTATTCCCTGACTGTAGCAGCACTCCACCAAGCTCCACAGTTGAGACGACACACTCTTCTAAATAATGTTCTCCAGTCCCAAACACAGCCATTAGATTGGAAAATCGTGTTCCTGGATTAGTAAATCCATAACACAACTTTCCAAAGCTCCAATTGCGTGTTCTAATATTTACCACATATGCTGGAGTGCTTCTGTAACATCCCATCCTATGCGTATGGTCCTTGTACTAATATCACTTCCTGTAGCTTCTGTGAATTCCTAGTTCAGGAAAGTTCAGGAGAGAAACTACGTTGAGAGTGTTCAATGAGAGGATCTACTTATTGCTGTTCATAAAAAAAAAAAAAAAAAAAAAAACTTATATTAGGCCACCCGAATATTAAAATTCATATGACGTGCTGTGTGTCTTATGTCTTGTTAATTGCGTGTGTTCTCTGGTCTATTTGTCTGTTTTCTGGACGATAAACCCCAGTTTCTGGAAAAACATTATCATTTATCCCTGAGACAGACTAACTCAGCTACAGACTGAAAAACCCATTAAAGTTCCTCGCGTCATCGATCGGATTTGAACTCGGGCCTTTTCCACCCGATGTGGGAGGACAGTGACGATACCACTGTACTACCGGCGCAGACCATCGCTGTTCACAGCACCCTCCTGTCTGTTATCGAAAGTTTCTGCAGTTTATCTGTACCATGACGTAGCTAGATTATATTGACTACTTTTATTATATCGCCACCTTTCATCAAAGGTAATGATTCCTAACCTTTTTGAGCACAATGGCCCCCATTAACCAAGTGTTAATTTCTCCAACGTCCTTTTGCATAAATAAAAATTATTTTTTCCTCTATAAAACTATCTGAAATAATGCATGAATAACTGTATTGATCTAAGAACATTCGATATTCTGTTTAACATATTTCCACAGAAAATCGCAAGAAACTAATGAATATTACAGATTTAATCAATATGGTTAGATCAAAACTTCACCGAGGCCTGTGCATGTTAAGAGAGACTGCTTCTAGAGGGATAGGATACACTTAAATAGAAAGGGTGCAAGAATATTTGCTGATGCTATCGAGGCAGTTCGGTGGGTGGGAAACTGCTAGCTTCTGGGGCACAGAATAATAGATTAACAATAGCCACAAGATGAGGTGAAAGTGATTCTTGCACTGCTTCTACTAAAACACGCAACAGCCTGGAACGCAAGGTGTAGAGGATTTCAAGGCCTACTGCAAGTCATCATGGAACTAGGAAATACGTGGACTGTGCTAGGGTAACTAAAAGTAAGAACAGGTGCATGTACAATAATGGTAAGAGCATAGTAAATACATTTGATAAATTTGAAGTGCCGGTCAAGACATCAAATATGGACATTGCTGGAATATCAAAGATGTCGTCTCACTCAGATATAAGGGACGCAAAATTTGAATATGAGAAGAACAATGTGTACAAAAAGGACAGACAGGACAGGAGGGGGAAGTTGCGATTGATTAAAAAGCACATAAAATCTAAGGCAGCGCATCCAGTTGACATGGGTGGCCTGCGAAATGGTGAATTAATTATGAGGCCAAACAGAAGCCTATGGTAGATATAAATTGGCCTACAATCAAGTCTCAAAGGAGGTTAGACAAACGAAGGTAGATTACGAGAAATCTGTGGCAACGGAGGGACAGAAAAGCAGAAGAGATTTATTTACTTATGTAAATACCAGAAGGAAGGAAGGAAGGAAGAGGATGGATAAAATTGGTCCACTTTATGTCGATGGTTCGACTGTTGATGATGATCCTGCTCAGGTTGGGACAAACTGAAGTATTTTGCATCTACATTCACACATGAGGAATTCTTTAGACAAGGGGATGCTAGAAGTTTATTAAACTATAAGAGAAAGCTAAATGATTTTATACCAACTGAGAGGAAAGTGGAAGAGCAATTGTTGAAATAAATTCAACGTAAGAAAGTACTTGGAGTGTATGGGATTGATCCAGTTATGTTAAAGGAGAGAGCAAAGGAAGCAAACAACCCCTTAGCCATAATTATATGAGGATCCTTGCATTCACTGGAGGTCCCACGGACTTGAGATGTGCGAATGTATCCCCAATTCAGAAACGGTGGCACGAGTAATTACAGACCTCTTAGTGTAACTCCTCCTGTTCCAGGGGAAAATGGTGGAGTCTCGGTTAAAGAAGTAATGGAGGAGCATCTAGACAAGACCAAGTTATTCTTCGGATACAACATGGGTTTGTTAAGGGGGAGTCTTTTGTGACCAATTTGATTGGATAATACGATGTGGTCAAAAAGGAACTGGATGCAAAAAATAATTTTTATATCATATACAGTACTTGGTTCAGAAAAGCTTTTGATACTGTTGCACATAAAAGATTGCTGTACAGATTGGGGCAGTGTGGCATTGGTGCTATGGTTAAAGGTGTGAATGTGTGGGAGAAGACAGAGAGTAATGATAAATGGGCATTGACCTTCGTGGACTAATGTTATAATTGTAAGCCCCCGGAGTTCAGTGTTGAGGCCATTGTTGTTTTCTTTGTTTATCGATGATACTGATGAACTAGTCCAAGTTTGCCAATGATACAAATGATGGTAGGGTGGTTAATGACAGTGATGGCGGTATGCGACTGCAACAGGATCTAGAAAAGTTAGGGAGATGGGCTGAGAAATTGCAATTGAAATTTACCATTGACAAATTCAAAGTACTGCTTGTGGGTAGCAGCAACTCCAGAGTAACGTACCAACGATGTTGTTCTACACTCAGGGTAGTTTAACATGAAAAGGACCAGGGGAGCTGCCTGAATAACCTGTGGGGTTTTGTCAACGATATACAGGAATTTTGCCAGTAGGATTAAGGAGGTGTTTGTCCCATTATATAAGGTAATGGTCAGGCCACACATTGAGTACGCCATACAGGTCTGGAGGCCTCCTTTTAGGAAGGATACAGAATTGCTGGAACAAGTATAGAGAAGGGCAACGAGATTGGTAAGGGGAAGGAAACGATGCTCTTACCAAGTAAGGCTTCATTTCTGCAAATTGCAGCGTCTACAGATTAGACACTTGCAAGGTGATCTGATTGATGTATTTAAGCTTTTGAATGGGCTGAGTAAGCTCAATGCTGATGGAATTCTTCCCCTTGCTCAGATTACACCATGAGGAGGCGTATATTCAAATTCAGGAAGGATGGTTGCAGAATAGATGTGCGGAAGTTTGCTTTTAGCCAGCGAGTGGTTGACTGCTGGAACAAACTTCTATCTGTTGTTATGGAAGTTGATAGCTTAAATAAAGTCAACAAAGAGCTAGACAAACTATTGGAGAGGATGGATAGGTGAAATGGGATTTTTTTTTTTTTTTTTGGCTGATGCTGTATAAGCTTGCTTTTTTTGCATCATGTGGCACTACTAATGCTAATTCTATTGCTCTATATATTAAGCAAGCAAGGCTAAAGAGATCCCTTATCTTTGAGTATCATGGTGATTTTGCAGTCGTTACGAGTGTCCCCCTTATCAGTGTGGTAATCGTAACAGATCACATATTTCTAAAAGGCCCAGCTTAGAATCACTTATTGGAGATTTTAGTATTGCTGAAATTGCACGAACAGATTGACTGCTAATATGGGTTCCTATAATGAATCTCCGTTGAAAATCTCCACGCTTAACACCTCCTTCATTCACTAAATTTCATTGATCTGCCTATAGGCAGGGGAACGATGTTACTTTTATATCTTTTCCTGACATGTATGCTCCTTACAGTTATTTTTCCTTAAATCACAGAGGTGTACACATACCTTTGGAATAATCTTTATACTAAAGTTAAAATATCTAAATCTAATTTTAGGAGTATAAACTTCCCCCTGGTTTTCAAAACAAATACTGAATTTGTACATTTTATATCTACAACACATAATGCACGAACTATTTATTTTGTTACAAAAAGATAGGATAGAAAGACTTTATGCAGGTATCTGCAATTATTTTATGTTTTTAGTAAAGAGAAACCACATAAAGAGAGAAAAATAGTGTATTTCCATTCCTCTATGAATGCAGGCAACCTCCAGGATAAATGTGTTACGATCACCCTCTTTCAAATGCCAGAAAAACCAATTTTGCTTCCCTCGTAGGACATAAATACTGCGAAACAGTAATCCCTATTTCACTCACGTTCGCAAAATTATCGATTATGCAGCCGAGGTCAGACAAACAAATTTCGTTTGTCTGTGTATTGGATGTCAACTCACATTATATCACGTTTGCAGACCCCGCGATGGCCCCTACCAACAGCAGACAGTTGACAAAATTTGTTTGTCTGACCTGAACTATAAAATCATTATTCTTGCTTATGTGAATACAACTGGAATTATTTCTTCATGCTTTTGTTCCAAGTGGGAAATCAACCGGCATTTTGGAAGTTTCACTATTCCGTTTTGAACAACTGTTCTTGTAAGTGGATATGTTTGTTTTAGTTTAAATACCTCTTCCCCCCCCCCACACACACACATACGCATGCGTAAATGTATACGTTAATTAATGTAGAGGCTTAATACAAAACTAGAAAAATAAGAAAAAAATGGAATACCAACTCGTCTATTCAATTCGTCTCTTTCTGTCTATCTATCAAAGTCTTTCAGTATATATATGTTAAAGAAAAATGTGTCATAAAACATTTCAGCGGTAAAAAAATTCAGTTGCCTTTTTTTTTTATCAGCGTGTATACAAATGATATTTTTGATCACAGCAGCCGAATAAATGCCTGTTCGCTTTGTGATGATTTCCTAAAAATTACAGAAATATATATTTATACCTTCCTAAGTCACTCCTCTATATATTTTATGCACTTTAAATGGGAGTATGCTGACAAATTAGAAATATTGCATTCTTCTCGAAGGAAGTAATTGGTAGCAATTTAGACTGTCTTCTAGTGATGGATTTTACTCCTTTTGGTTTTTATTTATTTTTCCCTTCCATTTACTTTCTTGGTATTACACACCACTCAAAGCAAATCTCCAAAAACAGATACAACTCGGAGGCGAAATTTATTGCAACTTTATCTTTGGGCCTTTCTTCTTCCATTGGTACAAAAGCGAGCTGAAAACTTTTTGGGAGGCAAAAAAAAAGAAAAGACTTATTTTGGTACGGCATTAAATCTCGAGCCGTTTCTTCGCCGTTGATCCCTACTTCTTCTCTACGGCTTCTGTTCAATACCTGTTCGTCTGGCATGTCATCAACTGGAAACTTTATATGCTCATAAAATACAGCATTTGCACTAGTTGGCCGGCACTGAAGATTGGAGCCCCCCCCTTTACGTGCCCGATTGTGTTTCTTCTTTTTTTTTTTTTTTTAACAGCAAAAACCCTTGAACAATTCTCCCATTCCTCTTTCCATTTCATTCTATATATCCTGCGATTAATTTCCTTAATCAACCACTCGTCTGGATTTTTGTGGGAAAGAAAGAGAAGAAAATGTCTTTGGACTTTCAGAAAAAGGCAGTGTTGCATCTGGAGAAATCTGACTTCATTGGGCGCTCCGATCTTATTTAGTTTTCTTGTATGGATGAGACTGTCAATGTAAATTGAATCCGCTTATCAAGAATAAGACGGTGAGCATCGTGAGGTGGCAAGGATAAAATAGAGGGAATGAAGTAGTGATAGAAGTGAGTCCCTAGCGTATACCAACGTTGCCGTAAATTTAGTTCACCCCAAACAACGGAAAGAAACCTTAACTGGTATCCGCAATGTGAAGCTTTGTGTTGAGCTTAAGAAAAAATAGAAGGAAATAATAAAACCGAGGTTGGGTTATGCATACAAAGAAGTGAAGTCATTGGAAGTTTGACAAGGGACAAAATTTATGCAGATTTCGTTCCAGTTTATTCTATTAACACTCCAAAGTCTTGTGCGTGCCGAGGGTATCAATGACATCCACATTAACACATGAAACGGCTTCTGTGATACTTGTTTATGGTTCGAGGTTAATAAATACCGTAATAATAGAAAGAAGAATCTCGTTATAAAATCATGATATTTTAAGATCGCTACTGAAGTGCTGTAGGGTTTTGTGTGTGTATTTACAACATCGATGTTTCATGCCTCACTGAGATTTCTTTGTGGGCGCTCAACGCAGGTGTGTATCGGGAGTCAGTGGAGGGTCGCTTTAAAAATAATCAAAAGGATTATTCACTTGAGTCGCTGCTTTTTTAAAGTGATTAATAAAAAGGCAGAGATTGCTGTCCTCAATTTATATACACGCTTAACGATATATACAACTTTGTCCCTTCTTAATATCGATGATGTGGTCTCATTCTCATATTAGATATAGATATATCAGTAAACTGGGCAGACTGAGTGCCGAATACGTATTAAATTCAATTGTTTTTATATCAGTGCATACATTTCGAATACGTAAATATTTTACACTTTTTAAGAAGCCCTGTAAAAATAAAAATATTGCCTTCCAGACGTTCCAAGAGTCCAAGTAAATAATGATCCATTCCAAAACATTGAATTAGTTGCTGAAAACAGTAACTGTTAGAATGTGTAAGGTATGTTCAAAAAGGTTTCATTCAGCTGCATTTCTTGGTGTTTCTTTGAAGTTTCTTTGAGGTATGTTGATTCAAAATATAACCTTGCCCGTGTTTCTGTAAACCAGAGTGCATAAGTGTGAATACTATTCATGTACGTCTATTATAAATATAACCTTAAAAAATATACATTTGAAAGTATTTGTATTTTGTGGTTAGCATAATCATCCCGAACCAAGAACCGAGTATAGTCGCCCATCATACCTTCTTCCCGCCTTCATGGGTGTCTCTTCTCTACTGACTATATGTTCTGTTAGAATCTCTCCCCGTACTCTTCACTAACATCACTCTAGATGAGAGTGCAAGCAATGGCGTTTGATTAACATTCTGCATCCAAGTTTTCCGTAAATTTAAATCAAGTTGTCAACTAGTTCTTTATAATGTTCACCGTTAAAGTTACCAACACAGTCATTCGCTACAAAAAGAGCCATTTCTCTCAAAATCAGTCATTTTGTCTTCCAGTTTTTGTACAGCCAACATCTACTTAACTTGTGGAACAATAAATGTCCCACCTTTACCTTTTATATCAGACACTTTCGGAAACATAAACTGTATATGCTTGAAGGTTATTTCTTTGAAGATCCAGTGTTTTTTACAAATTGTTTGACCAGTTCTAGTCTAATATGTAGTGGTGAAAACAAGGTGTTGTCTCTTGGAAACAAGGGATTCTTAACTACATCGTATGCTCCAGTGTACAACTCAATTCTGGCAGACCATTCTCTTCTCCTGTAGTACTAATCTGCTACCGAGCCGTCCCACGAGCAGAGAAAACAATGGATCTCAGTACGCCCCTCTGTAAAACTTAGAAGCAACAGGAACCCTAGTATTTTTTGAAGTCTTCACAAACATCTCACTTACACTGCTTATAACTGATCATCTTTAATACACATTTCGATAGGTAGTCTTCTTTAATATGAAATTATGCGACAGGAATCGATAAATGATTTTCCCTTTGTGAATCAACGCATTTTTCGAACTCTTATTTGAAAAGGTGCCACTTTTCTGGACTGTGGCTAATATCACTTTCTTCACAAAGACCAATCAAATTAAAACAATGGCATAGGAATTCTGCCAACAGTGTAAAAATGTGCATAAGTGACATGCCACTTTTTTCTGTATATATATATATATACAGGGTGTTTCAGTTAAACGTTTCAGAACTTCTAAGAGGGTAGGGTACATCCTGACAACTCGAAATCATATAGCAATGTGGGGTCGGAAATGCTTTCCTGAAGCGGTGTTGTACACAGAAGCACCATAAAGAAAAGAGACCGTAAGTGAGAAATCGTTTTAATAATACATGAAAAGAAGCAAAAGGTACATGGATTAAAGTAAGTGTTCAAAGTTTCTTCCACGGGCTACAATGCACGCCTCACATCTCCGACGCATGGACATCCGAACATTCTGGAATACTCCAGGCGAATTTCGAATTTCTTCGGCAGCTACTGCGATTCTTGCACCCAGCTCCTCAGCATTGTCAACAGGGGTGTCATAAACTAGCGATTTCATATGACCGTGAAAATTCCTTCACAAGGGAAGGAATTTTCAACACGCATAACGACCATATCTGGGCGGTCGAGAACCCGCATGCAATACGACGTCGTGCAGCACAGATTCGATTTTCGGTCAATGTACGGGCCGGTATTATGGGAGATCACCTCATCGGACCTTACCTGTTACCGTGTCGTCTAACCGGACCTATCTACTTGATCTTTCTGCAGCAAGTATTGCCACAACTTTTGAGAGATGAACAGATTTCTGCATCGACGCAACAGACAATGTGGTTCCAACACGATGGAGCCCCTGCCCATTAGAGCGGAGATGTTCGTAACTACCTGGATGTCACATTTGGTCAACAGTGGATCGGACGTGGTGGTCCCGTGCGTTGGCCTGCTCGGTCACCCGACCTATCATGTCTTGATTTTTATTTCTGGGGTCATATGAAATCGCTAGTTTATGACACCCCTGTTGACAATGCTGAGGAGCTGGTTGCAAGAATCGCAGTAGCTGCCGAAGAAATTCGCCTGGAGTATTCCAGAATGTTCGGATGTCCATGCGTCGGAGATGTGAGGCGTGCATTGTAGCCCGTGGAAGAAACTTCGAACACTTACTTTAATCCATGTACCTTTTGCTTCTTTTCATGTATTATTAAAACGATTTCTCACTTACGGTCTCTTTTCTTTATGGTGCTTCTGTGTACAACACCGCTTCAGGAAAGCATTTCCGACCCCACATTGCTATATGATTTCGAGTTGTCAGGATGTACCCTACCCCTCTTAGAAGTTCTGAAACGTTTAACTGAAACACCCTGTATATATAAGGATTTCAATTGGGATCCAGTAGAGTCTGCCTTTCTAAACAGATTTTAGGATTCCTGCAGCGGATTTGAATAGATCCAAGCCCCTCACTAAGTCATAAAATTCTTGATGATTAACAGACTTCTGAGGTGTGATACCAAAATAAAACAACAAATAAACAGTAAGAGCTTTAATTAAATGAAACAACAAATAACCAATGAGGGCTTCAAAATTTAATATTACTGTTCCCCTCCCAATTTTGTTGTAAATCAGAAAAAAATTACATACGAAGACCAATGAAAACATTTTGCCCTTTCAGCTTCATTTTTGGCGCAATAACCTGATCATATACCAAACATCAAACAGAATGCAACAATGAAACTCAACCGGTTCACGTCCACACTAGCGATGCTTCCAGAAGTGGCAGGGGCTGCATATCATCAGGGAAAAACTTTTTGAAAGAAATAGTTTATAAAAATGACGTATCCAATTTGTTTGAGATAAATAAAGCCTTCTAATATTTTGATTTATTCAGACCTCATGCAACATGGGATTGACTTGTCACATGCGTCCTTCAAAAACCACATTCTAGAATGCAATTACGTCCATAAAACTAGTAATGCATGTTGAAGTAATTGGACCACAGAAAATAGGAAGCATGTATTATCGTAACGAATGTAATTAGCCTTCATAATTATAATTTGCAGTTAAATTTATTTAGCAGACATATACACATAAATTTATACCCACGCAAACATCAAACAACAACGAAATTAACTATATTAATGATAGCAGGACACTTCCTTTTGTCACACTTTCCAACTGGTTAGAGTATTATTCACCGAGAATACAAATCAACCGATGAAGTTTATTAAATACATCTTTCACGCTTCACATTCTCAATCAAACATTCATTAAACCATCGAAAGGGACTGACCTCGATTTAATGGACTTCGGGTTTAACGAAATAAATTGGCACCAGAGTACAACCAGAGTGTGCTCATTAGATAGGAAAAATCGGTATCCACCATCAAGCGACCCAGTCTGCTTATGGATACGCTCGTCTGCGCTCTGTTACAGATTATCACTATGGTCCTCTAAGAAATGGTCAAAAGAGAAAGTGTGTACGTCCGAACGATGAGCAGAAATTAAAGTTGTTAGGGAAATTAAATTCTGTCTATTTCTCGCACCTGTGAGAACATAGTATTAAAAAAACAAAGTGTGGCAAAAATTGTGAAAAGGAAGGCAAAGCTTGAAGAGCTTTTAAGTCATCTAAAGATTCATCAATATCTTAACTTCGTCTTCTTAGCTCCGACGCCTTATAAGTTTCTACACGTTCTACTGTACGGTAACACGAAATAATTTTTAATAACTCTATTCGCGTACCAACCAATAAAAGATTGTTTATTTTTTATTGTTTAAATTTATTGTTTCTGGTACATACATATGAATAACTCTATAAATTGTCGTATTAGAGAATAACTCTTTAAATTGTCAATTATGTGGTGTATAAATGATCTCTGAAAAAAATTTAAATTTAAGCCATATTCATAGAATTAGGAGTTTATTGTCTAACCAGTTTTTAATTATTATTATTTTTTTGATAAAGTTGTCTGTCCCTTATTTTTTTCACCGGAAGGAGAACAGAAGAGTTCTCATTAATTTCGATACTAAGATGGTTTTCTGGTCCTGGTAGTCTTTCTCCAATATTATTCTTAAAACTGTTTTGCAAAAGTGAATAAATTCCATTTGCACTGGAATAAATTCCATTGGGATTAGAGGGTTTTTTTTCTGGAATTTATTCCAGAAAACACTTTGTCCATATGAGAAATATCACACAGGGAAAAAAAATTATCATTCCAATATCATTTTATTGCACTTAAAATCAATTCATAATTACTTTATTCTATCTTCAAGATTCTTTCTTCAGATTTTTTATTCAAGAATCTTTATTCATTCTTCTTCCTCATTTATTCAATCAAATTCCATTTTCTGGAACAACCTTCCTTTATAGATGTTTTTTGAAAATTACAATCTACAGAAGTTCAAGTCTAATGTCAACAAATATCTTCTGTCATCTTCTCAACCTCCAACCTATGCACGGTACTAAGTACTATAGGTTCTAATACCTCTCGTGCTTGGGGATTCAAAAAAAAAAAAATTGATAACCAATGTTGAGCCCCGTGTAAGTAATATGGAACTGGAGGAGTCCCTGTTCAAAATTCATCCTAAACAGGATGAATTTTGAACAGGGTAGGATAGGATGGATTTTGGTGGAGTTTTGTAGCCCTGAAAAAAAGTCGAGTGAATTCGAGTTCCTTTTTGAAACGTAAACGTGAACGGTTATTTCTTGGTATCCCTGTTCTTGCTTATTTATTTATTTACTTTTTTTTCTTTTTTGCATTAGGCTGCCACTTTTATCATTGGTGTTTCTTAATTCAATGATATAAATATCAATCACAGTTTAACAATCATGTTGCTACTATACAGTATTATACGCAAGAGCTCTCACGCAGCCTCCTCCATT
This sequence comes from Mastigoproctus giganteus, assembly GCF_048544385.1. Lineage (NCBI taxonomy): Eukaryota > Metazoa > Arthropoda > Arachnida > Uropygi > Thelyphonidae > Mastigoproctus > Mastigoproctus giganteus. Next base: position 14,642,973 of record NC_143583.1, read on the forward strand.
GGCCATTAAATATACCTTTTTTGCAGTGAGGCATCTGAAAATTCTCAAAATATTGCACAAAATAGTCTAAGGACAATTACAGTCATCAATTCAATAGATTATACATTCAGTAGTCACTTTATTAAGTATTCTAATCGATTAGCAAATAGCCAACCTTTATTCCTCAGAACAACCTGGATCCAACGTCCCAAATAAATGCGTGCCACAGGGATACTAGTCCATGTCGGCTCAATTGTTTCTCACAATTGTTGCATATTGGATAGATGCAGATCAATACCTCGAAGAGCTTCTTCTACTCCATCTGCAAGTGTTCATTTGGATTGAGATCGATCCGCTGGCTACAGAAGCCATCGGAGCAGGTTGAATTCATTCTCATGTTCCTGGAACCAGTTCTGTATATTCCAGCCTTTGATATTGCGTATTATCGTGTTAGAAACGTCCATTCGCAGATGGATACACTGAAGCCATGAAATTAGGCGCGTGGTCAAAAACATTTTCAGATTACCCGTGATATTCAAATCAAAGGAGTCCAACACCATGAAACCACTCCCCACACCGCCACCACCAGGCTGTACCGTTGATACCTGGCAAGATCAACATGAACTCGTGATATTTTAACTACATCCTAGTCCACCCCACCCCCTCGGCCTGTAACAGTAGAAACGTGAATTCGTTAGGCCAAGTAACGTTTTTCCAGTCTCCCACTCTCTAGTTTTCCTTCCTGAGTCTATTGTAACTCTATCTTCCTGTTTTTTGCTGACAAAGGTAGAACCCAGTTTGATCGTCGGCTGTGATATCTTATCGTCAAAAGGTATAAGCTGTGCGTTCTGAAATGCCTCTTCGATTACCACTCTTGTACTGGCTTTTTATTTGAGTGACAATAGCCTTTCTGTTATCCTACACAATTTCTTTCAGCCTTTGCTGGCCCCCTCGCATCAACGAGCTGTTTCCGACTACAGAACGCTGTTAATTCGATGTTATTTGGTTATTGGACAAATCTTAATACACCCAAGCCACAGCTGTACGTGAAAATCCCAGCGGCGTTGCAATTTCCAAGATAATCATACCGGTGCATCTGGGGCTGGGCTACCAAGCACGTTCAGAATCACTTAACTCTTTCGCCTTGCCTATTCTCGCACTGAACTGTATACATACAGCATTCGTATATATCTGTCCACCTGTTTTTGCCGCATGGTACGAACGCGCGACTGTATTACCGAAGGAGCGCTGCATTTCATGAAAAGGTTAGCGTAAATAATAAATTGACCGCCTTATTAGTTCGAAGCAATTGTGGGAGTAGGTACAGATTGACCTCATTCTGCAACTGATAATATCATGGTTATCTCTCAAACATTGCATTGAATTCATTTTTGGTTTACGGAAGTCAAAATGGAAAACGAAAATGTGACTGTACGAAAACTAAAAGGAAACCGAGTATCGAATAAACCAAACTGGAAGTCATATAAACATCATGAAGTTGGACCTATACTATGTCGTGTGTGGTCTCCTTCTGCTGGTCGAATGAATGTGGGTATCCATGTGTTCCTCCGAGATTTCTGACCATTCTATGAGAAAGACATTCTTCAGCCGCTGAAGCGTCACAGAAGGCATTAGTTAAGTAGAAATACATCCTCCTCATGCTAAATCACCTTATGGTTCCTCGATGAAGATGGGCAGTTCATTTTCTCTGTGCCCTTTACATTAAGCACTTTGTCCAACTTTGCCTATTAAGGTAGACTCAATAAAAACAGACCTAACCATGAAAACAGACCCAGTTGTTGTGGTATATAGGATTATTATTCTTCCAAACGGATGTAGTTGGTCTATATGATGATATAGAAGTCCATACAACTACACATACTGATGTCTCACAAGAAAAAAAAAGTGCCATGGCCTCTGTTTAGCTTTAACTGTTCATTTAACTGCTGATTAGGCTTCAACCTTACTCTGGACTAGTAATTGACGTCAAATATCTGCCATCTCTAGGCAAAGTTAATGATGTGCGACGTTCAATTCGTATTCATACTGATCTAGACGTGAAATCCATTCTAGAATCCACTAATGATACTCAGGAATTCTCCACACAGTTGTTTTAAGGGATTCCGCAATGTCACCAATTGTTTAGAGTAGTGTAATTTTTTTTTATTCTCATCACTGCTACTATGATAAATAATACTTATATAATAATCATGTCCGTAATGCCAACACGTAATTCATTTTCCAACTTTTCTCCTTTCGGAGGAGTGTATTTTTCGAATATGTTTCTGTGATGGATACTATTAATTTTTATTATCAAAGTACGATTATTATTCTCGGCTATTTTAATAACCCCCTTCTTCAGTAGACTGTCTCTTTATTATTTCATGCCAATTAAGTACGTAATTTTTCAAACAAACCCTCTCATTTAGAAATGAATGGATTCTTTTTGTTATTAATCTTTCTGACAGAAGAAATATGCCAACATGCAGCAGGAGCTGATAAGCCTGAACTGAAAGAGAGCGAACGAAGAATATTTAGGTGGCGACTATTTTCGGCATGGAATGCGAAATGTTAAAATATGCACTTTATCAACTAACAGGTCTACAGATCACGATGGTTCACCGGTGATGTAATCCATTCACCTGCTGAAGCAAGACACGCCCAGCTTTCCACGTTACACTCCAAAATACATCGTCCGCACTAGCCCGTCATGGTCAGTGAGCAATTGAACGTAAAGATGCGCAGATTCCTCTGACCGTGAAACTAAAGACCAATGCACCATTCTCGTAAATCAAACTTAATCCTAATAACTGGTCGTATAAACACAGTTAAACGTAGAAGACTGCATCGGTTTGTTCCCTTCAGACATATTGCGAACCTAATTGATTCTTTGAATCTGTAAACTTTAAGTGACCCCTTCTAATATCAGGCAGTACGTTTTTGTTCAGCGTTAGCTAATTTTCGCCCACAAAGTGCGATAATTACAGCTCTTTGTGTCTTGGCATGAGCATCTATCACTTGTAAGTTTGTTTTCCACTTGAGCAAGCTCCGAGAAACTGGGCTTTTCAACTAATGGGCAGAGTTGTCAGGAGAACGATGACAGTGTTATAAGTGAATACTTTGTAGGATGGATACAGCAAACACTCTCAAATTCTGCACAGTTGTTTTCCTCAGAAGCGAAACCTAAACAACTGCACGTATGTTTAATTAGAATTCAGAATGTATGCCTAAAAGCTCAGGGTATATTCTAAAAGAATGTACAACTAACAGTCAAACTGAAGCAAATTCACTGGATTATAAACACCATTTGTAATAAAGTTACTTTTGCGATATGTTTAAATACAGTTTGCAGTAATCGGGGGCCCCATTAGTGCAGATACTTAATAACTAGGTTCCATATTTATTAGACTTTATTTCAGCTTTTTTTGTTTTACATGTCAGCGCAAAGTCAAATATTTTGAAACCCAATAAAATTATTGATATTTTCAGGATGACATTCTTACCTTGAACATGCTAATGCTTCCATTTCTGTATAACTTTCAAAAACCGCGTCCAATATTAGCTTTTAAAATGGGCGCAGCAGTTAATGATAGACCTTGCATTTCTGTGGCAGTGAACGGAATCGATGTTGCAACGTGCATACCCGTGTCCCTCGGACCTTACCCAACCTTAATTATTCCAATTAACCGTATGACGTTGAGCAAATGCGCATTATAGTTGTAGTTTGTTATATCGGTGGTTAAGAAAATGTATCAGTTGTTTATAGGATTTTAGCCGTATATATTATGTCTATAAATTGCTTGTATTCTCTGCTCGATTTGCCTGTTTGCTGGAACAAAAGCCATACTAGCTTCGTCAGGTAAAAGGCCAATAAAAATTCCTTGCATCATTGACGGTATTTGAACTCAGGTATTTCCCACCCGGCGCGGGGAAGACGGTGATTACATCAACTGTGCTGTCCACGAAGGCAATGCATCTGTCAGTGGAAAGGTGCACTACGATCAAGATTGGAGAATGCAGAAATAGCATTTATTCATAAAGGAGGCACTCATAAAAATTGAGACCAGCAAACCAATTTCTCAATTGGTATGGTATGGTACCAATGGTTGTATGTACAGGAGTGGACAAAATAATGGAAACACTGATAGGAAACTTGTAGTTTTGTAATGGCTGTATGGCGTATTTATGAACATACGGTGACGATTTTTTGTTTCTTGCAGGTAGAACTGTGAAGGAAAGCCGATAAAAGCTGATGTTTATTTATAGGCGCTTTAAAAAGGTACATGAATAAGATTACCGACCTATCTAAATTCCAAAGACGTAAAATTATTAGTGCACATTTAGGAGGGGGCTTCGATGAATTAAAGTTGCTGGTTTTTGTTTAACGTATCCAGAGTAACTGCATCGAAAAACAAAATCTGATACGATGAACTGACTTAGAAAATCGAAGATGAGTGAAAGAGACCGCCGGACACTGAAAACGATTGTAGTAGAACATAAACATGAAGCTACTACATCAAAAATAATTGCAGAACTTAATGTTAATCTCAGCAATCCAATTTATAGCAAAACAGTTGACAAGGATTTCATAAAGCTGGAATTTATGGCATTGCCACTGTTGCCAAGCTACTCGTTACAGATGGTAATGCTAGAAATAGGATGGAATTGTATAAGGAGCACAAACACTGGACACCTGATTGGAAACATGTAATCTTTTTAACGAATCATCCTTTACACTTTTTCCAACTTCAGCTCGAGTTTACATTTGTTGAATACCAAAAGAAGCGTATCATCCTAACTGTCTTGGGCTAACCGTCAAACATGGATGAGGATCATCAATGGATTGGGCAGCAGTATCTTGGTATTCTTTAATTCAGAGGATGATGCTCCTGAAGATGGCTCTAGTTTGTAGAACTGTCGCCACTGATGCGCTACAAATTGTCACAAGGAAAATGACAATTGACCTCTTTCTGATTTACAAAGTAATGACTTTCAACATTCGGCGTGGAACTCCTTTTATTATTCATGATCTTAAGTTGGATTTGGCTAATGATCCTAGGAATGAGGCCAAGCGAATCTTAGATATCTTAATGACTCTTTGGAATCATAGATGGGCTGACTCAAATAAAGGTGAAATAATTCGTAGGTCCTTTCCCTCTGTTGTTGATGTTCCATCAGAAAAATTGTTTGTGCGTAATCTACAAACTAAGTTTTTATTAACCGGTAATGGCTCATTTTTAGCACAGCTGAACCAGTTGGGTGTTTCGGAAAGGTGGCAGTGTCACTCACGGCTCTGGAGACATGCAGTCACGTTTTATATTATTGTCATGAGTATTCTGTTCTCAGAAATGAATTTTTATTTGCTAGTCCTAATCTTGCTCACCTGATTTAGGGGGACGAGGCTCAATTAATTAAGACTGAGGAAAATTTTTCAGGCTTTTCAAACATTTTCAAAGAAATTATTACAGAGAAAATCACTGCTTGAACTTCAAGAAAGAACAGTAGAAGGCTTATAGACTATTGACACGAATTCTGTATAACAATTTAGGATGCTGAAATAAACCGTGTAATTGACCTTGTAGTTAATGATCATATGTTCTTCTGTAAACAGAAAAATATTATTGTAGTCACAAGTAACATGCAGTTACTTGTGACCATACTGCTATTTGTCTTCATCTCATGTTGACTTCGTAAGTTAGTGGCTCCTTGTGCCACATTTGGTCCTATTTGTCATATGGCTCATTGTGCCACACTTTATATTTGTAATTAGTGGTGTGATGTGATTTTTTGTTTGGACATGTTAAATATTCATTTTACTTTATGACATTGTAATTAAAAATAACTTTGAATCTGTATATCATATGTATGTAATATAATATGTATGTATGTATACAGCGAATTTTCCAGCTTCTGGCTAGGAGCCGCTTGTTAATAAAAATGGAAAAACTGTATGGAGTCCTATCATTACCCTAAGCGGTCGAAGCTTTTAATTACTGCAACTGATTACCTTGATTCTGAGAGACCACGTTCATCCCGTGGTGCAAACATTGTTTCCCACAACAGATGCCATATCAAGTTGATAATGCCCGAATACCACAGCCAGATGTGTCTAATATCAGTTTGAGGAGCATTAAACTACGGCTAAACAGATTTCATGGTCTGCATAATTAGCAGATTTAAACGTTATTAAATCACTGAGAGTATATTTGGAGAACGGAGCAAGAAGCAGATTTCCTCCACCACCATCACTCCATGAGCTTGAAACGTTCCTCAATGAATAATGTTCCAATGTTCCTCTTAAGACAGTTCAAGATTTATTTGAGTCTATTCCACAGAGTATAGGAGCTATTATAAAAGCATAGCATAGGGTGGCCCAGTACCATATCAGTTCTATCACAGGTACGTACATTATTTTGTCCACCTCCTGTTTCCGTTGCTTATAATCGAGGTTGAAAATAAAGCCAAATTGGCAAAATATGGTACATTGAAACTGTGCTGCTTCTATTATTATTATTATTATATTATTTCGTCTTAATTGGGGGTTCCACCTCGTGACGCATATGGTATTGCTATCAAGTACACAGGGTGGTTGTTGTTATGTCTGGGGTGTTACTGTTGATCAATATTATTATTGCTCTTATATTATTTCTCCCTGATTGGGGGTTCCACCTCGTGACGGGTATTGCTACCAAGTTCTTGCTGCTGTTCGGCCATTATGTTCTGACTCTCTAAGTGGTCTGATATCTTCTTGGTTATACAGCTGGTCAGGATCTCATACATCGTTGGGAGGCAGGTGATTGGCCTGTATTTCGTCGGGTTTCTTTTATTTTTGTCTTTAGGCTTCAGATATGTGACTCCTTCAGTGAGAAACTTCGGGATTGTCTCCGAGTGCCTTATCATTCGAGTGAACTGCTTTGCTAGGTACTTGTGTGTGCAGGTGAGCTTCTTGTACCAGTAGTTGCGGATGTTATCAATTCCTGGGGTTCGTCAGTTGTGGGTATTCCTGATCGACTGTTTTACTTCTTCTCGAATCTCTCACTCTCTCATCTATTGGACGTCCTTGGTTTTCTTTCGTTCTACTTCTATCCAGGGAGCTCGGCTGTTATGTCTTTCTTCACTGCTCCAGATATTTACCCGGAACTCCTCTATCGTCTTCTTCTCGGGTGGTCCGCTTCCTGATTTTTCATCTTCTCCCAGTTTCCTGAAGAAGGCTCATTGGTCTTCACCGAAGATTCGGTTGTTTGTTTTCCTCTGGGGGCTCTTTGTATCGGTGTAGTCTCTTGATGAGTGCGAGGAGGTTCTGCTTCAGTGCGTTCAAGTATTCTCCTATTCTCTGATTTCCGGTCTCATGTTTTCTGTGGACGTTGTCTCCCTTGAGGATGCTCTTCACCTTTCTAATCAATTTTTTACTACTATTACAATCTTGGTACTTGGTCAACTGACCTATCTTGACTCTTAATTCTGCTATCTTCTGCTGAAGTCTTCTTTCTCAAGCTGGCGGTTCTTTCTGTTTTCGGTTCTTCTGCTGCTGGTCTCTCGTTTCTTTTCCACTAATCCCAGTGGCTGCTATGGCAGTACAGTATACGGCTGTGTGGATAGCCTCCAGCGTTGCACCATTGTTTATCAAGGTAATGTGGTATTATTTGCCGATCGAGGTGGTCTGTTACTCTCCACAGGATTTTATTTGACCTCTGCTTAGGTATCATGTGGGTTCTTGTGGGGTCTATTCCTTCGAATTCTGGTTGGGCCTTCTTCCACTCGTCTTCTATTCTGGATATGATGATTTCGACTCTTTCCACTTCAGCTACTCTGGGTTGTATTTGTATTTCTTCTTGCTGTTCCTCCTCTGGTTCCATATTGACCATATTCTTTGTTCTTTGTAATTCATCGCTCACATCCTGCTCGATTTTTTCCAAGATGGCAGGACCTGTTAGGTTCTTCGTGACGATGCTCCCCTAATCACTGTTCGGTGGCCTGAATATCCGGGAATCGTTCCAACCACTTGGTATGTAGTCGCGACCTGTACATTGTCATATCGGTCTCTATCCTGGTTATTTCGTAGTATGCACGCATGATGTACGTATTAATTTCGATGCTCCACTTTACGCGTTGGTGTCTTCTTCCTTCCTGGGTGGTTACTAGCTCAGTTGCGCAGGAAGCACTTCCAGTTGGTGGGGCTGGATGGTCTTGCCCCTCTCTATTATTATTATTTCTCCCTGATAACGGCTCTACCCAGTTACGGGTACTGGTAGCATGTACACAGGGTGGTTGTTATTTTTATTATTACATTTTCTCTTTATGGGATTTTTTTCCATTCAGTGGCGGGTACTGTTACAAGATGAGTGGGGTGCTTGTTATGTCGGGTTATTATTATTGTTCAAGGATTCACGAAACTCTGACTATCCAAGAGATAGTCAGCATTGCGGCTTTCTGTTCCATGTAAGTGTTTTCTGGGAGGCCTATTTCTGCCAGGTTCTTACAGAGGCTCTTTGGTTGATCAGGTGATTGGGATGGTCATTACTTATTCCATATACTAAAATGTTTGACTTCCTGATCTTTTTCTAATAGGAAAAAATAGGAAGTACATAGATTTCACACTGACCCTTTCTGGAGATTGCTAGTGTTGGGCACTTTACGTCGATAGCCACATCTTTCTTGTTGATGAGGGTTACCTCTAATCTTATCTCATTTATTACAGAGTGTCATTTATACATTATTTAGATATATTCAAATTATATTCATGTCAAATATACACTGCCCTACCATTAATATCCGGACACCCCTCGATGGATGGGAAAACAGGTCTTATGTATGTAACACGTCACAGAACCTGCTATAAATATGGACAGTGGTCTTCTAACAGATAATTGCAAAGGTGGACATGCAAGATGACACGTTCAACAGAATTAACTCAGCAGTTCAACAGAATTGATCACCTCAACAAATGTTAGACGCCGATTAAAATGGTGTAAAGAACGCGAATCCTGGACTGTAGAGCAGTGGAAAACAGTCTTATGGACAGATGAGTCGATGTTCACACTACCAGTCTGATGGCCCTTCTTGGGTGTGGCGAATGCCAGGAGAACAGTTCGTTCCTGATTGTATCCTTCCAACAATGAAGTTTGGTAGAGGCAGTGTCATGGTATGGGGCTCCTTCCATGGTTTGGCTTGGACCCATTAGTCGTTATCGACAAAACCATGAATGCTGTACAATACCAGGGCATCCTGGACAATTATACACTTCCAACATTATGGCAATACTTCAGCGAAGGCCCATACCTGTATCAGCAAGACAAAGCGCCAAGCCATACTGTTCGGGTCGTAATCTGAACCTTATCGAGCATCTTTGGGATGCAGTGAATCGTCGGGTACGTGCAGGTCGAGATCGCCCTAAGAACAAGGCAGAACTGGTGGTTGCGTTAAAGGCCGAGTGGAGGAACATTTCACGTGACATTTATAAAAAGCTGGTTGAGTATATGCCGCGAAGGTTGAAGGCCGTCAAAAAAGCAAAAGATTTCAGCACAAAATATCAAATGACACAATAAAAGCTCTTTTTGGTCTAAAGACAGGTGTCCGGATATTAATGGTAGGGCAGTGTACGTTATTTATACACATGCAAATTATATTGTACATTATTTATATAGAGACAATATACACTCAGTAATCACTGAATTGTGACCACCCCATCTGTAATTGAATATGGCGCATAGCTCTCAGTATGAAAAAACCGAACAGCTTCCTACGCTAGAGCAGTGGTAATTTTCACCTTGATAATAAAATAGCAGTTACAGGACGTAGTAAAAATATCATTGAATTTCAAAAGGGCACGATTACGAGAGCTCATGCGTTGGGTGCTTCCATATTGGAACCTGCATTCTTATCGGTTGCTCAAGGCCCAGTGTGAATTTTTTGAGGTGTATAAGGAATGGTGTCGAACGGTCAGACCACCTCCGCATACAGAACTATAAAGGATTAGGCTAGATGGAACTATCTGGAGCAAGCTTGCTGGTTGACAGTTGGGTTCAAGGTGAAAATATGATTAAATAGTATGTATTATTTTATTTATTTACATGTTAATGTACAAACTTTGTATATTTGTATTTTCTGTACTGTCATACACTTTAACTGGGCGTACGCCTATTGTGTATATTATGTGTTAATAATAAATAAATAGATGTTTGTAGTAAACAAAAAGTGCAACACGTTGTTCGGGGTGCACGGCAGGTCCACTGTACGACAATTGACATCGCAATACAATATGGGGAACTCAAGAACACTGTCTCAAATGGCAATGCGCCGCACACTCAGACGTATACGGGTTCGATAGCAGACTGCTCAAGAGACACCCTGTCCTCACCGCTGATCATCATCGATGGCGAATGCTGTGGTGTCTACACCACGCTGGTTGGATACTGAAGGACTAGAAACGAATGTGCTGGTCAGATGAGTAAACATACTTGGTATAACACGCCGACTGACGCCTTCGTGTGTGGCGCAAGCAACGCCCATCGTGCATGGTGCTCACCATCCAGGCACGTGGCCGTAAGTGCTTATGGAGCCTATTTTAATGACAAGAACTAGGACTCGCGGTGAGTATGGACCAACGTTTCGCTGGTGAAGTTTATCGGCAGCTGTTGGGAGACCGCCCTCGTAGGTAACAGAGTTGGTAGAATCTCCATTCTCCCCGCTACGGATGGAAAAGACCTGAGTTCTAGTCCCATCGATGACGTGAGGAATTTTTTATGGACCTTTTTCACAACGTGGACGAGTTGGTCCTTTTTAGGCAAGATTTCATGGTTTTTTCTCCCGGAAACTCGGGTTTTCCATCCAGTAAACAAAAAATCGATCTCAGAACAGACGCAATTTAGAGACAGTATATGCAGAGCAATATGGCCTTGATCGCTGATGCTCCTAACAACAACAACAACAACAACAAAAGCGGATTTTGTCCAGCAAAGAGCAAATCGATCAGAGAACACTAGAAATTTACAGACATATTATATCCGGCGCATATGGCCTAAGTTACTCATGCGCCTAAAATCCTACAACACAGCATTCGTGTGACCAATGACACATTCTTTTTAGGATTGAATCTATATCTAAAAAGAGATGACATGTCTAAGTGAATAAGTAGACACTTCTAACTTGTCCTGCGAAAGTTTTAATTAAATTGTGTATTTATTCTTAATAATATTTTGGTTTTCTGCGAGTTCTCCCTGACAAAATGGTGGTGGTGCCATCACTTGTAATTCGTATTTAGAGGTGTGGGTTCGTGTCGCATCACAGACTGGAAGAATTTCTAATGGTCTCTTCAATCGAGAGTGTAGTTGATCTCAAGAGGAGTAGTTTTTCCCTATTATTCCAGATTTTTCATCCCTCACAACAGGCAAACCAGCCGTGAACACACATTTGCACAGTGTATATGGCCTAAGTTGACTGAAAAAAGTTGTATTACAAACTAGGTTGCATTTTAATTATTGATAGCGATTCATCCATGGCTAAAGGATTGCTTTCACTTAACTGAAAGTGGTTCCGACTATATAAGGCACACGTACTTACAGTCCACTCCTACAAATAAGTTACTATTTGCAGTGTTCATTAGGTTAGCGACATTTGCTGCTACTTTTGCTTGCTTTTATTATGTTCCAGTAAAGGAAGGCCATGGGGATTGAATTCTAACGAACTAAACATCTTGAATAGCAAATATTTTACAATGTTAAGCATGCTGACTGTAGCTGCTGCATTTCTATTAATATAATTAAATGAAATAAGTTTACAAATGAAATGAAAGTAGTTAGAACGCCCAATAGTGTTTTTAATTTCATTGTCTTTGTCCTGAAAATTTGCAGTTCAAAAAGACTTCATGTTAGTCTAATTAACTTCCAGCCCAGAAATGCTTTCGTGGTTTGTATTTGACTAGTGAGCGGAAAAAAACAAAAAAAAAAACAAAAGAAAAATCCGGTAAGAATGGATTGTTTAGTTTTCACTGGATATTTCCAGAAACTTTTGTGTAATACGGGGATTCAACTAGACTAATTTGACCCCTGCAGGCAGCATTTTTCCCTACCTGTCATCTCAAACGCTGTGACGAATCTACGACTCTCCTATTTGAATATTTAATTGAGTTTATCTCCTGTATCATAAACGCGCTGCATTCGTGGCGTTCAAGTTTGTACAGTACACATCATGTGCTGCAAATGTGACCCGTCAAAGTACGGAGTGATAGCTGCAGGCTACGGAAATCAAATTACGCAAAGACTTTTAGCCGAAATATTAAGCAAAGATATACAAAGGTTCCAATCACAATTCATTTAACATTTGTTGAAATTTCAAAGATAATTAAAAAAAATCTTTTCTATTTAAGCGTCAAAGATTAAACCAATTGTGCATGCAACAAGTTGAATTAGAACTTTTGATTAAAGACTACTGCTTAAGGAATAGTCAGAGAAAGAGATAATCTGAGAACATCTGATTTAGAAAAATGCAAAGAGTATGATTTCTCCAACTCATGCCAATCCTTCCTTTAATTTTATATAAAGCATGGTCATGTTCTCTGCATTCATTAAGAATATAAATAATTAAGAATAAAACAACATTAGTATACAGTATAGTTAAGAATAATTCCGTTGAAGACAAACATATACAAGGTGTCTATATATTATTCACCTGATTATGAAGCGCGATTAAAATTTTATTCTAAAAAGTACCTTAAAATGGTTTGTTGCATTTATCACAGCAACTCAATGAATTTTTTCTCATGCGGTTGGTAGCCTTTGTCCAAGCAGTCATGCGACAATACAGCAGTAACATAGCTACAGTTTTCCTGGAGTAAAACTATGCTACCCTCATCTGACGTGTGAAAAAGGCCCAAATTCCTTGGGTCATTGACGGGATTCGAACGCTGGTCTTTTCCAACCGGTGTGGGGAGGACGGTGATTATACCAATTGTTATAATCATTTACTAAAATAAAATTTTCTGCAATCCACTCTAAACATCCATTACGGCCGCTAGTTCTAGAATCATTTATAACCGTGAAAATTTCGTCCTCATTCAATTTGCTTATGCCTCTCAGAGCCTTAAACACCTCAATTAAGTCTCCTCTAAGGTGCCTAGTCTCTAAGCTCTGCAATCCACATATTCGAAGTCTTTCCTCGTAAGAATATCCTATTGCCGATCTCACCAGGCGAGTTACCCGTCTTTGGACCCTTTCAAGAAGCTCGATGCGGTGCGTCTCCACACTTGAACAGTAAGTTCCATACTTGAACTAGTTACCTCAGTACACACGATTGGCCAATGGGGTTGCACATTAAATGAGTAATCTGTAGACCTACTTCTGAGTAAGGCTGAGGGAAATTTCTTGGCTTTTTCTGTGTACGATATTCACATTTTATCGAAGGTGCTATGTCCTGTGGACAATCTCTCCTTCCGCTGATTTCTAATCTACCAACACCGGCTTACCCTCACATTGATGATGATAAAATTAATCTGGAACGCAGATAATATTTCATAGGTTAATTGTGTCTGAGCCAAATTCATTCCCATTTAATGTAGCACCGTTAATTTATCTTCGAGACACACACACACACAGATAAGATCGTAAAAATATCTATTTTTTTATTCACTTAAATAGTTGATTTACAGTTTTTAGACACGCTCGCATTACAAGTTTAATTTTACGTCTCATATTCTTGATGAATAATTAACAACCTAATGGAAGCACTGATTTCGGCTATGTACGTCCAAAATAAAGTAATAAACAACCATCTTCCGATAAGAATTTATAAATTAGCTGCCGTTTTTATTATTTTCTCCTGCGGTCTGCCATCTAAGTAACACGTGCGTTTTCCTGATACTGTGCAGATTTTGGCAAGTCTCTTTTCCTGCAATAATCAACGCGATAATGCTGAGATACAATCTCTTTAATAAGTTGAGACACGCACTTACTCATCTTCCCAGCAAACCAGCGTGTCTTATTGTTATTAATAGCATGAATCGAAAAAGAGATTCATCTGTTTTAACTGTATATAAGGAATGTTCCATATTCATTCGTTTGCAAACATGAAAAGATATCTTGTAACAACCTCAAAGTTAAGTTTCTAGCTTGTAACTATAAAAGTTAACGTTGACCAAGGAATGTTCATTATTAAGACAGAGGTCATAGAAATACAAATTTGTTTTCAAATTGTTCCCATACTAAATTTCATTATTTTGGAATCTAAGATTAAGATATTTTTTTAAAAGAATGCAGCGAAGATTGGAATTTTGTTCTTTATGTTTGTTATTCTTACCTTCTCTTATGTCTTTGTTAAAGAGAGGTAAGGAAGAATCTTTAGAATAATGAAAACGTACTGGTCCGGTCTACTTAAGTCGTTTCTGAGTACTAGAAATTATCTAAAAATATGTTTTTGACATAAAATAATAAAATACAGTTGTACGATTGCTTAGAATGGCAAATTAATTACAGCAGTAATATCATTTAATCTATAAATACGAAAACAATATATTTTTTTTTAACGATAAGGCCCATTTCTTAATGATTCTGTATGAAGTTTGATGCTGGCCGATAGGTTCAAAACTGTTTTGATGATATGTTGGTACGTGGTTATTAACGAACATGTCATAAACTTCCACTATGTTTTACTTTTTTTTATCTAGAAAAGACACTATTATTTATTTTATGTGCATGTCGGAAGTGATTTAGGCTATTACTCTTTTTGTTCATATTAGTGGTAAATTATTAGATAGCACATATCTATTTATTAATTGGCGGGAAATACGGTAACTGACGGGAAATGAGGCTATAAGTAGATTGATTAGTCTATTTATAATGCTATAAGCAGATTGATTAGCTTATTTATAAGGCTATAAGCAGATTGACTAGCTTTTCAGGCTTCAACCGTTAAATTCCACGAACGCCTAACTTTAAATGGTCCTTATTTGATACACATACTTTAATAAATAAAATTATAAAATACTTTTTGTAATAATAAAATTTTATAAAATAATAACAAACAGTAAAACAAATCCAACAAATAACTCTTTGAACTGATTTGTTATGCAAATAAATTATTCTCTGTTTAGAATTTTTTTCCACCTGAAACAAGTCTTATTTTTAGTAATACTTCTTAAAAAATGATTACATCCCGTATTCAGACAAATATGGTAATTGAGATAATTATATTTATTACATTTTAGAAGTTGGATAGATGTTTTTATGTGGATAATACTTTTAAGAGGGGTCGTTTTACTTAGGAGGCAAAATGCACATTTTTCACGTGTAAATAGGAGGGACTTGAGCACACGAACATAATTTGCGGGAAAAGTTGAGCACGCGAATGTAACATACGTGAAAAGTTTCAACGTGCAAGAAGATTAAATCCGTTTTACTGTGTTTTCTAATTTAACAGAAAAGTTTAAAAAAAAAGGCCAATATGAAATATTAAAACCTTATGAAGCCAGTGAAGAGAGAGAGAAAGAGATTTCTATCATTAACAAAAATAATGTGACGACCCTAGAGCAAATGGGTTACTACAAAGTGAGCAATGTGACTCAAGAGCTCTTGCAAGCCTTATAATCTTTTCCGAATCTTCGGGTGACGTCAGACGCTTAAAGAATAAAGCTAGTACACTCACTGCGAAAGACTGCATGCACAGTAACCGATCTGGATAAGATCACATGACCTTCTTGCGCCATCCGTCAACGGGGCTACTCCGCCCAATTTTTTTTTCTCTCCTTTCTGGTCAGCCATTGCCATCAGCACGCCTCAGAAGATTAGGTCGGCGGATGTCACTTAGCAGCCCAAAGACCTACAGTAAGTGGGCGGAATGGCTTGTACTACGACGACTCTTGACACTCGGTTTGGAATTGACGGAAAAGTTTTCTAGCACAATGTCCGAGGCAGACAAATATATAAACGCCTTCTTCTGTCCGGATAATAGAAGGTGTCGCCGGTTTTTTTCACACCTTTTATGCGAACAGGGATGCGGATCTTTCTAAAAACCATTAAATACGAGGATGCGGAGGGAGATGTAAATAAAACTGCTTCATTTTTACTAACTGAAGTATTTCTTAAACTTTAAGAAAGTTTATTAGGAAGACTGGTAAACAGTAATTCACGAGTTCACTTTTAGAAAACGTTCGCATTATAAATCTTTTTATTATTATTACTGCAATCAACTGGACGTATCTTTGGGATTTTATAATGGAAATCATAATAAAATCATCCTAAAATTTAGAAGAATTTTTTTATTTATAGGTTTTTTTTTTTCTTAAAAATTCCAAATGAAACTCTAGATAATTAATTGGAAGCAATAAAGATTAAGTAAGCATCTCAGCAACTGCAGAATTATTAGCTGTTCGAGGGCCACCGTAATGAAGGTGACGGGAATGGTCCGAAGAAGGACACACAACCACCCAACCTGCCGGGAAGAGGAGACTGCGACAGATTGATAGTTGTTGTAAACGGCAGTTGGTACGTGCTGTCCAAGAGAGCAGAACGCTCACCATCCTTCAATTAAAGGAAACTACAACCAGGGAGTACAGAAAAATGTTTTGAATCACACAATTCAACAGACGCTCTTGTAGATAGGCCTACAAAGTAGGCGACCTATTTATATGTTCATGTTACCGACCATCATCGACATCTCCGCCTGCTGTGGACACAGGAGCACCGTTCCTGGGCATTGAGCAACGAGTCGCCTGGTCTGATGAATCACGGTTCTAGCTCTATCATAATGCCGATAGACAGGTGCATATTGAACGAAAAGCAGGTGAACAGCTGAAACCAATCGACGAAAACAGGCCGGCAGCGGTTGTTTTGGGGATATTTTCATGGACATTTCTGGATCCCCTCATCTCCATTGAACACATTCTCACCGTCAGATACTATCTCATCATTTCGAACTACATTTTTCCTTGCATAGTGACCGTGTATCGAAATGGCAATGAACTCTTTCAACAAGATAACGACCCATGTCACTGAATGGTTCGAGGATCATGTCCAAGCTTTTCGTGTGCTGCCCTGTCCGCTAATTTGGCTATATATCAATCCCATCGAACATCTGTGAACTGCAGTGTAACGCATTCATTAGTCCACTCCAGTTTCTCGCTCCTTTCCCGAACTCTAGAACATTCCGATGTGCAGCTATACTAGAGTACCTAAGCACAGTTTCTGCGGTCTCGTGGAGTTGATGCCACGTTGGGTGCAAGCAGTTATCACGGAGAAAAGGCAGTCAAATTAGGTAAGTGGTCATAATGTTTTGGCTCTTGAGTGTAATTATAGGACCAGTGAAGTCTACGGTGAGGAAAATTATGCAATTTATAATCAGGGATGCATTATACGCAGGGGTGGTCAACGAGTCGATCGCAGATTTAATTTCGGTCGATCAAGACGAATTTTAAATATACAGTCATCCCTCGTGATCATCCATCTCAAAAATTACATTGCACAAGGTGCAATGTAATTTTTGAGATGGTAGATCACGGCACATTTTGAAGGAAAAAAGTAGATCACATCACAAATTAAGTAGGCCACTCCTGCATTATAAGATCATTTCGATTCGAAATGATCCTATTACGCAGTGTCAAAATCTATAGGTGATAAGATCAAGAGGGTGATAAATCGGATCATACTATTTCAAAATATGTACTGGCTACACAGATAGGAAGGAAAATGGCAATCGCTGTTTGGTGTGCTAAATGTAAAGTACTGTACCTGAGGAATAATAAGCCAAAGACAACTTATAGGTTGGGGTGACAGGAATTAATGGAGCTGCAAGACGTGAAAGATATGTGGTTGATGATCCAGGCAGACCTGAAAAATCTCCTCGACGTGAAATCAGGCAGTCACGAAAACAATCGGGATCATATCAATGATTTACCGTATCTTTGTGTAGGAAAATAAAACGACATCGAATATCTCGAAAAAGTCGAGGAAGGGCGATTAGATTAGTAAGATATGTGAAAGGATTTCCTTTCAGTGATCGTCCAGTTTATTCACGTGGAGGCGTAAATGTTTTGTTTACCTTTATGAACTGCTAACTGTTTCAATAATAATCCTAATTTATTATTTTTATTTTTAATGAAGAGCTCTACCGCGAAACAAAAGAGAAATTCTTTCTTGCGAGGTAGGATCCAAAAGGTGTGATTTGCCTATATAGGAAACTACACACATGAGGAAAATATATCTCATGCGTCTAGTTCAGGAATTTCCACAGCGTAAAGTACACCCTCCATAAAGTCATAATGGGGATTAGTAAAACGAACAAGCACAGCATATTCTTTTAGACTTCTAGATCTGCATTGGATATCAGGACCCTAGCAAGTACTGGAATGAAGTACTTGCTAGGGTCGCTTATGCAGAAAGCTTGGTGTGGTTCAAGGAGGAATTGGATTGATGTTTACTGGTGTTCAAATTTGATTGATGTTCAAATCTTGGTACAGCATGATAAGAATTTCAAATTCAGATTGTTATTTTAATGATATCGAAATTGTTGCACACATCCATTTAGTTTATCTATCTATATTAGGGATTATTTAATAGAGGTAGATACCTAATAGAGATATCTGTATTAGGGATTTTCCTGACTTCTGATCTCTCTTGGCAAAAGCACATCACAAATATTGCTTCCCCTGCATCAAAAAACTGTTTTCTCTTTCGCTCTCGGCGTTACTTTTCTTCCAAACAACTGCTCACCCTGTACAGATCTCAAATCCGCCCTACCATGGGATATTATTCCCACATCTGGGGCAGTTACCCCAAACCTCTCTCAGGTCTCGAGATTGAATCCAAAGAAGGGCAGTTAGGTTAATTTGTGACTCATCTCTAACACAGTCTCTCTCTCTCCACTCTGCCTCGAAGTCGTTCTGTTGCTGCTGCATACCTCTTCTACAGATACTTCCATGGGCACTGTTCTGAATTAGCTTCTATAAATCTCGCTCTCTGTTCCAAACCAGTCCGAACACGTGCCACAACCAGTCAGCATCCTTTCCATCAAACTCACAGAACCAACTTTTCTTCTTCCTCATTTATTCCTTCAACAATCTCCTTTCATACGTATTTCCTGAAAATGACAATCTACTGAATTTGAAGTCTAACTAGCATCTTCTTTCGTCTTCTCAACCTTAAACCCATGCACGGTTTTAAATACTATACGTTCTAATACCTCTCGTGCTTGGGGTTTTCATAGGGAAAAAAATCCCGGAATATCTCACTGGGAATCCTTACTCTCACATCTTTATACCGGCTAAATAAAGCTTTAATTGAAGAGGGATTTGGATATATAAATATAGAGGTTTAGAATAGGGCAGGGTGATAGGCGAATGTACCAGAAGCTTAACTTCCTTGTTTCATTTGGTTCTTATATTACTAACACTAAATCGCCGTTTTATGTAACAACTATAATACTTGTAATTAACTCCCATCTAATTTTGCTTGAAACTCAGTCCCAATAATTTAGAACTAAGCAGACGTCAAAGCCGTTTGTTTCCAGCTCCTGATTAAACTTACCACTAAAATACTAGCAACTAAGTGTGAATTATCGTTATTCTTTATAATACGCAAAACTATGGCAGACCACATACACAAGTTTGAAGTTTAGAATTGTGGTTTCAAATCAAGAAATTTGATTAAAACCATCTTCATATGCAAATTAGTTTTTAGGTCTAAATCGAGAGTCTAATTCATCAATTTGGAATTTTAAGCTAGTGATAATTCAAATAACGTTTCTGAATATTTTGATTATTCAAATAAGATATCTTAGTATCTTATTTGAATAACCAAAAAACGGACTTTATTTAATCATAAATTTTCAGCATTAAAACTGCAAGGATTCTGGAACTTTTATTTTCTAAATGGATATATATAGAAAACATCGTGGACTTATTATTTTATTTTATTTTTGTACGGTGAATTCCTGTAAAATAGAGAGTAAAGGCACAAAAACAACGCACGGGTAATTAATAGAATATTCACGCCCAGCGTGATCATCCAGTTTATTCACATGAAAATATAAATACCTTTTGTTTACCTCTACGAACATCTAGCTATTTTTAATAATTCTAATTTATTATTTTTAATGAAGAACACTGCAGGGAAAAGGTAGAGAAAAAATGAACAACAGAAGCTAAGGCACCACTGTCGCAAATTAGAGGGGAGTTTTTTTGTACTTAGAATTATGCAATTGGTCTGGGTGAATAATTGCTCCATGGAGACAACTGTAACTGCACCATTGCAATAATTCAAAAACACTCAGCATTTATCAGAGAGAGAGAGAAAGAGAATGAGAATTAGAAACGCCTACGAGGAGAGGAAGACTATTTCTAACAGCGACGAGCATCTGTTGGTAATTAAACAGTGAGAACGAAAGCATCATCAATTTAGATCACACCAAATTTCTTATATACCGGAAGAGTCTATTTTATTTCAAACAAAATTCAGTTTAATTTATTTAAAACCAAATTTAATTTGTTTGTAGTTTCAATTCAAAGTTTTATTGCAATCAAAATACATTTCATTTTTCGTTAAGCCTAACCAACATACTGAAAGGTTTTCGGTGAAAATAATGTCGAATATACCAGGGCTGCGTTCTCTCTCTCTCTTCATTTAATATTCAAGCCCTTACAAAGCTCAAATTACATCGAAATAAATCCTCGATAACCCACTGAATAGCTCTCGGACCCATTTAAATAGCTACCGAAGAACAGTATCTAGTTTCACACGAGATTGTAGTTACTCTTTGGAAATGCCAAACGAGTGGCATTCAGGACTAAATATCGGCTTATCGATGTACGGGTTAGAAGAAACACATACTTACATTATCGAATTCAAAGGAAAATCAATAAATATCTACTATAGGTGTAGAGAATATTGATTGTTGCGTAATAGTTATTATACTGGGTTTGCAGTTCCAGCAGCTTCACATATGTGGTAGGGTAAAAAATGGATATTTTTAAAAGATCTGCATTAGGTGGGTTAGTAGTATTAGAGGCATGCAATGCAAAAAAGCAATCGTATGAGCTTATGTAGCATTAACCAAAAAACAATTTAACACAACCATTCCCCCTAAACGTTTGTCCAGTTCCTCCTTGAATTTATTTAAGCTATCATCCACCACAATGATAGATGGAAGTTTGTTCCAACAATTAACCACCCGCTGGCTAAAGGCAAATTTCCGCACATCTATTCTACAACTGTTTCCTCAATTTAAATTTATGCTCCCTCAGGTTCGTAATCTGAGCAAGCGGAAGAATCCCATCGGAATTCAGTGTGCTCACCCCATTCAAAGCCTTATACACCTAAGTTAGATCACCTTGCAGGTGCCTAGTCTCCAGCCTCTGCAATTTGCAGAAATTAAGCCTCTCTTGGTAAGAGGATCCCTTCATTACCCTCACCAATTTTGTTGCCCTTCTCTGTACAAGCTCAAGCAACTCTACATAGATCAGTGCGGGCGAAGATTTTATGGGTCCAGCTAATAGAGAAATTTTTCTTAAATTTTTACCATTTTATTGACTAAATTGGCGTGTTAATTTCTTTTCTAGACGTAGCTACATATTTCTACTTAAGGTACTTAGTTTATTTTGAACTTAGATACAGATTTTGTGGGTTATTACTTAGTATCCGTAAAACTTGTACCGTTTGAAACTTGCCGCCATTGTATAGAATCGATACGGAATAGCATTAATTATATCACAAACTTGACAACGTAAGGCATAACGTAAAACTAGATGGCGTAATACGTAGCACTGTAGTAGGAATCTATTAGCTTAGTATAGTATTGGCAAATAATCAATTAAATTTTTAAGTCCTTTTAATTTTTATATTAAAAGGATTGCTATTTATATTAAAAGGGTGTGCTATTATATTGAAATATTGTGTTATGTTATATTAGGAAATATTGAACAATATTTCTTAATAGGTATGAAACTTTTAGTAGTTTCCACGATTAATTCCTTGAATACTTCCCACTTAAAAGAAGAAAATGAAAGAGGCCCGATTAATTTGCTGTACGGAGCATGCCAAATGGACCCCAGAGCAGTGGAAGTCGGTTATTTTCTTGGATGAGTAGAGATTCAACTTTCATGGCTCTGACTGGAGATACACGATTCGCCGTAGACGTGGTGAAGAATACCATCCAGACTGTATGGTGTCTACAGTAAAATTCTCTACCAGCCAAATGATATGGGGGTGCATTTCGTATCACCTGCACTTTATAAAAGGTTCCGTAAATGGAAATGGATACCTGGCTATATTGGAAGGCAAATCGCTGACAACCATTAGAGACCATTTCAACCTGCCAAGTAACTGCATCTTTCAGGACGACTCTGCGACTTGTCATCGGGGGGCAAAAAGTGTAAGTAGGCACTTCTGTAGTTACTTTTGCTTCATTTCTGCATTAGTTCGACAATAATGTGTTTGCACTTGTTACAGGTGAAAATACGGTGGAAGAACGGTCCATTACAACTGTTAGCAGGCCAGGAAAAGCCTGGCAGGACCTGAATCCTATAGAGAACTGTTGGCATCGTGTGGAATGTGCAGTTGCCAGAAAGAAACCAAAGACCCTTCGTGAACTTCATAATTTGTGTTTGGAACCACGAATTATCAGTTGATTATCTTCAGAAATTGATCTTGTCAATGCCTCGATGGTGTGCTGCTGTCATTAGGGCCAGAGGCGATTCAACTAAATATTAGTTTGCACCTGGTGAACTTTTCATTTTGTTTTCCATCGAAAATGATAAACTGACGCAAATTCTGATAACATTTCCGCTGTAATTGTCGTGTTTACCAAAACTGTTGTATAAAGGTTGCAAATGCTCATTTTGGAATATTTTGAGAGCACCTGCCAAATATTACTTAGCTTTGCCTTAACTATTAATAAATATCTTTTGTTTATATTTCTATTTGTGATGCCAGTCATCAATATAACATACCATCGCGAAAAAGGGTTAGAAATGTGTGAATTGAACACAAGTGTAGATTCAAACTGAAGAAAGACAGTTGTAGGATTGATGTGCGGAAATTTGCTTTCAGCCAGCGAGTAGTTGATTACTGGAGCAAACTTCCATCTATCGTTGTGGAAGTTGATAGCTTAAATAAATTCAAGGCAGAACTAGACAAACATTTGGAATGAATGAATCAGTGAAATGGGAAAGTTTTTTTTTTTTTTTTTGGCTGATGCTGTATAAGCTTGCTTTCTTGCATCATGTGCCTCTACTAATGTTAATGCTAAAATGAGGCCTCCACACCTGTACGCGATAGTAAAGGCGTGGCCTGACCATTGCCTTATGCAAAGGGATAATCACCTCATTTTCCCTGCTAGCAAAATTCCTTTGTATAATTGACAATATGCAATGACTTGCTCCGGCAATCTGTCTGCATTGCTCTGAAAACTTCATATCTCACTGCACAATCACTTCGAGGTATTTTTCATTTTACTCCACCCTAAGTGTAGTACCACATAGTTAGTGCGTTCCTCTGGAGGATACTGCTACCCATATGTACTACTTTGCTTTGCATTTGCCAATGTTAAACTTCAGTTGCCACTTCTCAGCCATATTTGCCCAACTTTTCTAGATCTTGTTGCAGGATCTTTGGCTTGGCTATGGATTCCTCCAAGAGCAGACGTTCCAAATGTTTGGAGATGATATGTGGCCAGTGAGGAGTTTGGTCGTAAATATTAACCTCTTTTCCATGATCAGGGACTTCACCCTCGGGATTTCCAGTGCTTGTGCCATCCTCGTTGTTGTGGTGGGGGGAGGCAGACCAAGCTTGGTATTGGCCCATTTCAGTAGCCAGTATTCAGCGGTTTACACTCGTTTAAGTTTTGTGGACCCGGCTGAGGCCCTCATTTTTGCACCATAGAGAATAGCGTAGAGATGATGAATCTTTTGACAGTGAGGGGATGTCGAACGTGTAGCAGTTGCTGTTTTGAGTTCAACCTAAAGCGAGAAAATTTGGTATTGATTTTGTCTATCTAGTTGACAAAGGACATCTTTTTTGTCAAATTGAATGCCAAGATCTGTGTGTGAGAGCACATTTAGTATTGGTACCCATCCTAGTATAACACTGAGTAGTGTTGGCACTGATTTTAGGGAAAATATAACCTGAGCAGACTTCTGTGGGTTGATTTGAAGATTGAAGCTTGCAAGGTGTGATTCAAGATTTCTCAGCTGCGAATCGATCCTGTTGCTGATCTTATGTTAAGAACGATGCTGTTACTGAAGAAGCGCTCCATTTCATGAAAAGGGTAGGTGCACCTAATAAAGTGGCCCCCTTTATTATTCAATTACGAAAACATGTTCAAATAAACTCTGCTGGTAACATAAACAAGAAATTAATAGTTATAATTATTTTTTACAAAAATCTTACCACTTTCTACCTAAACGCAATTATCTTAGCGATCAATGAAAACCAAAAAAAAAAAAAGTTCCTTCGCACTTAGAATTCATTGAAAATTTGGACAGTTTCCAAACAGCAGAGGACAGCGTACCTTTTGAGAAAAAATGACAGAGTTCCATTTCATTGCCTATCTCTTTTAGTACCTATATCTGTGCCGGTCTACAGACTGTGCAATATTACTTAGAAATGCCTAAAATAGGGAATGAAAAGTTCGCTTCATACTCTTGCTACCTAGGTACATTAAAGGAATTTAAAACTAATCATATCATACGAACAGTGTCATTAACAATATTACGTGGCCACGTAGATTAGAACCATTGCTACTCAAATGTAGTACCACTGCAATCCTGACACTCGGGTCTGTCAGGCTTAATGTTGTAAACTGTTGTTTATTACAAAATATTGAACGATTATGCATTGAGGTTAAATCCCATAAAATAGTTACTATTTTTATTAATTTATCCATCGCTACTTGTTAATGTCCTTGCACCACCAATAACTGGATAAATTGTTGAATCAGCTCAAATTATCTAAAATCATATACTCGATTAATTGATCTAGGTGGCGTCAATTAGGTAATAATCAACATATTTTCAATATCATTAACAGTTTGGTTATGAAAAGCTCAGACAGATAAATACAGGGGTTGTTAAAATTAAAGTATCCCAATGTAGAGTGCTCTGGAGCGAGTTCTAAGGCACGTACTGAAGATAAATTTGGACAACAGGTACAATAAAGAATGCGCTCGCCATTTATTGGAAAAAATACTTACAAAATTTGTTGCTATATGACGCTGTGGTAATACAAATCACTTGAACAGCGCTACAATTGTTCAATGTGTCCTCCATTTTGGTCAATAACAGTTTCCATTCGAAGAGCAGCATTTTCTACAGCAGAACGTAACATTTCAACTGGAATAGCCAGCACATGACGTCTAATGCTATCCTTCAGATCTGCCAGAGTTTGACATCTTTCCTGATACACCTGGTTCTTCAAAAAAACCAACAACCAGAAGTCGCATGGGGTGAGGTCCTGTAATAGGGTAGCCAAGATGTTTGAAAACAACGGCTGATGATCCTTTCTTCTGTATAGTGTTGTGTTAACAATCTTTGGACACAGCGGTGAATGGTGGCGCACCATCTTGCATGAATATGGTATCCTGAAGACACCCACTTTGTTGTAGCTCTAGTATTGCGAAATTTGCCAACATTTCATAATATCGCTATCCAGTGACGGAACAGGTGCGAAGTCCAGTCGGTGTTAAATGTTCAAAAACAAATATAGCCCAATCATATATGTGGCCGTAAATCCACACCACACTGTCACTTTTGGAGACTGCAGCGGGACCTCTTGGGTAACTCGAGGGTTTTCTGTTGCCCAAATGCGACAGTTGTGCGTATTCACTTGTCCATTTCAGGAGAAGTGGGTTTCATTACTCCAAAGGATGTTCCATGGCCAAGTGATATCTACTGTCATTCGCGCCAGAATCTGAAATGCGTATGTGAAACCAATATCTGCATCACCATGCTTTAGCTGCTGTAGCATGTGCATCTTGTAAGGACAGTGCCGCAACACCTGACGCATTATTAGCCTTTTTCAACCTAAAGCGAGAAAAGTGTGGAATACGGCATGTCCACTTCACGAGAAACAGCTGGCACACTTGCGCTACCTCATGGAGATTGACTTGATAAATCCACGACAGCCATAGCCACATGTTCAACACGAGAGGAATCCACTCGTTTTCAACATCTACCTGGTTGAACAACAAAATGTCCTGTCGCTTCAAATTTAGCAGTCATTTTGCGGACAGCACAAACAGTCATAGGTCCACGTAGGCCTTATGCGCTCCTGAAGCCGGAATTCTCTGATAGCTGCAGCTGCAACGTTTCTGTTTTGATAGTACAGCTTCACTAATAGCGCCTTTTCCTGCATTGCTGCTGTAGTGCAAGCAAACATCTACTTTATGATTTTGAAGAGCCTGCATTGCTGCTTAGTGCAAGCAAACATCTACTTTATGATTTTGAAGAGCCTGCTTTGCTTTTTACAATACAGAAGAGCTTAGTAGTGGCGCTGTGGCAATAACTTACGATTATGCAATAACGTAAGTTATTTGCATAATCGAAGCATATACACACAGCCCCTCTGTGAAACGATTAATACGTATATCAGCAGCAGCAGTACTGTGTGCAGGAAGCTGCATGACAAGGATTATCACGGTCGTGCTGCAGTCCAAAAGCCACTAATCATCACGACTATTACCAATGGCCGTATAACTTGATGTAAGGTCCATGTTCTTGGACGCTAGACCAATGGAAAGTTGTGCTTTTGAAGTGATGAGTCACAGTACCAGGTCTACCAGTCTGACGGCCGTGGCTGGGTGTGGCAAATAACTAGAGAAAGCTACCTATCGGACTGTATCGTAATTACATTGAATTTCAGCGGAGGCAGCTTGATGGTCTGGGGCTGATTTTTCTGGTTTAATCCGGGACCATTGGTTGTTTTAAACAAAACCATGAATGAGATCTATCCAGGCACCTAGGCTAATGGGGAAAACCCTAGGGTAGGCCACAACTCTTGACACCTACACCAATCACATTTTTGGCCCTTTTACAGTTGATTCTGTTCTTCACAGCGAACAGAGAGCTGAACAGACGTTCCAGGTGCCGCCCTAGAACATCTGAAAGATGGCCATGTGTACGTATACACATGTCCACGCATGTTCTGATGTCCTGGACAATAATGCATTACCCTGTGGCAGCAGCAGCAGCAGCGCAGTCGGGTTAGGCACTCATGTATCAGCAGGACAACACTTCATGTCATACTGATCGCGTTGTAACAGACTGGTTTGATACGTGAAAAGTTAGAGTTAGCCACTGTAACTTCGAAAAGTTAGAGTGGCCTGCTCATAGCATTGACCTCAATCCTAAAGAAAACCTCTGGGATGGATGAATTGAATTGTCGGGTGCGTATGAGAAGAGACTGCCCAAAAACATAGATGAACTGGTCTCCTCTTTGAATGCCCAATGCATTGTAAGATCTTTATGAAAAAAACTGGGGTGTCCCAAAGAGACTAGCGGCTCTCATAAAGGCTAAAGGTTTCCACATACGTTATTAATTTTCCTGTAAATAAAGGTTATTTGTAGATATTCTGGTATCCGGTATTAATGATAAGAGGATGTAGATAAATATTATGAATTTCAGTGAAAAGTAATTTCAATTTGATAAGTGTGAACAACGAGTCATTGCTACCGAGAAATTAAATTAACAAAGACTCTCATCATCTAAACTGTGTCTTTGTGAAAGTATTTTCTGAATTAGGAAAAATGTGCTCAGTCCTGTTATCACTGAGCCAAATTATTTAAAAGTTGTTATCTAAGTATTGACAACTTGAATGCTAATTATACATTTCTGCACATGCAAACAGCAAACGTTGTTAGACCATTGAACCACTGGTATCTGCTGGATAAAAGTGATACAATTCATTACTCTGTTTATAAAAATAAACTTTTAATTGGAGATATGTTCCAGAAAAGAGTAACACGTCGGATATCTGCAGGCACATATTTTATGACAGATAAAATTAGTAACAACGTGCCCCTTCAAAATGCATGGCACGTATTAAAATTTAAATTCGTTAATCTAAGTGCTGCCTAATTGTGTTTATAAAACTTTGGAAAGAAAATGGCTGTACCAAGACCATCCGTCGGCCAATAGGAAAGCGACTAGTATATTCTTGTTAGCAAATCGTGTTTCACTGGGTGTCATCTTTCGCACGGGATCCATGAATAACACACGAGAGGAAAAAATCGTATTTATGGCCACCAAGGACAATATGTCGCAAGGGGATCGTAGTAGAATAGCCGGCTAGTGTATGCCGTGTTCTAGGCTAAGGAACATTAACGTTTATTACACCTCTTTGTGGAAATATGTGTGTACGGAAGATGCAGAGCACAGATGTAATAAAGTGTATTTAATTACCTGTAGTTCACTTAGGAGTCCTTATTCCGATGTTGTTGGCTACATCACCATGCATCTCGATGAGGAACTGTAGGGGCAATTTAGAGAGTTGCTTTAAGTGCAACGCACCATTTAAGCTGAACCAAGCATGATAGAGAATTACCATGTACTAAGTCTCTTCTCATATTAATTCGGTCAGTTAGGATCTCCTGTTTTCGCTTGCAGTTATTCATCAAAGCGAATGTCACCTAACAATAGCCACATGGATGATGTGTAAAGAAATACAGTATTGGAAGCGAAGGTGGTTTATCTTAAAGATATCTATTTGGTATCGAACAGTTCAGCTGAATTTTTCTAGTACAAAACTGGATGCCTATTTTGAAGTGATCAGGATCACTATTCTCACGCCATAAATAGAAACCGCATGGCATTAGTTTCCTCAACACCTGTTTCAATAAACCCAGATGTATTCTCTAAAGGATTTGGTGTCACTAATTTTTTTCTGAAAATTTGCATTTTTCATCCAGAAATCAGGCAAATTTACCACAGACATAATATGACTAAACTGATGTCTCATAGACAGACGGAAAAATAATATACCACCATTATAGTCCTTGAACAATATGCTAGAGTTGAGGACATTGGACGGGCTCAAAAAAAGTTTATTTACAGACGTATCGCCTAACTATCAGTAGAGTAGGAAATATTTCAAAAATTAATAAAATAAAGTGGAAAAAGATGGTATACCCTGGAGAAAGATGCCTAGAAAAGAAGAAAACTATAATATACAATCGGCAAAATCAAGGAAATCCAGATCCATTACACTTTCTGAAACAATTTAAGAGAATATTTTACTGTAAACATGAACCATCCATTTGCATTCAAACAAGAGCGAGATCCCGAGCCAACTTGAAACGGAGCTAAATACATTTCTATGAAATCCTGTCTCTAACATAGATTAAACAATAAAGAAAACATTATGCTTGAAGGGAGCAAAATACCCTTCTCCATAACCCTTGATCCAAAGGCATGGCTAGAGCACACTGTGAGATTTCTGGGCTACAGCAACAATATATATCGAAGTTAACCAATCAGATGTCCTAGGTATAGTTGATCTAGCTAAGAACAAACTGAAAAAGTAATAAATTCCTGGTCTCGATTGATAACCTCAGGCAAGGCAAAGATACTGTACCACAGTTTGTCATAAAATGTTCCCCCCCTGTTTCTCATGGCTGTCTTTTTTTTTTCAGACTACACAATGATATACTGGCTTACAGATATTCCCAACTCAATGAAATGTGTATATCTGCTGGTCATGGGAACAGACACTCTCCAGTCCCCAAGACTAGCAGACTCAACTAACTTTTAGTATTAGTATTAGTGATGGCCACGTGGTGCAAAGAAGGCTATGGCTTATGCTGCACCAGCCAAATAAATAAATAAATAATAAATAAATAAATAAAAAATAATAATAATAAAATAAAATAACAAAAAATACACAAAATAAAATAATAACAGTATAAATAAATTAATAATAATAAGAAGATAATTATAATAATAAAAGAAAAGGAAATGGACAACCTCTACATTTCTCTCCTCCGTTAAGTAATTATCCAGCTGACCTTGGCATTTCCCCACACTGTCAGCCTCTACCACCCATGTAGGTAACTTATTCCAGTAATTTATAACTCGCTGGCTAAAATAAAACTTCCTGCAATCCAGTCTAAACAACTATTATGGCCCCTAATTCTAGAATCATTTAAAACCGTGAAAATTTCGTTCTTATTCATTTTTCTTATGCCTCTCAGAGCCTTAAACACCGCAATCAAGTCTCCTCTAATGTGTCTAGTTTCCAATCTCTGCAACACACATATTCGAAGTCTTTCCTCATAAGGACGCCCTTTTGCCGATCTCGCCAGGCGAGTTACCCGTCTCTGGACCCTTTCAAGAATAACAATGTCTTTCTTTTGGTGCGGTATCCATACTTGAACACAGTATTCCAAGTGTGGTCTAACAATAGCCTTATATAATGGGATTATGACGTCCTTATCTCCACTAGAGATGTTTCATAATTCATCAATAGGATACCATGGGCCCTCCTTGCAACCAGTCTACACTGCTCGGAGAACTTCATATCTGACCGGATCGTAAACTCAAGTCCCTTTCCTCCACTACCGGCTTTGGTTCAACTTCTCCAAGTGTATAAATAATTTTGAGATTACTGTTCCCCAGGTGTAGGACCTTGCACTTTGCTGGATTAAAGCTTAGTTGCCACTTTTCTGATCATCCCTGAGGTCTATTTAAATCACTCTGAAGCTTTGCTTGGCGGTGATCAGTATAACTACTCTACCAATCTTCACATCATCTGCAAACTTAGACATCACGTCTATCTCTTCATCTATGTCATTTATGAAAATGAAAAACAACAATTGCCCTAATACTGATCTCCTTGGGGAACCACGCTTTTTACACGAACCCAATCTGAGGAACAAACTTTTATCACAACCCTCTGCCACCTGCCCTAAAGCCAGCCTGCTATCCATCTAAGGATTTTCCCTGTGATTCTAACCTGTTCCAGCTTATAAAGTAACCGCTCAGGTGGGAATGAGTCAAATGCTTTGCTGAAATCTAAATAAGCAACGTCGAAATTAAATCACTAAGTCCAGCTTTTGAGTGACCCTGTCAAAATAGCTAATCAGATTAGTTAAACATGATTTTCCCATTACAAAACCATGCTGTGTGTCCTTCAGAATTCCACTTCTATCTAAGTGATCCTGAATTCCACCCTTGATCAGTCTCCATGATTTTCCCTACAAATGAAGTTAGACTAACCGACCGGTAATTTCCCACTTGACTCTTAGACACGCCCTTATGTATTGGAGATACATCGGCACTTTTCCAATCCAACGGAATCACTCCCGTGTCCAGTGATGCTCTCATAATTAGTCTCAATGTTTCTATGCACTCATTGCCGCCTCCATTAAGATTATAGGGTAAATGCTATCAACCCTAGGAGCCTTAGTGGCCTGTAAGCTCGAAAGTTTTTTCATTAAATAAACGTGTGAAATTTCATCATCATTAATTACATTTTTTTTAAGTTCCCTCCCAGAATTTCAATTTGACGTGAAGGATTTTTCTTCTCTAAATATCGATGGAAAGTAACTGTTGAGTTCATCTGCAACTTCAGCGGGGGTATCTAATACTATCCTACGTCCATTATAAAAGGGTCAGATCTGCTTTGTCCTTCTCTTCTTTGCATTTATATATGTGAAGAATTCCTTATCCCGCCCTCTTTTCTCCCTTTTCCGCGATTTTCTCATAATCTGCATCTGCCAGCCTAACCTTTTCAGTGGCATTATTACAAACCACTTTGTAGGTGTTATAGGCTTCGGTACTTTTTATTGCTCTGTAACTTTTCCATGTAGTCTATTTTGCTCAAGTAATTTGGCAACTTTCTTATTCGTCCAACTTGGAATCCTCCTCATGGAGTATTTTTTAATGGTATATAAGCATTTAAGGCTTCTATGAGTAATGTTTTAAAGATATACTATAATTCAATTGTATTCTTTCTCTGTGAGATATCTACCAATTAATAGAGGCCATGTACCACCTTAAGGCATTCTAATGTCCTTTCCTGAAATTATAACCCATTCCTTTGCCGTTAACAACTGCTCCCTCTATCTTCATCGTCCACCATATAACTCCGTGATGACTTCCTGCTACTGGTTCCTGTACTGTAAGCCCTATTATGTCATCATGTGGAGTTTTCTTCCCATTTCCTTCAATCAATTAGAGACAAATTGAATTCACCCATAACAAGACATTCAGGATTACTTGCCCATTCCATTTGCATGTAGAAACTTTCATCATAATCTTCTCAATCACCTGGCCTGTAGATTACTCTCACTCTCATTATACCTTTGCTTCCAACTATTTCGCACCATACAGATTCTATACTAGCAAGCGAAACGTCTGAATCCGGGAAAGCTTTCATCGTGCTCAGGCTACTTTTGGTAAGAAGCATGACCCCATCGCCCCTTCTATCTTCCATGTCCTTCCTAAATGTCTACGCGTGTAGCGCAGTGGTATCGTCACCGTCCTCTCCACACCGGGTGGAAAAGGCCGTCGATGACGCGAGGAACTTTAATGGACTTTTTTCCCTCCGTGGCTGAGTTAGTCGGTCTCAGGCGTAGATAGCAAGGTTTTCCCCCCAGAAACTGGGGTGTTTCGTCCAGAAAAACAGACAAATCTACCATAGAACATATGGAATTAACAGACATAAGACACACAGCACGGCAGATGAATTTAATTATTCGGGTGGCCTAAAAATAATAGTTTAATATCCTTCCTAAATACATTACACATACCGTACTGAAATTCACCATCCCTTATCTTCGGGTGGCACCACGTTTCCGTAAGCCCTATTATGTCAGCGTTACTTGTCCTAACCAGCAGTTCGCATTCACTCATTTTATTTACGACAATTCTAACATTACCGTATAAACAATTAAGAGTTAGTGTTCTTGTATGGTTAACTACCCCGACACACCCCTTAAAGTTATTTAAGCTCGCTTCCCTGGCATTTGCTTACCGCTCATTTGAAACACTTTTGCCCTCAGAACATCTTGCTACTATGTTCTGTTGCGGTAACAAACAAATACTCTTGAGGTATGTGCAAGAGTTAATTTGACCAATGCTATCAGATAAACACGTATCTATATTACCCTTTGCCACCCTCCAAACTAGCAGTTTCTCTGAACCTTTAACGTATCCTCAATAATACTGGCAAAAACCTTTGCACCACCTTTGTTTAAATGTATCCCGTTTCTACAAAACAGATTCTTTCTACCTACAAGTGCGGGCCAAGCTGATAGAAAATTCCCAAAAGCCTTGCAGAGTCCTTCAAATTTTGA
The DNA here is from genome assembly GCF_048544385.1 of Mastigoproctus giganteus. NCBI lineage: Eukaryota > Metazoa > Arthropoda > Arachnida > Uropygi > Thelyphonidae > Mastigoproctus > Mastigoproctus giganteus. The sequence goes on from NC_143583.1 coordinate 14,676,217, forward strand.
GTTAATCCACAAGACTTTCAGCATATAATCCCTCCTTTCATACCTGGACAGAATTGCAGACACAGACATTGTGATCTAACTAGCGGCATTTCTTCAGCATGGCCTTTTATTTCTGTAAAAAATTGTCAGATCGTGTACGCTTAATGTCATTAGTCCCCACATGAATAATAATATTCTCTTTCCCCCCCTTAAAATCTGGCAGTCTGTTGGTGACATCATTAATACTTGCTCCCGGCCGACATACACTGGTTCTAGTCCACCTATCCTTATTACAAAAAATATTTCTCGTTTCTCTGACAATGGAGTCTCCTCATAGAACTAAGTCCTTTTGAACTAGAGTAGTTCAAAAGGACTTATTTCTATTAAGATGCACTTGGTTATTCTGTTCTAGGACCCGAATCAGGAGTGCATCACTTGGTAGGTTGCTAGAGTCTTGAGTCCCTGACGCGCTCCCAGTTACATTATTCTCGAGGGCACGCACCCGTTTTTTCAGTGACTCAAATTGTTCTAGCAATGCGCCAAATTGTAACTTAAGATCGGTGCACGCCTTAGAACGGTGACAAAGAAAATAATCTCCAAGTGAGCTAGGATTATCCACTAGGTCGACCGTGGAATACATGCCACAGGTTCTGCAAAGGATAAAATCATTACTCACCGGGAAATCGCCATCGGCTATTTCCATATTAGTCATGGTACCTTCTGACGAAGTGTTCAAGGCGGATCTTGTAATAACCATGATGAAATTTACTAAATATTAATAAAACAAATTTTCAAAAATTATATTTATAATATAAAAAATAAATCAAACTATTACGGGAAAAAAACTTATTAAAAACTTTACAATATACTAAAAAAACTTTGAAATCCTGCTCTACTTCACTAATCCTGCTTTAATCCCCTCTTATCTATGCTTTTCTAATACTGCTATGAACTGTAATAGGCACATCTGCTCGCCACGAATGCCAACAGTAGAATGCCTTCAGCTTCTCCGACCTATTGCGAACTCTTATATTCATTTACGGCTGCTTTAAAAAAAGCTGTTTCTTCCGCAGCTCCTTCCTGATTATCCATCACCAGTTAAGAAATGAAAAACACTCGACCATCATGAATTTTCTTAAAACGTGTGCAACACTACTAAGAATTTCAAAACCTTTGAAGAAAATAATGATACTGCCATTGCCTGGATGTCAAGTCAGTCAAGTTACTTACACCTAGACTGTAGCATCAGGCGGTTTCGAGAAACAGCCTTACCTAGAAGAAAACCATGCTGGCGTTTTCAGGGAAGGTCAGCGTGATATGTTTTATTTACAGTGGATCTCAACGCCTTGGTAGTGCCCTCGTGGTAGAGTAGTAATTATAATCATTGTCCTTCCACACTGTGTGGGCACCAAGTTCTGGCCGGAGTCCTCCCGCTGGACTTGGAAATCATCAGATGCGCCCTGACATATAATATAGCAAAAGAAATACCGTGCACTGTCCTGAACTTCACGTTGGATCTCACCAACAACAGGAAGCTTGAAAAAACCAGACTGCTCGACCACCTCCGACAGGAATGGCAGGATCGGTGGACAGAATCCCCTAAAGTGGAAATCACCAAGAAGTTCCTCCCTAGCGTAAACAGAGTCTTTTCAAAACTCCCGACTTGGTTCCAACCAGAGCTCCACGTCACCTTTCTGCTCACAGGGCCCGGACCATTTAATGCAAAACTATCTAGCTTCCGAATCACTGAGGATCCCCGTTGCCTCTGTGGCCACGAGGAAACATGGCAACATCTCATGTATGACTGCGACCAGTATGAGGACCTGCGATGCAGGCTCACCACTGCTATCACCTACTTACCGCAGAACATAGAACAGCATCTTCTCGACTCGGAACAAGCATACAAAGCCCTTACCATTTTTGAACAGAAACTATTTGCTAGAAGGCGAGCACTTATAGCAAACTACCATGCACAGCACCCAGAAGCTGATGATGAATCCCAAATCCAGGACTAGAGAAAACCGGAATACATAAGAAAACTGTAACCCACAATGACGAACATGACCATCATTTAGCCTTGTTCACGAGGGAACTGACAACCAGGAAGACCTACGTCTGAACCAGAGACAACCTGACACAGGACCTGATTCATGTATGACCCTGCGACTGGGATCTGACTCCTATATTGAAAAAGAACACCAAAGAAGTTCCGATTCAGATCGCTTGGACCCCCACGTGCTCACAACTGTCAATGCCTGATGGCGATCTGTCCGGGCTCCCTTGCCTGGTACCTTTACTCCCTTTCTCCTGGTGGGGAGGAGGAGACAGTCTTGTCTCCTCTCTACCCCTGCCAACCCTAAATCTTCTCCTGGTGTAGCTTGGGCCTGCCTCACTGAAAATCCTGGGGTCGCCTTCTCTATCGTCCCCATACTTCTGTCTTTTCCCCCCAGCCTTTAGTCTCCCACCTACTCTTCCTAATACGCCAGCGTATAACCCCACACAAACTGCAAAAACTTAACTTCGTCCAAATTAAACCGCATACACCTCAATTGGCTTTTCTAATTCCAGCGCTCACCCCTACCGAGTCTTTTTTTTTTTTTTTTTTATAGGCCCTAGTCACTGAAATCTCAGGAAACTAGGTGGCAGGCCCTCTCAGAGTAAAACTCCATTCTGTGTACCTGGTCTGCCTCCACGAGGCCAGGCCCCTCCGTAGCCAGGTGGGAAGGCGCAGCAGTGCATAGCACATGCTTCTTGATTAGACCGGGGTTCGAGCCCGTCACCACCAAATACGGAGGATGTGGAAAGGTCAGGGAATGACCACCGCATATCCCGGAGCAATATGGCCTTAGTTGCTAATGCTCCTAAAAACCAAATAACTAACTAACTAACTAACATCCACGAGGCCAAGTGTGGACAACGTTGGGCCTCAGTAGGGGTCCAACGGCTAAACGGCCAGATGAACAACGATACACAACACTACACTCATACAAAATCCACACACTTTTAAATCTCTGGCCTTCCCAGTGAACTGGTACACCTACAATGAAAGCAACGCGGAGATGGGGAAAACCCCTGGTGCCGTTAGACATCAATACACTTTACACTTTACACTGTGTGGAAAGAGACCCGAATTCGATTACACTCATTACCCAAAAAAATAAGCAAACAAACAAAAAATCTTTAATGCTCAATATTGTCAAAATCTGATATTATTTACAGATACCAACTGTCATGTCCTTTATTAAGATTACAGCTGCTTAAACTCGAATCCCCAAAGGCCTACGGCTACTACTTCACAATCAAATCCCAAAAACTTACACTCGCAGTTAGCACAGTGGTTATAATTACCCTTCCATGGTGAAAAAGGCCATAGTTTGAATTCCCATCAATGATGTGAGGAATTTTTATGGACATTTTTAACAATATTGAGTTAGTCGGTCTCAGGCGAAGGTCGCATGGTTTTTCTTCTAGAAACTAGGGATTTTGTCCATTACACAACAACCTGACAAGGAAACACGTAGCTACGGACAAGCCACACCAACGTTGCATAGTTGCTTAATAAATACCTAAGCAAACCCAGAAATTTACTAGAATGGATGGAGCTACTACACCTTTGGTCAGCACACAAAGGTAAGCACAATAACCAGCAATGACAAGCAACACCATATGTATCTGATAAACCTATAACGTTGATAGAGTCATTTGCCCTGTAGGCCTCGGTTCTACCGAGAGAGCATCTATAGGTCAACAACCGTCCACAAAATTACTACTATTGAGATTTGGTGGATCGTCTAATCCATGAAGGAAGATAAGATAAGAGATTTGGTTATTAAAATGAATTAATTAAAGCACAGAATATCACAGTTGTGCGCACATTTCAAAGATTCTAGGTACTAAAAGCAGAAGACAGAGTCGTCCATTCACTTGGTTGCAACAGTGAATATGCTGATCGGAGATGAATCTTTCCAATATATGGAAAACCGCTGAGTCGAGAAGTCTCACTGCCGGACCCAGAGGGCAGTAAGCCAAAAGGATCTGTGAATGACAAAACTACAGGCACTAAATTCTTAACACAACACATCTTACTCCAAAAGGCAAGTCAGGTCTTGTTTATCTGAGTAATTTAATGAGCAAAATTAAGCGAGTAGTTGTAAACTGTAGCATTCCAACCCAGCTGATATATATTACCCCTTTAATCTCCTTCCTTTCTTATCCGGGCTTATAAACGGTGATAGACTTTGTATGATTGCAGCTGCAGATATAGCCTCAGTTGTCCGTAATATATCATATAATAAACGTCATAAAAAGAATGTCACAGATAATTAAAATATTATGATAATAATAAATCAACTTCAATTTATAGTTTGTGGTGTACTGTTGGCGTGAACCACAAATTATTTAGCGATCAATTCGTGTCTAAATAATTCACATCTACGTCCAGATACTCTTGGAAGATAGGATTCACCATCTTTCTCTCTTCTGGAGTACAGTTACTGGTTAGTTGGAAGGTTCTGCTTAATTGACTGAATGCACTATAATCCGTGGAGAATTAGCATTTAAAATCAAATTCGTTGCTGTCTTCCAGCAAGCGTCTCCGGAGATCTTTCACAGAATCAGTTCTCTACTTGTAGCGATGACGATGAGAGATTAAAACGGAGTTGAATATTGACAGAGTCTACTTCAAAATAATATCAGTTGCGAGCCCAAACTGGAATCGTCTACGGACAGGAGGATAACATTTCTGGTGTTTTCTAATTAAGTCAATCGCAGACGTCTGCTTGACAGAGCTTACTAAATTTAAAAGGAGTGGCTTTGTATTCGGACTGCATTAAATTCATATCAGTGAATCTTTCTTCCGAAACAGAAACGTCTTTTGCAGTATTTTCAAGAGACCATTCGGTTTCCAAGGAACGACAAATCAATGGAAAATGTTTATATTCTGAAATGGGGTAGCGAGCGACTTTTGTTCAGATGGGAGCATACGTAATCAGTGAAACCACAAATAAATGGAATTCTGCTGTTTCCCCTACAGAAATGATGCCACGAAATTTTACTACACTGTCCTTGGTTTACTTGCGTATCACGTGTCTAATTTCGGTAAACAACTTCGCCAATATCCTTCCATATATATGGTAGTGAACGTCACTGCAGCTCGATAAAGAAAATTAATGAACTATATTTTCTTTCGGGGATTAAAACATCGCCTGGAGAACGATGCTATTTTTATCATATTCAAATCCTGCTTAGTGGAAATTGATTTTTTCCTTTTTTTGTAGACAAGAGATTTAAGGAAAAATGCACTGCAGAGACACAACACATGTGTTATGAGCGTGGATTTTTGAACAGTGCAAGAAGATCCAAAAAAAAAAGCGAGTGTTACATTGCAATAAACATGCCAAAGTGTGTCAGGAATCATTATGCGTACATCTATTTAGTCAGCCTTCTATTTAGCGATTTATACTTTTTTTTTCACGGCCTAAGAATATTCTAAAGATAATGTCCTTATACATCTCCTCGTTCTCAAGAAATTAGGTCAGAGAAGTCATGCAAAAAAATGCAGTGGCATGCATTTCTTCATGGTTAACATTCACGTTCTACTTCTCTCATTTGGTCACTTAATATTCATGCTTCCACTTTTGCGAATATGCAAAAATATTCAGTTTTTTAACGCTGAATACGAAAGCAGGCTAGAAAAATTTGTTATTAAATATAAGGTACACACAGACAAATCAAATCTAAAGCTGCAGAATGTAGTTATCAATTATATTTAACTTAATAGTAAAATTTTAAAATTCTTTAATTGTTTTCTATGAGAGGGACTGTGTGCCAAGTGGTAGAAACGTTTCTAGCACTTGGATACTAGATTAAATTCTTTGAATTTGTAAGAGGAAAGGCATATATTCATTCTCTTATTAAAGAACACCCTTTATCTTGAGAGTCACTTCTACTTCTCTCATTTTTTTTCCAGTTTTACTCTTATTGGTTGAAGTATTGTAATATCTTTCTTTATGTCCTCTTGGTGAAATCCATGTTCCCACAGGTTCTTTGTTTACAGATCAAGAATTCTTATGCTAAATCCTTGTCTGTATCATGGTTGATGACATTTTGGGCTGGTCGCATTGGTTTGGCTAGTTGTATGCCCAATTTCTTTATTTCTTCGCTATACTTCTGTATCATTCTTTTTTATTTATGGGTCTTATACTTTTTATTTTCAGCTTTGTTTTTTTTTCTTTATGCTGGAGTTTTTCAGTGTTTTAATAACTTCATTCTTGAAATATGCATTGTTTTGAGCTTGCTGGTCTTAATTGCTTTTAAAAAGGTTGCTCAGAATAATCACCTGAGAGGGCATAAATTCAAATTGAGGAAGGACGGATGTCGGATAGATGTGCGGAAATTTGCCTTTGGCCAGCGGGTGGTTGGTTGGTGGAACCGACTTCCATCACTTGTTGTTGAAGTTGATAGCCTAAACAAATTTAAAGCTCAACTGGACAGGTATTTCGAACGAACGGAGGGGTGAAATGGGAGAGGGTTTTTTTTTTTTTTTTTTGGCTGATGCTGAATAAGCTTGCTTTCTTGCATCATATGCCTCTACTAATGCTAATGCTAATGCTAAAAGGTATTTCTTGGTTTTGGTTTAATTTCCGGTTTCTTGGAAGGTACATAGGGTCTATATTTGCCTTGGTTTGCAGTAACTACGTTTTTCTTCAACATTTATGGAGTTAAATCCTCTATTCTATTTTATACTTTCACGGTTTTAACTTTGATAATTTACTTCTCAATACGTAAATTCAGTATCTCTCTCTCTCTCGAGTTGGGAGAGCGAAACCATGATCGAATATTTCTGAGATTTTCAGGTATTCATTGCAGTTTAGCTGTGTGAGGCCAGGAATTGGGTTTGAACTATTGACCTTTTCGTTTTTTTGCACGGCAAACTCACATTCGTCCACCAGACTGATTAATATTGATAAATTTCTCTTACGTTCAACTTTTTCTTCTTTGAAAATTAATATCGATGAGCTGCACAAAAGATTGATTGTTGTAGGGATTTTAGGTGCATCAGAACTTAGGTCATATTGCGCCGTATGTAATATGTCTATAAATTGCGCTTTTTCTATGATCGATTTGCTGTTCGCTGGACCAAAATCCCGAGTTTCCGGGATTAAAAACACGTCCGACTAACTCAGTCACAACGTCGTGAAAAGGGCCCATAAAAATTTGTCCCATTATTGATGGGATTCGAACTCAGGTCTTTTCCACCCGAAGCGGAAAGTAAGCCGATTTTGCGAACTGTGCTACCCACGCGGATGATGTAAAAGAGAACATGGCACTCTTTGTCATACATTATAAATACCGCGACCCCTATCTTAATTAATAGTCACCCCTCCACCCGATGACGCAACCATAGTTGATCTGTGGCCCTGTAATATATGAGAATGGTTGCTTAAGCCTTTGTAATAAGGAAATTCTCATTCTCAACCTCACTTATGAACCAACCTCGAAAGACGTGAGACACACGGACAGACAGAAAATTGATACGCCGATCGGCTGTTCAATTTTGCTACTAAACGCCCAAATGCGCTTGTAACCTTGAAAGTATATTTTAAATCAGTGTAAAAGTGAAATAAAGGTTGAAAGCTTTCGTACCATTCTGGCTAAATATCATCCCGGGTATGGATAGAAAAGCTGGAGTTATAAACGAGTACGTGCATTTTTTTGTTTATATTGATTTATCAATCTATGTGTGTACGCTAAGCAAGCGAACCCACTTTTTATAGATGCTTGGGTTTCTGTGGTCTGTCTGGTCAAATCGACCGTGTCTCATAACGCAGCTGCCGAAATCGCTCCATAGCCAATAGTTACAGTATGAATTTAGAAGCGACAAAATCATCAATAATAATAAAAGAAATATTCCCAACACGAAGCTATTTTATCACCGAATTAGGTGACGTGGGATAGATCACGTGGAAATATTGATGACTGCGGTGCTTTCTGTCCGGGGAATGAGGCTGGGGATCAACAGACAGTCGAATTTAACCTCAACGATGGGTGTTGTTTTTGCACGTAATCTACTGTACTACAAAACGAATAATAATAATTGATAAATAGGCCACCTAGTGGCTGTTTTATTAACGGATAGCACGCTCACTCTTAGACGAAGCATTTTAGTTATGGCTGTCGTCTGTCTGGAAAATTTTAATCCATTTAGGCGACTTGGTTCACCACAAATTCTCTTCGGAGACGTGGCGGACATGTGACCAATCAGAAAGCAGAATCCAGAAAGCATTGGTGTGGCGTGACCTCGGCGTAAAATTCGTAATGGTCCCATTAACCTGTGTGAATAAAATATTGAATAATCAGAGAAATGGAATACCTGATTAGACACTCTTCTGGGGGGGTTTCGTACATGCAAAATGGTTATTTATTTACTGCGTTTTCACACAACATCCCTGCTCGCTCGTAATCATATGGGAGAAGTAATGGAAGGACCTTAAGGGGGAAAAAAGTAAAGGAAAAAGACAAATTGCTATTTTGCACGTGACCGTCAAACTCGAGTGATCAAAAAGACACTACAGTATCTTGCAAAAAATTGAATAAGCACTTTTTGACGATGCATTGATATGAGAGTTTTTCTTTTTCTTTCCGAAGATTCAGAATAAGTTCGCTTCCGTACATCATTAAGCTGTTTTAAAACATTCTAAAAAGTACAGGATCACGATACACTGGACAAGAGGTATATTTCGACGAATTTTTGCAGATATATTCACCTGAAACGCGTGGTATAAAAGTCAAAGTCAAGCAATGGAGTTCCAATTTAAGTTCTTGTTGCTGATGCTGCTAATTAATGCTCCCATGTGGTTCTCTTGAGTGTGTGATCCCTCTGACAGATTACTTCCAGCATCCGAGTGCTATTTCACATTATTGTAGAATGGACTTATTAATCAAATTTGCATTTTAGAACTTAGAACCATAACTAGTAGACTGAGAGTTCCTGTAAATCATAACATTCTCTCATTAACTGTTAATTATAGCGCTAGCATGCACAACTGGCTGCTTATCAAAGGAAAGATAATTCTATAAGGTGGAAATGAATTTTTCTCTACTATTGCTTAACCAAACATAAGTTTATTGATCTATTCAAAATTACAAATAAATAAAGTTTCTTTTTTCCTGTTCACTGTTATTATCATGTACTCATGTTTTCATGTTGCTACGATGTACTATGCTACTTTTATTCTCGCAAATAATTACAAAACTGCTCCTTGAAACTCTCAAAGTAAAGATACTTGCAGACCTACTCTCCATATATTTTGTTTATTTCTAATAATTGTGGTAACAATCTTCATAAAACAGGCTTGTTAAAACAGTTTTTCGGTGCTGTATTTCTCATCACCTCAGTGTCACGCAACTCTACTTCTTCAGGCTTGGCATTACAGGTTTTCAAATGGAGGCTTCCAAATCAAATTTCAGGTTGAAACTCTTTCGACCGAAGAGGAGTGTAAAGAGCTTCGACCAAATTGAAACGTTTGTCATTCATAAAGATATTTAAAGATAAAATAGCATTCCTAAAAGTATTTCCTAAAGAAAATACTGTTCTGTTTCGAATAAACCACTACTGCCAGAAATTCTTCCTTTTAGTATTCAGTGTTCTTCCTTTATGGCAACTTTCTGAATATATTTTCAGCATTCCAGAAGCACTAAACTCAGAGTTTGTCAATGGTCTATCTTTCGCGATTTAACTTTAATTTATTTACATCCACATATAATAGATATCTGTCTCCGTAATCATTTTGTACTGTAAAATTACTTCAGAATCACGAGAAATCTCCTCATGGTGCTAAATAGGATCCTAAGAGTACTTCGTCAGCATTATACTAAAAACCTCAAACAAGGCATGCATATGGCCTTAAACATTGATCAAAGACAATAGAAAGCACATTTCCAACATCGCAGACTATCTCCATCCCACAGTATTCAGATAAATTCACCAAGTAATCAAAAACAATATACCTTACAGAGCTTAAGATGACCCGCCAAGAACTCGTCTGATTCAATGGCATAAAACATATTACAGAGTAGTACGAATATAAAATTTAGTATCCTCGTGGGTAGTACAGTACCAACACCAGGTGGAATAAGACCTGAGTTCGAGTCCCGTCAATGACAGGAAGATTTTTTTATGTGGCTTTTTCATAATCATAAGACATCTGATTGGTTTATTTCTTTCTGTAGAATGAAATACAGACGTTTGAAATGTTCTGAGCACTGGATGACTATTATAGAGCGATAGCTTGTAGACTGCTTAGAATCTTCTGAGCTCATCTGTAATGCTCACAGTGCATTTTTCTTATAGTAATCCTAGAAGAGCTATGCATATTTTGTCTGTATAATGAGTGTTCAAGCGCTGGCTTGCATGTTGTACAGATTGCAAAATTTAGAATAACTCAAGGGGAAACCCAACTCCCTCCTCCTGAGATAAACTAACTACAGTCACAACTGAAGAGACCTTTTAAGAGTTCTCCAGACGAAGATCTGGGTTCAAATACTGACCTCTCTAAACGAGTAACAAATGGGTGTCTTTCGAGCCATCGAGTATAGCACGCTTCTTGTAATAATTTTAATCAAACACCGGGTGGGAAAGGCTTGAGTTCTAATCCTGTTAATGACTCAAAGCATTTTATGAGGGGTTTCACAACGTGGCTAAATCCGTCTCTGGCGAGGATAGCAGTGTTTCTTTTTTATTCGAAAACTCGGTTTTTCATCTAGAAAAAAAGAAAAACAGAAACCGTCCAAAGAATACACTCAGTTATAGACAAAATATATATACTGATGCCACTCACTACCTACGTCTTTACCTATCTTTGCTGGTGAATTCTTGTATAAAGGTTTCGCCTGTCTTACCCCAGCAGCGGTTTTGTTACACTACATACGCTTATATTAATCATATAAATCAGTATCTTGAGATGGTCTGTAACTATCCCCAGTCTCTTTTTTAGCTCAATCAAAGCCTTAACAGAGCCCACGAAATACGTTAATCTACTATAGTACCCTCTCTTGATATTAAATTCTTACCTTTTCCTTTGACTACAGAAATCTCTTTGGACATTACCATTGTGACATTGTGTTCGCTACACACTATTGGTTCACGTATTGTAAAAATTCGGATGTTGTTTGGATCCTTGATGAGCATTATGTCAAGGACAGCGAGTCCCTTGCAATTCTCTCACATGTTGAAATAAACAACAATCGTGCAGATGGCTTAAAAAAATCTGTTTCTTCGTGAAAAGAACTTGGGGATAACTATACAATCTGATATGAAGTTTTAGCAACAGTGCATACAAATTGCTTGGACAGCTCATGTGGTTCTAATAATGATATAAAGAAATTTTTCAATAGAAAAGAGGATTGATTAGTCTCTTATAAAAAAAAAAAAAACAGTTGGACCACATCTTGCACAGGTTTGGAGATTTCACTTAACGATAGATATGGACTTGTTGGTGCTCGCATGGGGATGAGAAACAAGATTGGTCAAGGGCACAAGAGTATCTTTTTAATCAAGAGAGACTTGGCTTTTGTAAGTTATTTGTAAACCTGTTACCAGAACTGATCTCATCTATACAACGGGGCATAAATCAATAATACTTTTAGAGTTACTAATCCTAAAAGTCACATCACATCATGGGCTAGAGGCCCGGATTCGAATTTATTTCGACGAGAGAAATTTTTATGGATATTTCCACACTCGGGTGAGAGGCGCATATTTCCTTACCTAGAAACTTGCGTTTTAAATCCAGAAAAACGGAGGAGCGAACCATACAGTACTCACAGTTTACATAGTTTACCATTGCTTCATTACTTTAGTTTCCTCTGAGATCTCCAAAACGACTCAACCTGAATCAAAAATTGAGATTGATACCTGGCGACTGGTTCATGCAGAGATTTTTTAGGCACATCAGCAACCTAAACCATATTGCGCAGTAAATAATACGTCTATAAAGTGCATGCATGTGTATTCGATTTACTGATTGATGGATGAAAAACCTGGGTTACCAGGAGGGGGGGGGAGGACGGAAACATGCTACCATCGCCCGAGACTGACTAATTCAGCCAGGTTCTGAAAATATTCCATAAAAATTTCTCGCGTCATTGACGGAATTCGACCAGGACCCTGACCAATGAACAATCGGCACGGTTTATTTGGAGACTGTTGTTAGTTTCCTGTTTGTAACATTTTTTTCAAACAATTTTAGCAGCATTTCCTTATCGTAGCAGGAATGCTGTTTATTTGAAGTAGAAATACGAAGGCAATTAGATTATTTCTTCTTTTCTAGTGCAAACCTTGGTTTGAAAGGCAAAACAGGAAAGATTATGCGGTATACCAGGTATCATTCATATGTTTTTACTTTATTTAGGCATTAAGCTTTTTAGGCTCTTTTATTTTCAAGTTAATTCGACCTAGTTTTCTCGTATTTACTTGGTTAAGTGGATAGCCATTTAGAATTTTCTAATCGGCTGTTGTGCATGATTATTAATGCATGCGCATATCGTTAAGTTTTGGTTATTTCTGACTGTAAATATATTATTTGCACTTGTTTTATCTTTCATTATGTAAAAACCTGCAGTGAAATGGAAACAGTTGATTACTTTAATGAGAATTTTCTTTTTAAACAAAGTCCAATTTGGGGAAAAAATTTGTCCCACCCTAATGCTTTCCTGCTTAAGGAGTTCAAATTGTTTACTTCCTTCAGAAAGAGTTTAAGAGATTTTGCTGTACGTAAAAAAGATAAAAGATATCATACATCACTTCAGAATTGCAGTCCCTTCCCCTCCCGCACCACATACACATACATTTACTCAATTTTAAGATTAGTTGAGCGCCATATTAGGGAAAAATTCTGAATAAACTTGCATGTTTCAGTAAACGTTTACCAAAACAAACATTAATGTCTTTATTCATTATTAACTTTAAAAATGCTTTGAGAACAATAACCAATTTACCAAAATTAGCAGAGTTAACGCTTGTTTAATATTCCTGTGCAGGGCTGGTCTTTGATCGATGCAAGGAACCCAAGCTTACTATTTAAGGGGGGAGAGGCATCATATATAGAAAGAAATATCTGATTTCGTCAAAACCAGTGTTTGGACCCGAACTTCTTTTAACTTAGGATCGACCCTAGTACAGCGGACAACAGGTACAGCAAATTCAACGCAGTCATTAAATAAATATATTTTTAAACAAAATAGATCAAAATGTAGGAGCATTCAAATGAAAATTCATAAGCTTTGCCTATGTTTATTTTGATTTTACAAGAGCCTGAGCAGGACTCTTCGTACTAGCTTCTCATCAGCTGGTGTCTGGTCTCTATTAGCAAACGTAAGCCGAACTGTTCATAATATACATTGAGTGATCACTGAAATATGACGACCTACCTAATACTTCGTAGGTCTTCCTTTTTCCCTCAGTACAGCAGCTATCCGACGTGACATTGATTCAACGAAATGTCGGAAGGGTTCGGGGGTATGGCCAAAAAAGCTGTGTGTAATGCGGTCATCAATGCAGGTATGGAGGTGATTGATGTACCCAGATGCCTGATATGCCTTTCCATAGTGTCCCACAAGTGCTCTAAGGGATTGATATCGGGAGAGCGCGGAGGCCAACGACATGCTGGAAGTCAGAATTGTGTTCCTCAAACCATTCCTGCACAACAAGTTCCCGATGACTCGATGCATTGTCATCTTGGAAGACACCATCGCAATTCGAGAAAAAGTGTATCACAGCGGGGTGTACACAGTCAGCAAGCAGTTGACGATAGCGGAGACCACTGATACGTTGTTCCACATGCACCAGGGGTCCAAGGTCCTGCCAGTGAAATATGCTCTACACCAATACAATCGCCTCCACAGGTCTGCACTTTTGATACCATGCATGATGGATGGAGAGCCACATGTTTTTGACGCCAAATCCGTACACGACCATCCACGGTGTGGAGTAAATAACGTGACTCACGTTATTTACTCCACACATCCAATTTGCATATCCAATTTGCATGCCCTTTGCACCAGGCGAGCGTCCGACGCATGGTCATGCCAGATATTGTTCCGAATTGTCCCATGTTGTACTGGCTAGTTAACTCTTCAACAGTGCTGCGCCTGTTCGCCTGTACTATCGTCAAACCCGGCGCTCACCTATAACATCAATCTTTCGCTAACCTTTGCAGTTTGCCGTCGGGTCGTTGTTTGATAATTTTGACGCCAGTCCTGGTACACTTTAACTAAGGCAGCTCTCGAACACCCCACAAGTTCAGCCGTTTGGGAAATCGGAAATCGAGACAACAGTTATTATTTCAGGCGCCTCCGTAGCCAGGTGGGAAGGAGCAGCAGTGCATAGCACACGCTTCTTGATTAGACCGGGGTTCGAGCCCGTCACCACCAAATACAGAGGATGCGGAAAGGTCAGGGAATGACCATCGCATATCCCGGAGCAATATGGCCTTAGTTGCTAATGCTCCTAAAAACCAAATAACAAACAAACAACAGTTATTCGAGCACCCACAATCTGTCCTTTACCAAAGTCCGATAAATCCTTCCTTTTACCCATCACTCGAAATTTTACTACCTACTGAACTACTGACACCTTATCCATGCTACGTAGGTCGACTAACTCCGCACTCTCGTACCTCACGTGGTCAATGGATCTCATTCAGTTTTCATAGGGGTGGTCATAATTCAGTGATCACTCAGTGTATTTTGTCTATGTGAACAGCTAGTCTGCGCGGATTATACAGTGGTAACGTCACCGTCCTCCCCATACCGGGTGGGGAGGACGGTGACGGGTGGAAGAGGCCCGGGTTCGAATCCCGTCGATGACGCGAGGAACGTTAATGGGTTTTTCATTCCGTGGCTGAGTTAGTCGTCTCAGGCGTAGATAGCAAAGCTTTTCCTCCAGAAACTGGGTTTTTTTTGTCCAACAAAACGACAACTCGACCATAGAACATACGCAGTTAACAGACACACAGCGCGACATATGAATTTAAACATTCAGGTGGCCTAAAAAATAATAGTTTTTATGTGAACAGCTAATTGGTGTATGGACGTAAAAGCTCTGTTCATTTTCCACAGGCAAAATACATTATTCACAGTTCAGCTTATGTTTGCTAATAGAAACCAGCCACCAGCTGATGAGAAGCCAGCATGCTTCGAAACAGCTGTAATGCCGATGTCTAAGATTTTTAAATGTATAGCGTATTCACCTAGTCTGGTGATGCTACATGGTTTAAGAAGCTATCGGCAACTTATTCAGATTCGTAGATAGCGGTATTTGTTTCCTAAGTTGAACATAAGACTAAGCCATAGGGCCTAGGAGGCGATGCTTTTCAATGAGACCAAAAAGTCTCTCCATGATCGAAATCTGACGTTGGTAAAGTGAATGAATTTTATTCGATTACAGCTACTGCGTAGAAATATCCCTCAATCCTATAGCAATGTTGAAGGCTGTCTGAAAATAAGGTTCCAAATATTTTGGAGAGAAACTGTACTTTTCCCAAATAAACATCTCATGAATAAAATAATAATATTATTTATTTTATTTCTAAATAATATAATATTTATTTTATTTCTTTTTCATGACGCTGTTATTATTATTATTATTATTATTATTATTATTATTATTATTATTAGTTGATTCTCTAAAAGCGTTGATACGCTTTTAGAGAAAATTGGAAATAATTGCCATTTGTAAGTTGATAAATTCTTTCTTTAGTTGTTTATTTCGTGCAAGTAAATTATCTGAAACGTCCTGTGTTGGCTACTCCGAAGTTTTGCAAACATGAAGCAAAATATTTGCAAAAACGTGCAACCTACCGCTGCACGTGCAAGAAGTGGTATGTCAGGGCTGCAACAATGGGTATCATTATAGATGCTCATTGAAGGAGGCAACCTATAAAGGAATGGCGAAGCATAAGAAACAGCAGTGGAGGTGTATATTGTGCAGAAAAGAAGAGTGGGAAGAAAGAAGTGCAAATTCCTACTCGGCAGAGGAATTTCACTATTTTCTGCATCCAACGAACGAAGAAACTGAAGACCTAGAGGTAACACAAAAGCAGGCGAACACCCAAAATATGGAAGACATACTAAGGAAGCTATCCAGCAAAATTCATTTGCTGGATTTGCTAATAGATATTGTTCTAATAAAGAAGCAAATGGAAGATCTGAAGGCAGAAGTGGAAGACATTAAGAAATCGATTTCATTTGTATCAGATTCGTTTGACAAAATACAGCAAAGCATAAACAAACTGCAGGACTCCAACGCTCCAATCACCAAAATAATTGGGGAGCTGGAGGATTCATTCAATGAAAATGAGGAAAATTCCAATTTACTTAACTTAAGGATTGACTCGATAGAGTAGCAGTTGTTATCAAATAACGTAGAAATAGTAGGATTAACTGGATTAGCGGGCCAAGATCTAAAGCTTGTAATACAGCAGCTAGGACATGCATTGAAGCAACAGCACAAGGAAGAAGTTGAACACTATTACATACCCAACAATAAGACATCAAAGGACAAGCCTACACTAATTGTGAAATTCTCAAATCATGTGGTAAAGGAAAAATAGATGAGAAAGGCAAACGAGATCCGACTGACAGCAAATGATATATATCAGAATAATAGCAATATTGCAATCTACATAAATGACCACTTAACAACTCACCTCAAGCAATTGTTCTAGGAAACAAAGCAATTAGTGAATACTCACAGTTACAAATTTTTATGGGCGATCTATGTGAAGAAGAATGAATCTTCAAGAGCCATTAGAATTCTGGGTTCAAAGGATCTGAAGTATTTAAAATAGACTGTTTAATTGTGAATAATTGTAACTTCCTGAAATCTAGATCTAAGGTAAAATTAAGACATCAGGTATGCTTTTTGAGGAATCACAGATTTACAATTCACCTTTACATTTTGTAAATAATCCCAGTATACAAGCAGTTAAAATTGATAAGAATCAGTTCTAAATATCAGGTCATTAAGAAAAAATTGGTTTAACTTCTTGCAATATATTATAATGCAATGAAAGAATATATTTCATGTATAGTCTTAACAGAGGTTAACATAAAAAGTGATGAAATTTCAAATTATAACATACAAGGTCTATATTTTGAGAGAACTGAGAAGGGGTGGAGGAATAATAATATACTATAGAACATGCTTTAGGGCAATACAGGTTAACCACTTAACTCAGTCTTGTGAAAACTGCTGTGTAAAATTATTGGGAGATAATCCAGAAAACACATTCATGATTTGTGCATTTTATAGGCCACCATCAGATTCAATAAACAGCTTCCTAATAGAATTAGATAACACAATTTTACAATGGGATGATATACAGACTGAAAAGACCATATTAGTAGGAGATTTCAATATTAATTTACTAACCGATGAAACGGATAATGTGATACTCAGATACTCTGCAATCTTAAACAACTATGGATTTGAACATACCTTATTTGGAATAACTAGGCAACAAAGGATGGAGGGTGATAGAACAGTAACCTCTTGTTTAGATCACCTTATAACAAATATCAAGTTAAAGTATTCTAATCCATACATACTCTTAAATCAACTTTCAGATCACAGAACATGTATACTAATAGTATATATCTATTGAAAACAACACCCATGTGAAGTTAAAAAATTAACAAATGCTACGAAGAAAAATTATTTATCAACAAGGAAACTGAAACAGAACATAGATAACTTGTTAATACAAGAGCAAGTATCTCTCACAACAAATGTAAATGTCTTTTCAAATAAGATAATACAAATGATAAACAATTCGAGGTTTAATATCGAAAGAAAAGCAAATCACTCAGCCTGCAACATAAACACTAGGAGTAGCAGGATCAAGCTTAAGAAACCTTGGATGACTAAATAAATAGAAGAATTAATGGTATAAAGGGATAAATATTTCAGGCAGTATAGAAATTGTCCATCAAAGATAGAACATTATCAAAATTATAAAACACTCAGAAATAAATTGACAGGTATGATAAGAAAACAAAAAAAAACACTTATTACAATCAACTTTTTATGGATAAGCAGATTACACAAAAGGAAAAATAGAACGTTATAAATAATAACGTGTTAAATACAAGGAAGAAAAAAAACAAGGAGAAATCAAATTAAAATACTATTAGAAAAGATTGATGGTACAAACAAACAATATGAGGCTTCAAATAGGTTTGCCAAAGCTGTAATAGATCTCAACAGATATCATACACATTATTGCCATGTTTCCTTTACTAAACAAGATGGACTTCCTCAGATAGTAAACTCTTGTGTAGTCTTAACTCCACAATATACTGAGATTCTTAAGATTATAGAATATTTAAAGAACAAGAAATCTTACGGACTGGACAGTATTACAATAACAGAAGTAAAGAGGAACATAAAACAGTTCTCTGTTCTCCTGGTTGAGCTTATAGTACAAATGTTAGAGTCGGGAAGCTATCCTACAAATTTACTTTCATTTAAGATGATTCCTATATATAAAAAGGGACCACCTGATGACCTTTGCAATTACAGACCAATAACAATACAGTCAGTTATAAATAAGATAATAGAAAATTATATATTTTCCCATATAAGCAAATACTTACATCAATATGGGTTGTTAAACAACTCTCTATTCTCATATCAGAAGGGTAAGAGCACACAAACATTATTAGAGAACTTAGTAGACTCTTTCGACTTACACTTAAACAACAATAACTTCATATTGATTTATTTATAGATTTGACCAAAACTTATGACTTAATTCATATCCCAATATTGCAACGTAAATTACTGAAATATGGTATTAAGGGAAGAATCAATCAACTCTTGAATCAACTATCTAACCAAAAGAAACATAACAGTTGAAGTAGAAAATACAAGGGGAAAAATCATACAATGTAAACAGAGGAGTACCTCAGGGCACTCATTGCTGGGCCAATCATGTTGAACATCTATATAAATGACATATTCGATGTAATAAAGAACTCATTTATAAAAAATTATGCAGATGATATAATCTTATATACAATTGGAAACAATCTGACAAAAATGGCAAAAGACTTACAACAGGATGCAATACATTTGCAAACCTGGTTGCACGATAATAAATTAGCCTTCAGCTTTGAAAAAACTAAATTTTTGGTAATAAGACCTCTTCATCAAACCTTGGACATTCATCCCTCTATCAAATTACACAAACATGGATGCCTACATAATCAGAATTTCGAGAATTGCAAATGTCAAACTGTGGAAGAAGTCTCAAATCACTGTTACCTTGGGTTATGGATTGACTACAGTCTGAGTTGGGCAAGACAAATAACAAATTTGTACAAAAAAATGAGATTTTATGTGTACTTTTTTACTACATTAAGAATAAGTTAAATCTTAGAACAAAAGTTACATTGTATTATGCATTAGTGGACTCCCAACTCAATTACTTAGTAAATGTATGGGCACGAGCAAATTTAACCGAAATAAGAATAATAAACCTAATTAACAGGATTTTGAAACTTTTAATGGGGACAAACTCTTGGAATGACCTGAATAAGAGAAGGCAATTTTTGTTAAAATACAAACTACTTTATCCAGCTCAAAAAGTGAAGCTAAATTTATTCCTGAAAAATCTTAACACTATTTATGAAGAGTCGAATCTGCAAAGGAATGTCACACATAATTTAAGGAACCCAAAAGCAATTACTTTGCCTCACCCTAGGGTACTAAATAGATTTGGAGAAAGGCACACAATGAATATAATAAACAACTTGCTGGCTAGTGTTGATTTCAGGCTCAGGAGAAGTTATCCCATCTCCAAATTAAAATTCCTAATAAGAAAATTCTTGATACTCAATGACACAGTAGATTAGAATTGATATGCAGATAAACTACTACCTCTGTTTACAGTGTGGAATATACTATGTGTAGTGACTTCATAGTCGTTTCTGTAAGATAACAAATTTGTACAAAACTGTTGTAAAGGAAGAATTACAACTTGTTGTCAAGAAATTTACTTTTCTTAACAAGTTTATTTATTGTAAACGAATTCTCTTGATAAATAAAATTGTATTGTATTGTATTATTATTATCTGTTCATTAAACTTATATTCACCACCTGAACAGCCAGTGGGCTAGGAGAGCGTACAAATATATATATTTTAAATACAGCGTACAATTTTATACAAATTTTTGATATTTAAAATAATGACATTGTTTAGAAAATTATATTTACTGAATAGCAGTAACTTTAAAATAAAATTGATATTAAATGAATATTGTAATTACAAATACAGGTTGTCCTACATATAATTTTTTCTCTCGTTACAATTTGCTTTGATTTTACAATATATTTTTTTGCATTAAATTATTTACATTTCCCATATAAATAAAGCTCGCATTTTTTAGTAATTCTGGAGATTTTGGTCCAGATATCATCCATTATTTGGCTTCTGTATCTTCTATTTTCTCCAAATTTATTTGGATCTATGGAGAAGGTGTTCAAGTGTTGAATCATGTTATACGGGAACATTCCTTTTAGGGAGTCCAGGATAGTGAGCTTCATCCTAAGTGGACATTGCCCGCTCTAGTGTTTTCTAATGCTTCCTTTGGGAAGTCGGATAATATCCTCTATCGATGGGGCATTCATCTGACGGGTTAGCAGCTTAGAGAATGTGCATAGATTTTTTTTAAGAACAGTGAGCTTCCAGGGGGTCATGCCTAGATTGACTAGAAGAATCGATTTGGCCACATCAGAATCCAGTATTCCATCGTCATCTGTTACTCAGAGAGGCAAGTGCTGAGGACCAGATTTCAGACGCATATAAAGGTATATGAGTGAGACATCGATCAATGTATTTACAAAGCAGATTGATGTTCTGGCAGCCTACGATTTCCTGGCGGATAGCCCAAAATGCAGCATAGGTCTTCTTCTTTGTCTTGAGGAAGTGATCTTTGAAATTTAAATCTTCATCCCATGTTACCTTTGTTGATACTTCCATTCATAAAAACAAAATGGCTGTCCTGCTTGATATGTAGCCAAATTAAGATGGTAGTAGTATTAGTAGAGGCAAGTGATGCAAGAAAGCAAGGTTATGTAGCATCAGCCAAAAAAAAAAAAAAAAAAAACATTTCACACATCCATTCCCTCTAAACGTTTGTCGAGTCCCTCCAATTTACTTAAGCTATCAACTTCCACAACAATAGAGGATCGAGTTGGTTAACGCAATCAACTACCCGCACTTCTATTCTATAACTGTCTTTCCTCAATTTGAATTTATGCTCCCCTCGGTTTCGTAATCTGAGAAAGAGGAAGAATCCCATCAGAATTTACCTTTCTCAACCTATTGAAGGTTTATACACCTCAGTCAACTCACCTCGCAGGTGCTTATTCTCCAGACTCTGCAATTTGTAGAACTTAAGCCTTTCTTCATAAGACCGCCCCTTCATTCCCCTCACCAATCTTGTTGTTCCTTCTCTGTACTCGCTCAAGCAACTCTACGACCTGTAAGCAGTACTTAAGTCGTGGCCTGACCATTGCCTTATACAAAAGGATAATCACCTCATTTTCCCTAATAGCAAAATTCCTGCATATCATTGCAGAAATTTTGCTATTAGGTAAACCCCATGACCTGCTCTGGCAGCCTATCTGCACTGGTCAGAAAATTTCATATCTGAATGCACAATTACTTCCAGGTCTTTTTCATTTTCTACCACCCTAAGTATAGTACCACACAATTGATATTTGTCAATGTTAAACTTCAGTTGCCACTTCTTAGCCTACCTGCCCGACTTTTCCAGATCTTGTTGCAGTAGCACACTGTCATTAACAATCCTACCAACCTTTGTATCATCTGCAAATTTGGACATTAAGCCTAATATACCTTCATCGATATCATTGATAAATATACTAAACAACAGTGGGGCCAACACCGAACCCTGGGGGACTCCACTAATAACATTAGCCCACGAAGAGGCCACCACAGGGCCCAGCGTCCATTAATTACAACTCTCTGTCTTCTCCCATTCAACCATTCTTTTATTAGTATTAGTATTAGTAATGGCCACATGGTGCAAAGAAGCCTATGGTTATGCTGCACCAGCCAAAAAATAAAAATAAATAAATGAATAATAATAATAAAATAAAATAACAAAAAATACATAAAATAATAATAATAAAATAAGATAACAAAAATACATAAAATAATAATAATAAAATAAAATAACAAAAAATGCATAAAATAATAATAATAAAATAAGATAACAAAAATACATAAAATAATAATAATAAAATAAAATAATAAGAATAAAAACAAATTAATAAAGAAAATTAAAAAATAATAATAACAATAAAAATTAATAAGAGAAAAAGGAAATAGACAACCTATGCATTTCCCTCCTCCCTTTGGTAATTGTCCAGCTGATCTTTGAATGTCAGCCTCCACCACCCATGTAGGTTACTTATTCCAGTAATTTATAACTCGCTGGCTAAAATAAAACTTCCTGCAATCCAGTCTAAACAACACCCCCCCCCCGTAACTTGCAAAATTATGGCCCCTAGTTCTAGAATCATTTATAACCGTGAAAATTTCGCCCTTATTCATTTTGCTTATGTCTCTCAGAGCCTTAAACACCTTCTCTACGGTGCCTAGTTTCCAAGATCTGCAACTGACATATTCGAAGTCTTTCTTCATATCGACGCCCTTTAGCCGATCTTGCCAGGCGAGTTACCCGTCTTTGGACCCTTTAAAGAAGAACAATGTCTTTCTTTAGGTGCGGTCTTCATACTTGAACACTGTATTCCAAGTGTGGTCTAACAATAGCCTTATATAATGGGATTATGACGTCCTTATCTCTACTAGCGATTGTTCGATAAATCATCGATAGGACACCATGGGCCCTCCTTGCAACCTGTTTACAATGCTCGGAGAACTTCATATGTGACCGTATCATAATACCCAAGTCCCTTTCCTCCGCTACCGACTTTAGTTGAGCTCCGCCAAGTGTATACATTATTTTGGGGTTACTGTTCCCCAGGTGCAATACCTTACACTTTGCTGGATTAAAACAGCTGCCATTTTACTAACCAACTGTGAAGTTTATCTAGGTCATTCTGAAGAAGCTCTGCTTGGCGAAAATCATTAACTACTCTACCAATCTTTACATCTGCAAATTTAGATCGATGTCATTTATGAAAATCAAAAACATCAATGGTCCTAATATTGATCCTTGGGGAACCCCGCTTCTTACATCAACCCAATCTGAGGAATAACCATTTATCAAAATCCTCTGCCTCCTGCCCTAAAGCCACCGTGCTATCCATCTAAGGATTTTCCCTGTGATTTCAACCTGTTCCACCTTATAAAGTAACCGCTCATGTGGGACTGAATCAAATGCTTTGCTGAAATCCAAATAAAGAACCTCGAAATTAAATCCCTAAGTCCAGCTCTTGAGTGACCCTGTCAAAATAGCTAATCAAATTAGTTAAACATGATTTTCCCTTTACAAAACCATGTTGAGCATTCTTCAGAATTCCATTTCTATCTAAGTGATCCTGAATTCCACCCTTGATCATAGTCTATATGATTTTCCCTATTACTGAAGTTAAAGCGGTTCTAAGAGTGGCGTTTCTAAGAGTGAAGTGGGAAATTCTCGGCCTCGTGGCCGGTAATTTCCCACTTCACTCTTAGACACGCCCTTATGTATTGGAGATACATTGGCACTTTTCCAATCAAACGGAGTCACTCCCGAGTCCAGTGATGCTCTCGTAATTAGCCTCAATGGTTCAATGTACTCACTTGCTGCCTCCCTTAAGATTATAGGGTAAATGCTATCAACCCCAGAAGCCTTACTGGCCTGTAGGCTCGAAAGTTTTTTCATTAAGTAAACGTGTGAAATTCCAACATCATTAATTACATTTTTTTTTCAACTTCTCTCCCAGAATTTCTTACTGACGTGACGGGTTTTTCTTCAGTAAATATCAATGCAAAGTAATTGTCGAGTTCGTCTGCAACTTTACCGGGGTAAATAATACTATCCCACGTTCATTACATAAGGGTCCGATCTGGTTTGTCCTTCTCTTCTTTGCATTTATATATGTGAATTATTATACCCCCCCCTCTTTGCTCTCTTTGCCAGCGATTTATCATTACCTGCCTTTGCCAGCCTAACCTTTTCAGTGGCATTATTACAGATCAATTTGTAGCTGTTATAGGCTTCAGCACTTTTTATTGCTCTGTAACTTTTCCATGCCGTCTTTTTCTGCTCAAGTAATTTGGCAACTTCACTATTCATCCAACTTGGAATCCTCCTGTTGAAGTATTTTTAATGGTATATCAGCATTCAAGGCTTCTGTGATTAATGTTTTAAAGGTATACCATAATTCAATTGCATTCTCTCTCTGTGAGATATCTACCCAGTTAATAGAGGCCATGTAGCACCTTAAGGCATCGTAATTTCCTCTCCTGAAATTAAAACCCATTCCTTTGCCTTTAACAACTGCTACCTCTCTCTTAATCGTCCACCGTATAACTCCGTGATCACTTCCTGCTATTGGTTCTTCTACTGTCAGCCCTATTATGTCATCTTGTTCATGGGTGATGATGAGGTCTAGAATATTCTTTTCCCTTGTACTTTCCATGACATGTTGATACAAATAACAATCATTTAGTGATTTAAAATGTTTGTCTCCCATGTGGAGTTTCCTTACCATTTGCTCCAATCAATTAGAGGCAAATTGAAATCACCCATAATAAGACATTCAAGCTTACTTGCCCATTTCATTTGTAGGTAGCAGCTCTCATCATAATCTTCACAATCACCTGGCCTGTAGATTACTCCCACTCTCTTTATACCTTTGCTTCCAACTATTTCACACCACACTGATTCTATACTAGCAGGCGAAACGTCTGAATCCGGGAAAGCTTTCGTCGCGCTGAGGTTATTTTTGATAAGAAGCAACGCCCCATCGCCTCTTCCTCTTCTATCCTCCCTGTCCTTCCAAAATACATTATACATACCGTACTGAAACTCATCATCCCTTTTTTTCCGGGTGTCACCACATCTCTGTAAGCCCTGTTATGTCAGCGTTACTTGTCCTAACCAGCAGTTCGAATTCACTCATTTTATTGACGACACTTCTGACATTACTTTATCCATTGTAGCAACTTCCCCTTAATACCATTCTGCTCCAATTTGTACAGTAGTCTTCCATGCACAACAGTGTCAAAAGCTTTCCTGAAATCCAAGTATATGATATCAAAATTATTTTTTGCATCCAGTTCCTTTGCGACCACATCATAGTATCCAATCAAATTGGTCGGACAAGGCTTTCTCTTATCAATGTGTCTGAATGGTTACCGCAGTCTTGTCTAGATGATCCTACAATGTATCTTTAACCAGTGACTCCATTATTTTCCGCGGAACAGAAGTTAAACTGATAATTACTTATGTGACCCCTTATATCCCCCTTTAGTGCAGTTGTTTGATTTCTGGCCAAAAAGCCAAAACCTCATAAATTCATGATGAACTGCAAACTGTGTATGGCCCAACAGTCATGTCTAAGAACAAGTCTATTTTTGGAAAATACTCCAAAACAAGACGGAACAAAATAATGTCACTCCACCTTTTATACACGACAGTGTTACAGATGGGAAGTTGCTTGCTCACCAACTACACGGGCTTTTGTAAAATTCATAAAGCTGAGAACTGATTTAAATATGAATCGAAACTTTGGGTTAAAACCTAGATGAAGAATTCATCTATTACCTTACATTTCAAGCAGCATCAGTTCAAAGTTACAGATTAACATGCATAATAATGTATAATCACCGATGGAGAAAACTATTTTTCTATCTCTATCATCCTCGTTTCCTCCTTATGCTTATACCTGTCTTTTATTTTAAATCCCATCACTATTTTTCTTTCTCCCCCTAATCATACTCTGTTTCTTTTATTCACTGTCTGGCTTTTCTTTTCTTTTAGCTTTGCTTCTGTCCTCACGTTCATTCGCGTATAATTTAGTCATATCTCCTGTTCTGCCTCCCCCTGTCGTTCTCGTCTTACTGCGATATTTAGGGAGCCCATTTTGTCCCCACTGTCATCCAGTCTGAGAGGGTTCTGTGATCGAGGATACCGTTAAACAAGCTTTTTTCCTGATTGCTTCATTCCTGACTTGTTCTGTTGCCCCTTTCCTTTGCCGAGAATTACTGTGTTGGGAATTCATATGCGTAGTGGACACGGAACATTCAGATTTGCCATTCCTTTTACCCGAACTTGGGCCACAGAATTAGGTAACTTTCAGGATATAGTGTCACGCAGAAAGTTGACTTTGTGGGCTTAATAATCTCTCTGCTGTAGATATTCATTCAGAGCAATTTTCTGTTCACCTACAGCAGATTTAAGTGTCATCGCACTCTCTGGACATTTTTCTTTCCTGTTTTTTTTTTTTTTTTTTTTTTTTTGACAGAAATGGGGCGGGGTACGGAAAACAAACAGGCGTCTATCTTTCACGTGGCAGAAAGAAAGAAAGTTTCAGAGAAGCCAATGCAGTAATAGCCTTTAAAAAGCATTGCAATGGAATCGTTTTTGGCGATAAATCAAAATTCATTATATCCTAAAGACAGGAGTAATGGGTGTGGTAGCTCCAGTTGAGGGAGGGCTGTTTCTTTCCCACGGTAAAGAGCACTGCTGTTAAGTCAACATGCAAAGATTCGCTTTCAACTCGCACCTGGTTTTCCAAATGAAGTCAAATGTCGGCGCACAATCTCAAATTCAACTGAGAATAGTGTAGACAGGTGAGGACCATCCAACTTAAAAATCTTTCTCTCGTTTTTATCTACGTATGCTTAAATATAACCATCTGTTTCTCTCACTCTAACCCTCTGTATAGAACGTTTGCATATTCTCTCTTTCTTTCTGTGAACTAGAATTACAATTCGCCTGCAACCAACATCTGAATGTTGGTAAATTCTAATTATAATTCAGGCTGTAACTTTTGCCTTACTGTTTTCATCTCGTAACTTCTGATTTTCATATATTTGGACTACTCAAAATTGTATTTCTTGAAGATTGCGAAAGGAGGAGGAATTTATTAAAAGTGGTGTGCAGTTTGCTGCATTTTACCAAACATATCCTTTACTGATGAAACCGCAAAAAAAATTTCAGTCGTTAGATTAAAGTGTAGATATGATTAGGGTACATATTTAGTGTATGTTTGTGTCGTACATAAGCTCCAAAACAACTAAGTCTATGGGGGCGTCAGTATATTGTGTCAATAAATTGTGTATTCTCTAGTTGATTTGCCAGTTTGTTGGAAGAAATACCTGAGTTTTGGAGAAAACCATACTACCATCCCGGGAGACACACCGACTTACCACATTGTGAAAAAAAGTAATCCGATCAGCAGGATTATTTGGTTAACTTAGCTATAACAAAGCTCGTGGCACACATTATTTTTCAATTACTCTATTGATTTGATAATGCATTTGTCCCACATTTGTCCCACTATGACACTAACACGATTCAAATCCCACTTCGAATGGAAAGGAATTTCATCGGAATTTTGCAAAACGTTGCCGAGTTAGTCAGTCTGGAGCAAAGATAGTTTTATCTCTCGGAAACTCGTTTTTTTCTCAGTTAACATACACAATTATACTATGCTACATGTTTAATATGATCAGAAGAGATCGTCCTTTACCCGTTGCTAGTGAAATTAGTATTTCTTCTACAATGTATCAATCGATTTTAAAAGATTGGGAATGTCATTATTATTATTATTGCTCTTATATTATTTCTCACTGATTGGAGTTTCCACCTCGTGATGTGTATTGCTACCAAGTACACAGGGTGGTTGTTGTTATGTCTGATGTTACTGTTGGTTGAGGAACTCTCTGACTATCCTACAGGCGTTGAGGATTGCGACTTTCTTGAGTTCCTTGTAGGTGTTCGCTGGGAGACCTATTGCTGCTAGGCTTTTATGTAGGGTCTTTGGCACCATACCGATGGTTGGCACAATGATTGATCTCCTATTATTATTATTATTATTAGCTGTTTAATGCTCTACTCTATAGCTACCCCCTGGACAGCATGGACAGCATTAAGCTAGGTGGGTGATTATTACACTCACAGGTTAAGGCAGGGACATGTGTCCAGGGGTTACATGGAGTCACATGTGTGCTTAACCTGAAAGGAACAGTATTTACAGAATTCTTTAATTACATACGTGAAAATTGTGGAATACCTTAGTATCCCAAACTAAGCAAGATATTTGATGAAAAATGCTGGATTGATAAAACGTGAAATATATGTACAAAAAGCTATTTCCTTGGTAGAGGCAGTCCATATTTTCCTTATGGTGGTGTCCCTGTGAGTCATAACGGTAGATTTAAGTATGCGTCCATTAGCTTCTGGCGTCTGTAGGTGTGCTGCTGGCAGAATTTATCGAGGTCGACGGTTAGACTGTTTATCAAATCAACCGTGTTTCCTGGGAACATGCGTCTCAGGCCTTTGAGGTTGTTGAAACTGATACTCAGCGGGAGCCTTGTGTCCAGTTGGCTTCTTTCGTAAATTCGGCGAGTTTTTATTAGGTCACTGATATCAGCAGCGTCAATTCGTGCTGTGATTAGTCAGGCCAGTGTAAGAAGGTTAGTTGCCACAATTCGTTGTTTCCATGGTGTGACTTCGAGATTCATGTAGAGTTCGGCCCTAGAAATAATGTACTGATTGCCAGTCCGCCAGTTGTAGGAGCCGATGACCAAATCGTTGTTACATAAAGAGGAATGGGGGGGGGGACAATTCAGCGTTGCGTATCCTCGTTAGTTCCTGGCGGATTGCCCACATAGCATAATACATTTTTGCTTTCGTGTTCAGGAGGTGTGCTTGGAATGTCAGACCCTCATCCCATACTAACCTCAGATCCTTGTGCGTTTTAACTATTTAATGAGTGACCAATTGATGGTAAGGTTGATATGTGTGCCTTCTTCCAGGTGAATGATATTTGGGCTGTCTTTGCTTTGTTAATCAGTAAACCAAGTTGATGATCCATCAACTTGAAATTGTTCAAGTTGTTGGATTTTTTATTTGTCTGCCAAGTAGTGGTAAGAAACTGCTTTTTGTTAGAGTAGACAGGTGTAATGTAAAATTTCAGGTCATCAACGTATGACTGGAAATTAGTTTGAGATGCCAGGAAGGGTTCCAGCACTGCGGCAAATAGGGTTGATGATAGGACTCCCCCTTGTGGGATACTCCTATTAAATAAATAAATCTTTATTTGTCTTACCAAGATACATAAGTGTTACATTGGTGAGAGAAATTCCCTTCAAGGCAGTATATGCCAGGAGATTTACATATAATTCAATATAAATAAATAAAAACATATATTTGATTAGATTTACATATAATACAATATAAAGGAATTTAACAACACCACCACCACTGAATACTCTACAGACGTGGTACACGTCTTCACATAAGCACAGGCATTGAGTCACATAGTTATTCCAGAACGCGCAGAACTGTTAGACGACAGTAGCCTGAGCGAACCACATCGCGGTTTGTTTCCTGTATTTCGGATATTCTATTTAGCCTTTCAAGGTCAATTATAATTTGAGAAAAGCTGTGGATTGCTTCCAAAGCTTTATCTGGTATGAAGCTTTCGGCCATCTTCAGTCTATTAGCTTTCATCCTCAGGGATTTGGTGCCTGAAGCACTGTGATGTTATCACTCCAGCCGTCATCTTGATTGTAGTTATCAGTCGTTTCCAGGCAATAATGTTTGGTAAACGCTGTATTTTCAGGTATTCAGCAAGCTGCGTGGTCATTAACTGATAGGGAAGATGGTGTTTATTGTTACCCCACTTCAGCAGCTAGAATTCAGTCGCATATATTCTCCTAATTTGGGTAGGGGTGGCTGACGCCCACAATTCAGCACCATACAATATACCGTTGTTCTTATATATCTTGCGATTGTCACAGTTTGTTTCACGTGTAAAAGGTGTTGTTTGGTTATCCAGCGTAGATAGTTTGAACTCTTTACAAGCACTTCAACATGGGCCTGAACGTAAGTTTGGTGTCAAATATTATTCCCAGATCTCTATGAGTTGTGACATATGGGATAGGATAGGTGTCCCACTTAGTTTTGGATGAACTTTAGTAGTTCGTGTTGTCCGGAAGCTACGATGCGAGATGATGAGATGACTATACTGCAGGATTGATTTAATTAGGCTGAGGGTATTTCCTATAATGTTGAAATAATGCTGGAGAATGGTGATTTGAGCTGTTATATCTATTTTATCATAGGCCGCTTTAACGTAAAAAAAAAAATAACATCTAACTGTGTCCTGTCATTGAGGGCTTTCTGAATTCTGATGGTGTCCATGAGGTTCCTATTGGTAGACCCCTCTGTAAGGACCCGTCCTTACATTAATTAATAAAAATTGTTAAATATTATGTGAATTTAGCTGTAATACGAATAGTGGTTTTCTGGTACAAACAACATGGATTAAGAAACACTGGAATTCAAAAATACCTTCCAGTCACTCCTTGTGTAGTTGTAGCTTGTTTGTATGGAAGTTCTTTGACGAGTCAGTGAAAGTAATATACCATGACAAATCCCCCATTAAGACAGAGGCAGATGCACCATAGAAAGGGCCAAGAGTGCTTAAGCTGGCCCTGTTAAAGATTTCACGGTGAAACGCTATTAGAGGTGGGCGACGTCACCAGGTGTGCGCGCGTGAGGTCACGGGAGGAGCTATGACGCTTCTCAGTTGACCTGAACTTCCGCTTCTCTTTCTGGATTGTTCTGGTATGTTCGAGGTCCACGGAAGTTGGGGCACAAAGAATAAAGAAGACCCGCCCACGGAAGAGGAGAGGAGACAAATGAGAACACAGGAAAAAGGATGTGCAGATCTCCTATTGTCCAGGAAGAAAATAGAGGGAATTTTGAGAGGGAGATTCTGAAAAGGTTTTCGTGGCATTCTGGAAAAGTTTTCGTGAGATTCGGAAGAAGTTTTCGGAGGAGGCTGAAGAAGTTCACGGAGCGGTCTGGAGAATGAATTGAAGGAGTTGGAGAACGATACTAAGCAGAGCAGCAGTCTAGTTTGGGTGATAGCTGCAGACCTGAGGTAGATGGAAGCAGTGATAGAAATTCTGCATATCCCGACAGCCAGTAGGAATGTTCGCCTGTAAACATGGAAGCCATAGTGAGGAAGAATCACACCCTGAGAATTATATAGGCAAAGCCAGTCGAATGAGTGGTCGAACCATTGACCTACTCGAAAACCCCTCTATCCACGGAAGAAGAAATGCTGACCGGTAAAGAGTATGCGACACTGATTGATTCCAGCCGTGCAGTACCCGGTAGGGAAGCACCGTAATCACCGAGATCCCCAAAAGAGCGCCCCCGCATTCCAGTACCTGAATGACCGATATGAAAGGAATCCGAGCAGGGAGGAAAGTTCCAGGCCAAACACGTAAGTGCTAGAGAGTTTACCGACATAGGTGTGCTTAATTTATTAAGGAGAGGACTTTAGAATAAATAGATATTTATAGTTAAGGAGGGAGGTTTAAGTAATGAATATATGAATAAAAGTGTAAGGTATTTAAGACGGACGCAGCCTATAATTTGAAGTGAAGCTCCTCATATTAATGCTTGCTGGAAGGAGAGGGTATAATAGATAACTAAGAATTGTTTAAAGTTGGGAAAGGTTTTTATAATATGTATGAAATTGAAGGTTGAAATTTCAATTTATTATGAGTTGATTTGTGGAGAGTATTTCTGATTTTGAGTAGGGGCTAATTAATAAGTGATATATATATAAAGGTATAGAGGGTTAACTGTTCAGAAGGGTAATGTTAAATTGAATTGATTAATAATTCCTGTTGACCTGATTGCAGAAAGGGTGTCTGATTGAATAAATGCAATTTTCTTACAAATTGAGACATGAACTCTGAAAGTTTTTGTGAGCCAGTTCATTGGCTGGTAGTTGGTTTATTATACAGACTGTTCAGAAGAAGAGTGGGAAGAATCTATGTAAAGTGTATGACACGACCTATTGAAGTCCCTGTAAAGAACATGAAGAGACTCCATGTCATAATGAATAATAATGTGTATTAGAGTAGAATATCTGATGATGAAACAATTGAGTTTGAACAAGATATTTACACATATAAAGGTTAATGAAATAACAAGTCACCAGCTAAATATAGTTTGAATAATTGCTATTGCTAATTTCTGTATGATATGTTAATAAACATTGTTTTATTTTACATTCATGTGTTGGAGTCTGTCATTCCGAAACTCAGCCAATCCTGTGGAGAAATACTTAAAATAATTAAGGTCCCCTACGAGTCAGGTAATCTTCTGAGAACAAACAAGTCAGATGCTAAGTGGGAGGATTGGACTACGGGGATATACATTAATACAAAAGGAAAAGATACAAAAAAATAACCCCATAAGTAATAAACGTTACCCCGCCCCCCACAATTGGCGAGCGAAAGCCAGGATAATTCTGCACAACGGAAGGCTGAGTTCAGAACGACAGGAAAATATATATACATGTATATATACATGCAATCCAGTTGCTGAAACTGATAGAAAAAATTTAGCTGGCGAGCCAGAAAGCGTAAGTTAGAATTATATATGTATTACTGAGTTGATTATTGTTGAATGAATTTTAGATGGAACAGGTAAATAACGGTGGATTTTAGAGACAAGTATTGATTTAGCGTTGAACTGGAAATTATTATTTATGTACAATTGAATTAATTAGTGAGACCGGACAGGGAAACTTCAAGGATAGATAGATAAAACTTAATAAGTTTTATAATTATTGGGTGTTGAATTTTTACTAATTGATTATTGATCTAGCAGGTAAATGTTAATGGTAAATTGAATTAGATTATCTAATATAGTTAAAGAATTGTAGAAAGATTAATCGGCAGACATATTAATTAGTTAAAGTTGATAGCTAGAGATTAATAGATATAAAATAAAAATGCCAAGAAAGGGTAGGAAACGCGGCGAGGACTGCGAAAATTTAGGGGGCCACAGTGACGAACATGAAGACCAAGTGGGCATATGGGGAAGCGAGATCGAAGGGTTAGCTAAACATTTAAATGGTATCGAAAGAAAGATGGAGTGGATGATGGAAAGGCTCTCTTTAAGCAATGATGCTAGAGAAAATCAGCAACAAACGGAAGTGAAACAAAGATTGGGTACAGTTTCACAAACAAACGAGGGGGGAGACAAGGATGGCGGTCGAAAATGGTGTTATAAGTGCCAGAACTCAGACCATTGGACCCGCTACTGCAAAGTGAAACAGGGTGCTAAAGAAAGCTGGGAAAAGGAAGAGTATTGGGAAAGAGACAGGTACCCACACGTAAAAACCCCCAGAAACATGGACAAGCACAGGGAGGAAAGGCATTGCTCAAAACAAGGGGGGTATCGGAATGAACAAGAGCGCATTAACAATGCCGTAGTCAAGAGACATGGATCTTTTAGACATGCCCGCTGCGGGAGGCCATCATTACACTTAAACACCGCCAAAGGAAAATAGAAAGGCAATTAGAGGAGATTGGCTGTCGATAAAGTGGATCTGGGATAAGGTCATATCCGTCTGAGGACAGAAAAGAAAAAAAAAAAAATTATATATGGAATATAAATTTTTTTAGGGGAAGAGGAATGCTATGTAAGGACCCGTCCTTACATTAATTAATAAAAATTGTTAAATATTATGTGAATTTAGCTGTAATACGAATAGTGGTTTTCTGGTACAAACAACATGGATTAAGAAACACTGGAATTCAAAAATACCTTCCAGTCACTCCTTGTGTAGTTGTAGCTTGTTTGTATGGAAGTTCTTTGACGAGTCAGTGAAAGTAATATACCATGACAAATCCCCCATTAAGACAGAGGCAGATGCACCATAGAAAGGGCCAAGAGTGCTTAAGCTGGCCCTGTTAAAGATTTCACGGTGAAATGCTATTAGAGGTGGGCGACGTCACCAGGTGTGCGCGCGTGAGGTCACGGGAGGAGCTATGACGCTTCTCAGTTGACCTGAACTTCCGCTTCTCTTTCTGGATTGTTCTGGTATGTTCGAGGTCCACGGAAGTTGGGGCACAAAGAATAAAGAAGACCCGCCCACGGAAGAGGAGAGGAGACAAATGAGAACACAGGAAAAAGGATGTGCAGATCTCCTATTGTCCAGGAAGAAAATAGAGGGAATTTTGAGAGGGAGATTCTGAAAAGGTTTTCGTGGCATTCTGGAAAAGTTTTCGTGAGATTCGGAAGAAGTTTTCGGAGGAGGCTGAAGAAGTTCACGGAGCGGTCTGGAGAATGAATTGAAGGAGTTGGAGAACGATACTAAGCAGAGCAGCAGTCTAGTTTGGGTGATAGCTGCAGACCTGAGGTAGATGGAAGCAGTGATAGAAATTCTGCATATCCCGACAGCCAGTAGGAATGTTCGCCTGTAAACATGGAAGCCATAGTGAGGAAGAATCACACCCTGAGAATTACATAGGCAAAGCCAGTCGAATGAGTGGTCGAACCATTGACCTACTCGAAAACCCCTCTATCCACGGAAGAAGAAATGCTGACCGGTAAAGAGTATGCGACACTGATTGATTCCAGCCGTGCAGTACCCGGTAGGGAAGCACCGTAATCACCGAGATCCCCAAAAGAGCGCCCCCCGCATTCCAGTAC
The DNA here is from genome assembly GCF_048544385.1 of Mastigoproctus giganteus. Taxonomy (NCBI): domain Eukaryota; kingdom Metazoa; phylum Arthropoda; class Arachnida; order Uropygi; family Thelyphonidae; genus Mastigoproctus; species Mastigoproctus giganteus. The sequence goes on from NC_143583.1 coordinate 14,710,934, forward strand.
CTGAATGACCGATATGAAAGGAATCCGAGCAGGGAGGAAAGTTCCAGGCCAAACACGTAAGTGCTAGAGAGTTTACCGACATAGGTGTGCTTAATTTATTAAGGAGAGGACTTTAGAATAAATAGATATTTATAGTTAAGGAGGGAGGTTTAAGTAATGAATATATGAATAAAAGTGTAAGGTATTTAAGACGGACGCAGCCTATAATTTGAAGTGAAGCTCCTCATATTAATGCTTGCTGGAAGGAGAGGGTATAATAGATAACTAAGAATTGTTTAAAGTTGGGAAAGGTTTTTATAATATGTATGAAATTGAAGGTTGAAATTTCAATTTATTATGAGTTGATTTGTGGAGAGTATTTCTGATTTTGAGTAGGGGCTAATTAATAAGTGATATATATATAAAGGTATAGAGGGTTAACTGTTCAGAAGGGTAATGTTAAATTGAATTGATTAATAATTCCTGTTGACCTGATTGCAGAAAGGGTGTCTGATTGAATAAATGCAATTTTCTTACAAATTGAGACATGAACTCTGAAAGTTTTTGTGAGCCAGTTCATTGGCTGGTAGTTGGTTTATTATACAGACTGTTCAGAAGAAGAGTGGGAAGAATCTATGTAAAGTGTATGACACGACCTATTGAAGTCCCTGTAAAGAACATGAAGAGACTCCATGTCATAATGAATAATAATGTGTATTAGAGTAGAATATCTGATGATGAAACAATTGAGTTTGAACAAGATATTTACACATATAAAGGTTAATGAAATAACAAGTCACCAGCTAAATATAGTTTGAATAATTGCTATTGCTAATTTCTGTATGATATGTTAATAAACATTGTTTTATTTTACATTCATGTGTTGGAGTCTGTCATTCCGAAACTCAGCCAATCCTGTGGAGAAATACTTAAAATAATTAAGGTCCCCTACGAGTCAGGTAATCTTCTGAGAACAAACAAGTCAGATGCTAAGTGGGAGGATTGGACTACGGGGATATACATTAATACAAAAGGAAAAGATACAAAAAAATAACCCCATAAGTAATAAACGTTACCCCGCCCCCCACACCTCCTTAATCATGATATGGAGGTACGGGGGCCGGTGATTGAAACAGTGGTCTTCAATGGAGGGCTGAATTGTTTTTTTCAAATATCTTAAGGAACCCACAGCTGATGGCAAAGGCCTGAAATCTTGTGGCCGCTTGGGGTCTCTGCATTTATGGACTGGATGGACAAAATACGTGTTCCAGATATTTGGGATCTTTCCTCTTTCAATGACTTTATTGAAGATTTGTACCAGGGGGTACATAATATATGTACAACAGATTTTTATTAGCAACAAAGGAAATTGGTATGGGCAGCCTACGGCTTTCAGTGGTGGTTTTTTGACAATCTCCATCAGATAGCTTCGGGTTATGCTTAGGAGTGATATTGGCGGTTTGCATGGAAGACCGGAAAGTGTACAGGGAGCTGTGAATGCGATTGGTCGGTCTGTTGAAAAGTGAGCTCGGTCTACAGATGATACAAAGGTTGGCAGGGTTATCAATGACAGTAATGGCAGTGTGCTACTGCAACAGGATCTAGAAAATTTGGGCAGATGGGCTGAGAAGTGACAACTGAATTTTAACATTGACAAATGCAAAGTACTGCATATGGGTAGAAGCAACCCTAGAGAAACGTATCAACTGTGTGGTACTACACTTAAGGTGGTATAAAATGAAAAAGATCTGGGAGTAATTGTGCAGTCAGATATGAAGTTTTCTGAGCAATGCAGACAGGCTGCCAGGGCAAGTCATGGGGTTTTGTCAATGATATACAAGAATTTTGCTAGCCGGGAAAAGGAGGTGTTGTCCCTCTGTATAAGGCAATGATCAGTCCACGCCTTGATCATTACAGGTCTGGAGGCCTCATTTTAGGAAGGATGTAGATTTGCTTGAGCGTGTACAGAGAAGAGCAACAAGATTGGTGAAGGCAATGAAGGGATCCTTTTACCAAGCGAGGCTTAAGTTCTGCAAATTGCAGCGGCTGGAGACTAGATACCTGCGAGGTGATCTGATTGAGCTGTATAAGGCCTTGAATGGGTTGAGCACGCTGAATTCTGATGGGATCCTTCCACTTGTTCAGATTACAAACCTAAGGGGGCCTAAATTCAAATTAAGAAAAGACAAATGTAGAATAGATGTGCGGAAATTTGCCTTTAGCCAGCGGGTGGTTAATTGCTGGAACAAACTTCCATCTGTTGTTGTGGAAGTTGATAGGTTGAATAAATTTAAGGAGGAACTGGACAAGCATTTAGAGGGAATTGTTTTGTAAATTTTTTTTTTTTTTGGCTGATGCTTCATAAGCTCATACACTTGCTTTCTTGAATCACATGCCACTATTACTACTACTACTACTACTACTACTCTTTAAATATTTCTTATTTCATATTGATTTTCTTGTGGCTCTGTTTTTGGAGTCTTTTAAATTTTTTCAGCTTGTCTAAGGCAAGTTGGTTGCAGGCTAGTCTTTTCTGTCTTAAGAAGAGAGCTCTTGTCTGTTTTGTAGGCGATGAAGCCTTCTGCATTTGCAGATTTTCTCCATCTTCCGTAGGCCTCCTGCTTCTGGATGAACGTTTTTTTTTTATTGTTCGGTTAAACCACGCAGAGGTTCTGGAGGTGATGCAAATTTATTTTGCAGCTCCTTCTTTGGCTATGTCGCAGCTCTTTCTAGGTTTAGGGCTACGTCCGGAGGGACAGTGAAAAGGTGTGTCCAATTGAATTCTCTGAATCGGCTAAAGATAATTCCTGGTTTCAGAAATTTATTAGAAAAGATCAGTTCTTTCTCATGTTGGTTTCCTATTCTAGGCAAATGAAGATTATGATTTTCCTGTAGGGCGATATCACATGTGATTAGATTGTGGTCAGATTAAAATTTAAAGGAAGTGGTGATCACAGTGATGCTGTCAAGAATATGGAATAGCAGACGAAGTGTACTATTACCTTTGGTTGGGCTAGTAATAAATTGAGCGAGACCTAGAGAAGCAAATATGGCGTCAAGTTCTTTCCAGGTTTCTTCATGACTTGGTATAGGGATGTTAAAATCGCTTGTCACTATGGTTTTAAGGCCGGTTTCCAAGTTTCTGGCTATCCAGGTGTGTAGTTCCGCTCTTAATTCTTCTGTGTGATCTGCGGGAAAATATATTACACAGAATTATATCTGAGTGGCCTTGTTAGATAATGCTGTGGATAGAGCTTCAAAGTTGTGTGTTTCGCTGATTTTTGTTTTAGATGGTTGATAAGGTTCTCTGAAGACCAAAGCGACTCCTTATCCTATTCTGGTGTCTCTGGAATTCTCCAGGCAAGAAAGCAAATGTATGAGCTTATGCAGTATCAGCAAAAAAAATCACACCATTCCCTCCAAATGTCTCTCCAGTTCCTCCTTAAATTTATTCAACCTATCAACTTCCACAACGACAGATGGAAGTTTGTTCCAGCAATTAACCACCCGCTGGCTAAAGGCAAATTTCCGCACATCTATTCTACATCTGTTCTTTCTTAATTTGAATTTATGTCCCCTTAGGTTCGTAATCTGAACAAGTGGAAGGATCCCATTAGAATTCAGCGTGCTGAACCCATTCAAGACCTTATCCACCTCAATCAGATCACCGCGCAGGTGCCTAGTCCCCAGCCACTGCAATTTGCAGAACTTAAGCCTCTCTTGATAAGATCCCTTAATTCCCCTCACCAATCTTGTTACCCTTCTCTGTACACGCTCAAGTAAATCTAAATCCTTCCTAAAATGAGGCCTCCAGACCTGTACGCAATACTCAAGCTAACTGAACTGAATACGCATAGAATTCATATGTTCCTAGTCTGTTGGTTGATTTCGAACGGTTGATTTCCATGGTGAAGGAATTTCCTCTATGATCCGTGTCAATGAATGGTTTAACCAGGGCTCCTGGCGACTAGATATTACGATCTAGAAGGTACGGTACCTTGTCTTGATGGGTTTCACTTCTACCTGTGCCGCGATCTCAATAGCCAACATCGTCTTGACGTTCGCCCCCGTTGTAGCTGGTTCCAATCTTGAAACAAAATTGTTTTTCTTCGAGTTGTGACATCCGCAATGTTACAAATTGAAGATATAAATGTTATATAATTAATTTAATGTAATATAAATAAACGTAATGTTATATAAATGTGATGCATTTCAACCAAATATTTATGCGTATCTTCGTCAACGTGTTTCTGCTCACCAGACTTTTATTCTTCCATCATTATTGACGAATCGTAAGTTCCCAGGCCTTTATTTCTGACCCAGAAGCGAAAACTCATTCTGCTCAATGGAAGACTCCGATTTCTCCAAGAATCAAAAAACTAAGAACAATTGCGATCAAAGGTGGACATCATGCTTATAGTATGTTTTGCCTCACAGCGGTTTGTTCATTACGATTTTGTCTTACAGGTCAAACAGTGAACCGGGAACACTAAAAACAATTATGGCGATTGAGTGATGCATTTTGAAGAAAACGCCGGGAAAAGTCGGTTTTGGGGAGTTGGCTCTTACCGCATAACAACTCCCCATGCACACGTGCTCCATCACTGTGGTTTTCCATTTTCTATAATCATCAGATTTAGCTCTGTCTGTTTTTTTTTTTTTTATTTCTCACACTTAAAGTCCCCTTGAAAAGACACAGATTTGCCATGAGTGAAGAAATTATTCAATATCTGACACAGAAAATATTAGTTTAGTATTTACAAAAAGAAACCTAACAGAAATGCTTCCGGAAGTTTCAGAAACGTTGGAAGCTGAAGTTTACAGACTATCCATCCAAATAGTCGGCAAGCTTCATTTCCCAAATATTAGCTAAATCCCCGGACTTTTTGATGATACCTCGTATAATTTTTCCCTGTTTAAACATTCATATATCTTAATCTCTATTCAACCATCCATATATCTTGAATTCTCCGTCTAATTAACCATGCATTTTTTTTTTCTTTTTATTTGACTATCCAATGATATCATCCAGCAAATATTATTAAGGTTATCAATAATTTAAACATCTGCTTCGAAAAACTGTATACAAAAGGTATGCAGCAGGGAAATCGTCAGCAATGTACCGACAGACTCATACGTAAACTCTAAATCAAAAAACGAAAAATCACCAAATAACTTCCTTTCAGACAGGCGAAGAAGAAGCATACTATAAATTCTTTAGTTTAATTTAATGCTATTATGCACTTTTTTGTGATTTTTATGGGGTTTGGAAATTCGAAATAATTACTGAAGCATTAATATGTAAATATACTCTCTAGACAAAGGCTGTTAAAAGTTATCTCAAATAATAATAATAATAGAATTAGCATTAGTTAAGGCATATGATGCAAGAAAGCAAGCTTATAGAACATCAGCCAAAAATAATAAAAAAAAAAATTTAAAAACTTTCCATTTCACCCATCCGGTTACTCCAAATGCTTGTCTAGTTCAGCCTTAAATTTATTTAAGCTATCAACTTCCACAACAACAGATGGAAGTCTGTTCCAGCAATCAACTACCCGCTGGCTGAAGGCAAACTTCCGCACATCTATTCTGCAAATGTCTTTCCTCAATTTAAAACTATGCTCTCTCAGGTTCTTAAACTCAGCAAGTGGAAGTATCCCATCAACATTCAGCCTGCTCAAACCATTCAAGGCCTTGTACACCTCAATCAGATCACCTCGCAGGTGCCTAGACTCCAGATGCTGCAACTTAATAAGGTGATCATCCTAACGAGTTCGCTCTCAGAGACGACCAGGTCGCCAGGATAATACACCAGAAGCTAGAGCTAAAATACCAGTTGATCAAAGAAAATGCACCTTGCTACAAGTAGTCTGATACGGCCTAAGAATCTTAGGCCATATTAGAGTCCCCTACTCACAAACTATACCAGAACCGTGCCATAATAACAGACCCGACGATCCCACACAACAGACCAGACGTCACTCATCGACAAGAAGGAAAAGGCTACATACCTGATTGACATGGCGGTGCCCAACACCACCAACCTCCTGAAAACCTACGATGAAAAGATCAGAAGGCACACAGACCTAAGGCAGGAAGTCAAATAATTGTGGCACATGGAACAAGCAATGGCCATCTCGATCCCCCTTGCCAACCACTGGCATCGTGCTAAAGAGCCTCCACAAGAACCTAGCAGCAATAGGCCTCCCAGAAAACATTTACATGGAACTACAGAAATTGCGATCCTGGACACCTGTAGACAGTCAGAGAGTTCCTCGACCAATAGTAATAATAACTATACACAACTAATCACCCCATGTATTTTTTACCAGCACCCGTCCCGAAAATGGGGGGGGGGATTTCATAAATGAGAAAACGTTTTATTGTAATAATAATAATATCTACTTCTATATTTAACCAATCATATAATCGGAATTTTCTAATTTTTCCAAATAGAATTCTTTCATAAAATTTATTTATCATATTCCATTTTGGGTGTATATTCATAATTTGGATCCTCATTTCAAGTATATTATTTTAACTTAATATCCACTCTTTATTGTTATCTGTAAATTATTATATGTCTAAATTTATCGCCTACTTTTTTATGTTTTGTTCTTTACGTGTTTCGCTCTGTTATCTTATGCAAGCCAATGTAATACGGGTTCCCTGTTACGATGGAAAACAGAAAACTGATTCCCTTCGAGTTGTGTCAGTTCAAATCAGAGTAAATGTGTATAAAAAAAAAAGAGAAGCGAAGCGAAATGGATACTTCATACACAGTGAATTATTTTTCGGTTGTATTCCATCTGAATGCAGTTTCACTTTACCGGGCACAAATCCTCAATTTGTTTAATAGCGAAAACTTTTAGCATAAGAAGCTAAACTTTTGTTTTAGCTCTTCGGTCGCTAAGACCCTTCAAGAAAAGTTAAAGTTGCAATGCAGCCATTAAAGTAAACGCTACGTCTTGATATCAAGTCTGAGATCGGTTTACTGCCGCAGTTTACTATCAATAAAATGGAGTCGTTCCTTCTGATCGACTAGTTCGACTTAACCCGCAATAGCCATGTAGCCAGCTCCTGATTACAAGGCTTCCTTGCTTTGCAGGAGAAAATTGCTCACTACTTTTATACTTGCCTTTGTGTTCCTTAACACCTCGGGAAGATAGATATCTATATAGATATATTAGCACGTGCGCTGGAGGGGAAGGAAGCGCGTATCGCTGAATTGAAACTTGAATCCTGTTTTGGCTTTCGCGTACTTTACGAGAGGGGAGATAAAATTAAATCCTGGAGTGATCGCACGCGACGCCCTGTTTATAGTGTACCTCCCAAGTTTAATTTTCCTTCGGATGCTTCTTGGGTTTAAACAAAACAGATCACAGTGAGAAACAATATTTTTGGCTCGCGGGGAGAAAAACAAAAAAAAAAACATTCTCATTTATATGTACGAAATGAAAACCCCCAGATCCTTCTGAATATTAAAGAATTAAATTTTACTTTAAATCAAAATAATTAAAAATATTATTAGATAATTTAAATTAGTTGGAAGAATCAAATTACAGAAATTGCTGGCTGTTGAATTTGGTTGCTGAATCAATATGCTGGCTGTTGAAGTTGATTCAGAAATTCAAAGCAAAACTCCAAATTTTGTGAATAAATTGTCCACTGCCCTGAAAGATTACGATCTACATGCATAATCTGGTGGAGAGTGGCTTGCAACTGCTCATTCGCCTTTCTCAAAGCATATTCTGTATCTCTGCAATCCCCCCACCCCTTTCGCCTTTAAAAAAGGTTCCGATTCCACTTTATCGGTGACATCAAGAAGTCGTTAGGGCCTTTTCAAATAGGACGAGTTAGACGATATAAGTGAATGTGTACGTTCTTTTTTATTTATTTTTTTCTCGAAGTATAATTGTGCGCGTCACCCCATAACAAAAACCCTGCCTCATAACATACAGGTTACAATGCATTGCATTAATTTGCTACATGAGCTATAGTTTATGTTTCATTTATTGCATATCAGTTACATGGTTAGATATTTCTGAATTAAAATAATAAAAGTTTATTTAGCATTAGTAGTCGCTAGGAGGCAAGCTTAAATAGCATCCACGAAAAAGCCCGCATCATCTTCCACTGCTCTGAGTACAATCAAATGAATCATTCCAATGCTATGAGTACAATCGAATGAATCATTCCAATGCTATGAGTACAATCGAAAGAGCCATTCCAATGCTATGAGTACTGTATAATCATTCTTCTTCTTCTAGCCACATAGTTCCCTGAGGAGCTGTGGCCACCAATAAATTCCTCCAATTGCATCGATCATGTGCTATACGAGCGGCATCGCAATATGTCACGCCCAAAAGTTCACTGATCCCATCCTTCCACCTAGTTGAAGGTCTTCCTTTAACAACAGTTTTTGGAGTTGGTTTTGTTATGGTCTCTGTGGCATCAGATATAGTAGTGGTATGCCATTGCCTACCATATGGCCAATTTTTAAAGGGGTCCGGCTTTAATCAATATGCATCCCACGAGATGCTCTTGAAGAGGAAAGGTGATTACAGCAGAGCCCCGCGTAGTGCAGAAGGCTGATTACAACTAGTTTTGGCCCGGTTTCCAGAGGTCGTCTATGTATATAAACGAATATATACTATTCATTAGATTCGCACAAGTAGTTATTATATCTTCAGTGAATTTATTCATAAGGTGACGCTATTATCCCTCTTCTTCCTTCTTCGATGTCTAATTAATGTCCAATATTTCCAATTAATTATATCGAATATATTTTAAAATAATTTTCTCCCAAACTATAAACCATGCAACGTTTCCTTACCATAAGCAAATTTTCGTGCTGATTCGCACAGTCTTAACCCCCAATGAATAAATTTCTTACGTTTTAAAATATTCGTTCCTGTATTTCAAATTTACACTCCTTTCATATGGCATTAACCGCTGCATATTCTTCTGTATTCTTCGAACACGCTAACTGTTAATCTTAGAGCCCAAATATTTACCACACAGACATAACATATGTGTCTAATGAATCCTCTGTACCTCTTCTTCTGTATGGTAAGATGCATTTTCAGTTTTTTTTTATTCTTCAACCACCAAATTTTAATATATTTGAGAGCAGATTTGAAGATAGCCACTGTATAATAATAGTGTAATAGAAATAATCGCTCGAATGATAAGAATATAATCAAAATAATGGGATGAATCATTCAAATGATATGAATATATTTGAAAAAATCGAAAGGTTTGCTGTAATAGAAATAATCGATTATGACCACTCAATTATGCCCATTACTGGTTTAATTTTCTTCTGAAGATCACATACCATTTACTTTATTACGATATTTACGCTGTCTCTTTTCCAATATAAAAATCTATTTCTCTGCTGACCTTCAATTTATCTTTCCCTTAATTCATCGATTCTTTTTTTTTTTTTTTTTTTGATTTACACCGTTCTGGATTTTACTTGCGATTAAACGTATAGAAAAGGATGCGTATAAATTAATAACGAAATAAAACTGAAACAATCAGCGAGATTATCCGAAAGAGCGATTTTTGCCATTTCTCGGTGAGCAGAGTTTTAAGCGCATTTGCGTGTTTATGTTGGTGTAAGAGGGAGGAAATATTCATTGAAAGTTATCCAGCCGCAGTTTATAGAATAAAAGACGCTTTCTCTAAAATTAGTGGCTGCAATGTGTTTAAATAAATAACAGTCCCGCATGACGTTAACTCAACTAAATATATTTGCCCGCTTCCATGTCTCTCACCATTAAAGCCACTTCGGAAATGGTGTTTCCGTGTTGCATACAAAATGTGTATTAGCTAACATTTCAATGATGCCGAATCATTTATTAATGTGGACATTTTTGTGGCTTGCCGCGTACGCATTTTCACGAACCTGCCGGTAGGGAAGGCCACACCACGAAACCCCAAATGAAATATTTCAGCTGACGACGCCAGAGAGGGGGATTTTCGTGTTATGACTAACGACGCCACTGCGCATGTGCCACTTTCTAACTGGGCTTTTTCACGGCATTGTTTTTACTCGGACGAAAGGTTAATTCCACCACTTTTCATTTAGCCATTTTCGGCAAATAATTACTAAGGATGGTCAGCGCGCATGCGCAGCGTGACTGTCTGTGGTGCAGTACTCCACACGATTCGAAAATAGCTCTTTAAACATACTGGTTGTACAGCAATTATTTCCTCGTCGGTGGCTGGTGTAAGTGAATAAAAAAAAAATGGGAAAAAAAAAGGAAGTTAGCGGCAAAGGGGAGGGGATAGAGTGAGGGCAGTAGAAAGCTCCAGAGATATTAAATTCCCTTTTTCTCTCTTATTCCGTAATGCATGCCTCTTGAAGAAGTTCTTAGCTATTACTTAGTGGTCGCTTGTGGATAATGGCCGCTTTTTTTTTTTTTTTTTTTGTTTCCCGATGCTTGCTGTGGTTATTTAATATTCATTTTAGCGAAATGGTTTTGTATTTGAATCTTCCTAACCGAAATCATTATTCTACGTTAAGTCTCCTTTCCTTTGACAGAACCTGCAGGTAGCAAAGTTAGTTGTTAAACTACACATTTATTTCATAATTTGTGTTCATAAAAGAACTTGTAAAAAAACATCCATCCATTTTCTTGTAGAGATTTTTTTATTTTCATTTTTTCCCTCTTTCCTTTCCTCTCTTCTTTGTTATCTGGATTATGTCTCTTGACGTTTTGTTCTTCAACAACTCTGTCGAAAGAAAGCCAAAGATTTTTAAGAACCCCCGACTCCGTTATTGGTTTCCTGATTTTTTTAAAAGTCCTACATGGAACTGGAAGCTTGAAGAAGTCAAAAAAAAAAATGAGAAAACACGGCCTACAGGACCTGAATTTACCACGTCTTCCTAGAAATGCAGAGCGTATGAAATGCAAAAACGCTGGATTCTTCGGAGCGTGTTACCGTAACCCAATTCCCCCATAACAGACGGCATCATAGAGGGAGCATGTCATTGCTCTCTCTGATCATTCCTAGTCCACTTCGTTTCTTTCCGAAAATTCAGAATTCACTTTCAACGTTTTCTTCGAACACTACACACCAAGAATATTTTAAGCCTACACTAAGCTTACATCACTTTTGTTTGGTCCTATTAATAGAACCGACCGCTGTCGGAATAAGCATTTCAGAAAACTCCAAAAAAAGAAAAAAAAAAGTATTTCATTTTAACGTCCCTTACTGAGATGTTCTGTTCATTCAGTATATACTTAATTACAAATCTATTATGCGTTATTAAAACCGTTCTTGAATATGCATTTGTTTATTATTGGCTTCGAGATTTGCAACTACTAAGATAAATTATATATATTAGATTTATGATATTAACCACCTTTTAATGAGTTTTTTTTTTAAATAATAAAATAAGTAATTGACGTTGTTGCTCGCTATATGCGATCAAATCCAAATGTTGGTTTTTTTTTTAATTATTACCTTTTCTAAATAATACTTGATTCTTTCGATAGAAAAATTGAAAGAGGTAATTATAAATAAACGTAAACTAACCCCTGAATTAAATTGTGGTGTTAGTTTTCATCTTATATTATTCATATCTTTGGTAATAAAGAATATTTCAAGATTCCACTATATTTTAAAGTTATTTGAGAATATATGCTGGTAACTGTTAAGAGTTAGTACAATAGTTATAAGTTTAATATTCATTAAAAAAAAAATCCGTACGCAAGAGAGATGGGACTCTGAGTTAAGTCAACTTGTTATTGATATAATTTCAGACATATACCCTGCCTATGAAAAATATTAGTATTAGAATTAGCCAGTGCAAGGAAGCCACAGGCTTTTGCTGCACCGGCAAAAAAAGAGAAAAAACAACAAGCAGAAGAAACATCCAGTTATCTACATGAATTACTTTAAGCCTGAACTATCTGTGGAGGCAATTTATTCTAAAAACCAACAACTCACTGGCTACAAGCAAACATCCTATAATCTAGTCTAAATATCTTTCCCTGCAATTTGAATTTATGACTCCTATTTCTGTAATTCTTTATAACAAATGAAAATTCAGCCTTCATTCATTTTACTAACCCCTCTCAGAGTCTTATAAACCTCAATCAGGTTACCTCTGAAGTGCCTGGTTGCCAAGCTGTGTAGCCCACATAATCTGAGTCTTTCCTCGTACGGTCACCATTTTGCATTTTGATTTTAGATCATTTTAAGAAGCTCAATGTCTTTTTACAGATGTGGTCTCCATACTTGGACACAGTACTCCAAATGTGGTCTTACAATTGTCTTATGCAGTACGATGATGGCCTCTCTATCTCTACAATATATTGTTCGATCAGACATCGATAGGTCACCATAGGCTTTCCTGGTGGCCTGTTTACACTGCTCAGAAAATTACATATCTGCCAGTATCGTAACGTATAATCTAGAATTAAGGTGATTTTTCCTAGGTAGTAATAGTAATAGAGGCGTGTGATGCAAGAAAGCAAACGTATGAGCTTAGGTAGCATCAGCCAAAAAAAAAAAAAAAAAAAAAAAAAAGAAAATTCACATAACCATTCCCTCTAAAAGTTTGTCCAGTTCTTCCTTGAATTTATTTAAGCTATCAACTTCACAATGGCAGATGGAAGTTTGTTCCAGCAATTAACCCCCCGCTGGCTAAATGCAAATTTCCGCACATTTATTCTACAACTGCCTTTCCTCAATTTGAATTTATGCCCCCTTAGGTTCGTAATCTGAGAAAGTGGAAGAATCCCATGAGAATTCGGCGTGCTCAACCCATTCAAGGCCAAAACACTTGTGCCAGTTTAGTTGGTCATCCAGATGTTGGTCTGTCTGGAGCAGCTGTCTAGGCAGAAACCTATCTGGAGCTTCAGGAGCTTCCTGAAGTGGCGATGAGAGATTGCGTAACTCTGAATGACGGATGTCGTTCTCCAGAGGCGGTATTCCTAGGCGGCAAATATTTTAAAATTATTTCAAAGGTAAGACTGGGGGTTATGAGTGATAGTCGACGGACAAATTTCAGCACCATAGAGGAGTGCTGAAAACTACTAAATATATTTTTTTTCTAGTAGTTCAGAGGTCATGGCTATGTCGAAGGTGTTGTTTCATTCTCGAAATTATGAATTTGATCGTTCTGAGTATATCCAGATTGCGATGAAATTTTGCATCAAATTTTGCATCCTGAGGTCAAAATGGAAAGTAACAGTTACAACAAGTAGATCTAGAACAGATGACTGAACTGTGAATGAAGGTTTAAAATGAAATCTTGGATGTGTTTAATTGCCTGGCATCCTTTTTTTGGATTCCGCATTTCAGAACGTTATTAAAAATCGTATATAGTTTACCTAATTTTGATATTCCCAGGAGATTTCATTGAACAGTGGGGACGGGTAACCCATTCCCATATTTAATGTATTCTATTCATTGATTTATTTATTTGCTTCCGTAAGTGCCACTAAGACAGTTATACACTACACTTAGGACAAATTCTACAAAAATATTCAGAAAACTGTTTAACTATTTATTAGGGTCACCCAGAATGTTAATTAAACTACCCATGTGTATTCTGTCTGTAAAATGCGTGTGTTCTCTAGTCGATTTGCCTGTTTTTCGCAAAGATAAGCACCAGTTTCTGTCTGTGGGAAAAAAACTTCCCATCTACGCCTGAGACCGACTAAGTCGTCCACGGAGTGAAAAAAGCCCATTAAAATTCCTCGTATCATCGACGGGATTCAAACCCGGGCCTTTTCCACCTGATGTGAGAGGAGGACGATGACGATACCACTGCGCTACCCATGCAGATCAAGAAATATTCAGAAAGTGAGTGCTTCATTTATCCACTTTCACCCCCAGCCTCTATTTTTCAATGCATGCTGGTGTCCCATTGTACGTGCGGCTAGGAATGGGAATTAGGATACAACTGACCTGGTGTATGTTGCCCCCTGGCTACGAAATCGCCAGATGCCGGCCACCCAACACAACACAACACATCACACTTTTACACAAACGGCCAGGCTTGGCACTTGCCTCACCACAACATGACCCGGCAGTAAATTGTGGACAGTCCGCAAAAAAACGCTTACACATTACAATACAATACACTACAGGTTGAAAGGAAAACTCTCTCACCTCTGATAACCTGCAGTAGGCTTTTAAGTTATGGTTTTCAAAATGGAACCAACGTATGCACCTAAATTGTGCCCATATGGAAAGAGTCGTATTTAAAAGCTATATGTTTTAATAAATCAAAAACACAAATTGCACTAAAAATTTGTTTCTCATTGAAATCAATATGTGTGGGATTTTTGAAACATTTTAAGATTCGAAATTTGACCACTAGAGGGCTAAGAGACTTATTCAATCGCATAAACAAAATAATTTTTGAGTTCGTTATAAAAACACGAATATACAGGATAATTTTAAACACCACAGGATACTCATTATGCTTTAAAGATTTTTCCCTAACGTCCCCTACCTTCCTACTAATTATGCCTCCAGTTTCTTCAAATTCCTTCACAGTTTGCATTCGTTTGTTGCGTTAATTCAAAGGAAATTCGATATTTTGGTGAAGATCTGTTTTCTTAACTATTGTGCAGTGTCTACTGATAGTTTACACCAGGTGTCGTGGTTATATCTTCTTCCGAATCACGTGGTGTAAGGTCATTGGAAGCCGCAAGAGCAGTAAACTTACATGTGTAATGAACATCCGGGAATTGTAAACATGAAAGAGAAACATCTTCCCTTCGTCTCGACTGTATAGGGTTGATGTGGACTGCTTAAAGACCTCTACGAGGCAGAATTGCTTCCTTAATGGGCAGCGGACAACCCGCGTTCACCAAAATAACGACTGCGGACAACGATCTTGCCTTCTACTGCAGACCAGTGTGACGTGCTTGTGTCATGAGACGGAAGCAAACCACTCAACTTAACCTACAATAACCGAGATGTTGAATAAGAGGGATTGTTCAAACTGCAAAAACGCTCCTTCGAAACATAAACACGGCAGGAAACAGAATTATTATACGGAAAATTAGCATAAAAGAGCGCTCAATTAATTGAAATAAATATTAACATCACAAACAAATAAAATATTAATAATTTAACAATGATTCGAGGAATTAAACTCAAATAATGTACCGGTACACCATAATAAAGTTCAGTGTCAGTTTATACTACCACTCTGTTTCGCTGTAAGAATTTTAACGATCACATCTCTGTAAATGGGTCGTATTTCGTCAATTCTTGGATTAAAATTTCCTGCTGGAATCAATTTTAGAAGGAAGGCTAGCTGCTGATCATTGAGCCATGATGTGTTGGTGTCTATGTTTTTCTCAATTTGCCTCAATTTTATATTCGTCTCGTGTTGACTGCAAACAGATGTGGGATCTAAATGGTATGTAGGCTCTAAAGGGCTATTAAGGTCAGCCGTGTTCCGTATTGATCAGCAAACGGTGAAGCTCCCAAACAACGACAATGATGGTAGTCGATTACAGGGAGAATCCTGATATGTGTAGCGGACAAACCAAGATGGTGAATGGAAATGGGATCGGAGTAGCAATGCAGTAAATATCGACCTACGAAAATGGGATATGAATTCAGCCAAGGGGTAAATATTGTTTACAAGAAATTAAACCCACGTTCCAAAGCCTTATATCAGGTTTATAAAATGTCAAAATCGAAGTACAATACACGCCAACATTATGTTCCAATAGTAAATGATCTGCAATGACAAAACTTCTGCTACCGTTCAAAACTGATGTTTGCAATTCGTCTAACAATCTTCGTCTAACAACCTATCGAATTTTCGAGAAGAGACAGATAGTAAAAGTAAACGAAGCGTTCTTTATTTCTCTTCTTTTACATCGTGTATTTTCATCAGTTTTCGGATAAATACGATAAACACTCTATTCGCTATAAACTATAGCGAATAAAGGAGTATATTCATTAAAGGATCCAATATAATTTTCTTATTTTTGTATCGAATTTTTCTAAATATATTTTTTAAATATTAAATTTCGTATTAAGTATTCTTATTTTATCTGAATATGTTAATAATTACTGCTAAAGATTTAAGAATCTCGGCCATTCACCTGTTGGTCTCTACTTAACAAAAAAAAGTTTGTTTTTAATTATAAGTATATTTTGAAATATTATAATGCAATCAGGATTTATTCATTGTTCAGTAATATTTCAAACACGATTTATTTTGTGCTTATTTTATTTTAAGAGTTATTTAAGAAATCACAGAGACGTGCTTTTAAGATAATTAGAGATAAGATAAGAGTTATTGCATTTAAACTGATTTATTTTGTTGTTTCTTCACACATTTAATGATTTCATGATTTATTCTATGAATTTTGATTTATTAAAAGTCGACATTAAGTACAATATCTCAACATTATTTATAAGAACTTTTCTTTGTGATAATTTGTCTGACAGCCCATCACCATTTCTTCCTTCAGCATCGATATAATGCAGAGAGAGAGAGAGAGATACAGAGTAAAAAAAAATCAAATTCTTACCATCTAAGGGTTTTTTCACATATTTGACACCTAAGGGTGTCACAAGTGAAGAAAAAAGCGCTGTATGTTTGTCTGTAGATATTGATATTTCAGAGGCCCTTCACCAGCATCTGTCTTTTCGTAGTTCTTGATTTTTTAATCAGCTGAAAAATTTGCTGTATAAAAAAAAGCGTGCTTACTTTTCAGTAGATTCGGAATTTGGTCAAAAAATAAGTTTTTATCGAGAAATATTTTTACTGCGAAAAAAAATTGTGCATTGTTTTAATTAAGCATTTTATTTTCTTCTGAAGTATAGCCCCTCAGTGTCGCCTACGGGAAAGAAATTTTGGACCATTGAAATAAAATTAAGAATGATTACAACATTTAGAAGTTAGAGTATGTCTTAAAGTATTGTTTTATTGGACTAAATTCAAAAATAGCAAAAGCTTAAATTTCCAGTACTCACCTTTGATCGATCTGCAATTGTTATGGTTTGAATAATAAGAGATTGGCTAATTTTAAGGTGATTGTTTTTTAAAAAAATTAAGGGGATGAATAAGTGGTAATTACGATGAAACGGGATTAAAATATGCGCAAGGAAGTTGAAGTGCACTAACTCCGTCCTTGGTTGTCGTGAAGTTGATTAAAGTTGAAATTCTAAATTGTGAATAAGCCAATAGTCGTAACGGTGGACTTTCGTTAAAACATCTTCATATTTCCACCGTTAACATTTCTTCCGAAACTTTCACTTCTACTGAACTCGCAGGTTTAGAACATGGTTTCAATTTTGCTATAAAAAGCCACCAATATCCCATAAAAGAATGCATCATAGAAATTCAAACAAAACTTGAACATCATCCGGACAAATGGCGTATATTACATCAAACTAACTCCTTAATTAATTCAAAACTCCCCCTTCAATCCAATATAACCAAACAATAGCTCAACGATATACATAAATTAAGTAATATCTCTGACATTATTATCCAAAAAGCAGACAAAGGAGATACAGTAGTAATTTTAGATAAAGCTACTTACATAGAAAAAATTGAACAAATCCTCGCAGATCAAGACACTTATATAATCAATAATTCTTATAATATATCTAAACTAAAAAATAAGCTTGACATTATCCTTAGGAAACTTAGGGCTAATAAAGAAATTACTCTACATACCTTACAGCAGATTGGCATACGAAATAATATTCTCCCCCATATGTTTGGAATCACCAAACTACATAAACCAGGCCACCCTCTAAGACCAATAATCTCTTTCAGTAAATCCACCTTCGCAAACTTATCCTCCTTTCTAGTTAAAATCATATCCTCCCTTACCAGGTTTTCTAAATTTAAAATCAGTAACACCAACCAAGCTTTTGAGAAAATTAATACTACCATAATCACTGACGATGACATTTTAGCATCCTTCGATGTTGCATCATTATACACCAACGTACATATACCTTTTACCTTACAAGCCCTACGTGAATACTTAACCACCGACTTTTCTATAAACAATATTTTAGAACTCACCTCTTTACTATTAGACGCCAGACATTTTAGAATTCATAATCAGATTTTTCAACAAACATTCGGGTTACCAATGGGCTCAGGCATTTCCGCCCCCCTATCTGAAATTTACTTAGCTACAGTTGAAAAGCAGATCCTACAACCTTATCCTTCTGAGATTAAGCTATACATGCGATATACCGATGATATACTCATTATAGGAAATAAAACTATAATTGATAACCTCTTCACAAAATTTAATTCAATTCACGACAGACTAAAATACACTCTCGAAATAGAAACTAATAAACAAATTAACTTCCTCAATCTCACCATATATAAAACAGGTACTAAACTAGGAACTAAGATTTTTATAAAACATCTGTATACGGGGAAATTCCTACACTTTACATCACACCACCCTCTTAACGTAAAAAAGTCTGTTCTCTATAACCAAATCCACAATGCCATTAAAAAATACAGCACCTCACAGACGACCTATCCAAAGAGCTACAGTACCTCACAAAAAAATTCATAGCCAGAAACTACCCACAACACTTAATTCATTCAACACACTATTTCCATCGTAAAAAATAATATTAATAACCTTATAAAACGCATTACAAATAGCAAAACACGTCTCGTTCTCCCTTATCATAGTAATCTTGCAGGACAATTTCGGCGAATATTTGCAGGCACGGACATTACAGTGTGGAGTCAGTTTGGTGTGACATAAGCATTGGGAGATCAAAATTGAGAGTAGGAGTGTGCTATAGGCCTAACGACTCTGATGAGTATAATAAGGAACTGTACAGGGAAATAGAGTGGGCCAGTAAATCAGAGAGTCTTATAATGGGAGATTTTAATTTCCCAGATATTGACTGGAATTTGGGGGCTGGTTACTCACACACTAGCAGGACTTTTGTGGATTTATTGGATGATTGTTTTCTACATCAGCATGTTCGGGAGGCAACTAGAGGGAGTAATACTCTTGATTTGATTATCAGCAGTGATTCTTCATGCATTAAGAATCTGCAGATAAATGAACCACTAGGTGGCAGTGATCACAGTGTGCTGAAGTGGGATTTACTGAAAGAGGTAACTACCATTAGGGGTAAAGGGAAGGGTTATTGCTTCCGTAAAGGCGACTACGATGGACTGAGACAGTATTTAAATTCTATACAGTGGGACCAACTGATGATGTTACCAACAGCAAATTCAAAATGGGAAGCATTCAAAGAACTTATCTTGGGAGCTACTAGGCTTTACATACCAACTAAGAAATATTGTTCAAGGTTTAGGCCTAAGTGGATGTCAGATGAACTAATGAGGCATATGGCAGAGAAGTAAAATGCATGGGATACTTACAAATTAACACATGACACAGAAGCCTATGATAGATACAAGTTGATATGCAACCAAGTTACAAAGGAGGTTAGGCAGGCGAAGGCAGATTACGAGAAATCCTTGGCAAGGGATGCAAAGAAAAACAGCAAAGAGTTCTTTACTTATGTAGGCTCTAGAAGGAAGGGGATGAATCAGATTGGTCCACTTGATATTGATGGGTCAACTGTTGATGATCCTGCTCAGGTAGCTAACAAACTAAATGAATATTTTGCATCGACATTCACACATGAGGAGTTATTCAGCAAGGGGAATGCCAGAGGTGTATTCAACTCTAGCAGTAAGCTACAGAATCTTGAAATAACTGGGAGTAAAGTGGAGGAGAAACTGTTGAAGATAAACACAAGAAAGGCACCCGGGGTGGATGGGATCTATCCAGTTATATTAAAGGAGGCAGCAAAGGAAGTAAGCAAACCCTTAGCCATAGTTATGAGAGCTTCCTTGGACTCAGGGGAGGTACCCATGGACTGGAAATGTGCAAATGTGACCCCAATTCACAAAGGAGGATCAAAGGCTGAAACAAGTAATTATAGACCTGTGAGCTTAACTTCTGTTCCAGGAAAATTAATGGAGGCACTGGTTAAAGAAGCACTGCAGGATCATTTAGACAAGACTTCAGTTATAGCTCAGACACAGCATGGTTTTGTTAAGGGGAAGGCTTGCCTGACCAACTTGATTGGATACTATGATGCAGTCACAAAAGAGCTGGATGCAGGGAATAACTTTGATATTATATACTTGGATCTTAGAAAGGCTTTTGATACTGTTGCACATGGAAGACTGCTACACAAATTGGAGCAGTGTGACATTGGAGGCAAATTGCTGCTATGGATAAAGGGGTGGTTGAGGGGGAGAAGACAGAGAGTGGTAATCAATGGACACTGCTCATCGTGGACTGATGTTATTAGTGGAGTCCCTCAGGGCTCAGTGTTGGGTCCATTGTTGTTTTCTGTATTTATAAATGATATTGATGATGGTATATCAAGCTTAATGTCCAAGTTTGCAGATGATACAAAGGTTGGCAGGGTTGTCAAGGACACTACTGACACTATGCTGCTGCAACAGGATCTGGAAAGGTTGAGCAGATGGGCTGAGAGGTGGCAAATGAAGTTTAACATTGACAAATGTAAAGTACTACACATGGGAAACAGCAACCCCAGAGCAACAGTGGTAGAGAATGAAAGGGACTTGGGGGTGATTGTGCAGGCAGATATGAAGTTCTCTGAGCAGTGCAGACGGGCTGCAAGAGTAGCTCATGGAGTATTGTCAATGATATACAGGAATTTTTCCAGCAGGGATAAGGAGGTGATTATTCCATTGTATAAGGCAATGGTCAGGCCACACCTAGAGTACTGTATACAGGTCTGGAGGCCTCATTTCAAGAAGGATGTAGAGCTGCTGGAACGAGTACAGAGAAGGGCAACAAGATTAGTGAATGGAACAAAGGGGTGCTCTTACGAAGAAAGGCTTAAGTTTTGCAAATTACAGTGTCTGGAGACTAGGCACCAGCGAGGTGATCTGATAGAGGTGTATAAAGCCTTGAATGGTTTAAGCATGCTCAATGCTGATGGGATTCTTCCTCTAGCTCAGAAAAATCACCTGAGAGGGCATAAATTCAAATTGAGGAAAGACAGATGTAGGATAGACGTGCGGAAATTTGCCTTTAGCCAGCGGGTGGTTGGTTGGTGGAACAGACTGCCATCCCTTGTGGTGGAGGTTGATAGCCTAAATAAGTTTAAGGCTCAGCTGGACAGGTATTTTGAACGAACAGAGGGGTGAAGTGGAAGTGGGTTTTTTTTTTTTTTTTGGCTGATGCTGCATAAGCTTGCTTTCTTGCATCAAATGCCTCTACTAATGCTAATGCTAATGCTAATTACACTTATTTTTTCTACCTACAATAAACTTGGATCACTTTTCAATAAATATAAAGAAACACATAAAAATCCAACAAGTGAAATGAATAATATTATTTACTTAATTAAATGTCAACAAAATTGTAACGCCTGTTACATTGGCAGTACCACAACCAAATTCGGTTCAACCCAGTCTAATACAAGAGCTTATTATCACTACAATAGCTTCAGAACGGGACAATCCAGCACTGAACTTACTTCACACGTACGCTCCAACAACCACACCCCCCTAGTTGATTCAGCTATCACCATATTAAAATTAAAAAACAATTACAAAATCTTGCAATTCGAAGCCCTCATTATAGAATGGTTCCGTCACCACTCCGATCTAAACATTTTAAATGCGAAACTCCCCTTCAATCTTTCCCCGGTTTGGAACCTCACCAATTTGAGATTCCCGCAAGCCGCAAAGTGCATCATGGGATTACAAAATTCTTCTTAAATACAGTACGCGTTCCCTTTCACTTAACTTGCCAACTGAAGACGTTTTAACGAAAGTCCACCGTTACGACTATTGGCTTATTCACAATTTAGAATTTCAACTTTAATCAACTTCACGACAACCAAAGACGGAGTTAGTGCACTTCTACTTCCTTGCGCATATTTTAATCCCGTTTCATCGTAATTACCACTTATTCATCCCCTTAGTTTTTTAAAAAAACCAATCACCTTAAAATTAGCCAATCTCTTATTATTCAAACCATAACAATTGCAGATTGATCAAAGGTGAGTACTGGAAATTTAAGCTTTTGCTATTTTTGAATTTAGTAGAATGATTACAACATATGAACACTGATTGCTGATCGTAATCAGCAGCAGTTCAATTCTTGAGTAAATTTTATACACTCGTTATTTGCTATATTTAGAACACAACCGTATTTTAACGTACGAAATCCTTATTGTCTGTTTTATTTATCTCTAGGATTGGGAAAAGACGGAAAAATCTCTTTATTTGTTCTGCCTGATTAGGGATTGCAGTAACTTTACAATTTCGTATATCTCTTTGGCAGTTTCGTGTTGATTAAATGGATCGATTGGCTTCCTCTTTTTGCGCCATTTCTGTTCATAGGATTTCCGCTTGATTTGCTCCCAGGAAGATATTTCTTTAAATTGAATTCAATCAAACTGTGATATCCATTCAGGGGAAAGGCATGCTCCACCAACTATAGGGAGAAAGTACCTACTCAATGTATGTCAATGTTCATACGCTGTGATCGACGAAAATAATATGAGAAATCTTAAATAGGTTCCAGAACAGATGAATTCCCGATATTAGAGTTTTACGACTTTGGAGAAAAAACGTTTTTACAATATGCAGAGTTTACAGGAGTATGGTGGAATTATTTTCTGTTCTCTCACCCTAGTTTCATTCAACGTTATGGTTTCTGAAATTGCACGTGACCACGATATATACATGTTTTATGAAAAATTCTAATTAAGTTATAATATGTAAGTATTAATTTATATGTATATATATAAGTATTTAAATACAGTATTTATATATAAAATATTAACTAAATATTTACATATTAGTATGAGGGTGTGCAAATGTAAACAATAACAGTTTTTGTTTTACAAATAAGTGGTAGATTAGTTTTTAAAATTATTTTCTATCGCAGTTTCAGCATTTAATTCCTTCTGCACACCAGATTTTTTGAACCCTGATTATAAAAGCTTTTTCAGTTTCTTTTGGCCCCATTCATTCGGCAGATTTCTCTTTCATCCACCTTCGATCATCTCACCTTGTTATACAACTAACAGGTTCCTGTTTGTGCACTCAGTGCGTAAAGTTCTTTATCAACAAGAGATCGGTAGATTTTTTTCGTACTGTAATAATTTTAAAAGCAGTAAACAGCATCACCAAAATAGTGAATCCGTTATTTGTCTAATTTGAAAGGAAATTTAGAAAATACCCGCTTCATTTTTGCAATCCTATTTTTATAAATTGTTAGTAATATAGGTCGACTGGTGGGTGACAGTATCTTGTCTTGCCTGCTTGGACTGTTTCGATGCCTGCTTTGAAATATAACCCCGCAACTTTACAAAAACTGCATATACTGTATTCCTTTTAAAGCAAATTGCGAAAGCAGCTTCATAAATTGGATTAAAAATGTAGCCATAAGATTGATTCAGTCCTCTCAGTCATCTTGAATGATTTACTAGATAAAAGGCAAATGGTAAGCGAAGTTCATATTGTTAAGATAATCTAGTTATTAATTCTGGGCCTATTCTTTCGATTGGCTTTCAGAAAATATTGCTTCGAATTTACTTACATTAAGAAATTATGTCTGCCTGTCATTTGGGATCAGTCATGTTAGATTTCAATCCTTATTAGTTGGCAATTCGGAGAATGAGTAAGTATAAAGAGCACTACCGTCTGTTTTCTTCAAAGTGGGCACACATCAGGGAAGTAAAATTATGAAAAGGATTGCCGGAAAAAGAAAAAAAAAAAAGAAAGAAAATAGTAGACAACTTATCCTTAATATGAGGTGTCTATCAAACAGCGGGAATATACATATCTGTCCTCCAATAGAACCAATTTTAGCGTGCCAGATTATAACTGGCTTAATCACCGTATTTGCCAGAAGATAAGAGGCATTTATTTTAGATGGAGAATTTCGGAAAAAAAAAATTTATTGCATATAAACAACTGGTGGAAAAACATCTCCATCAATGGAGATGATGTTTTTCTCTCTCTCTCTCCTCTGGTGACTCAATGATTTACAGAAGGGATTACATAATCTTGTAGGTCACGGATAAGGTCAATCAAATGATAAAAAACTTCACTCGGCTATGCTAAGCAATAACCACGGGTGGCCAAATTTTTCCTGCAGCGTGTCACATAACATATTGCAAGTTCGTTGCATTTCACCTTGGGGCATATCCATAAGCGCTCGGAATCAATATTTAGCCAATAAATGTGTTTTGTTGACAAATGAACTCCAAGCGCTTGAAATAATAAAAAAATAAATAAATAAATAAGCAATTTATTTATAAAATAAATTTAATATAGGCTAATGAATAAAGGTTTGCCCTTGTAGAATCGAGCGTTAAATTTACACTACAAAGTGCAAATATAAACCATGGGTTCATATTTGCACTTTTTACATTGAAATCGGATTATAGTTTTTGACAATAAAAGTAGAATTTAAATTGTATGTTCACTAACAAGAGCTGCGCGTGACACGCGTGCCACAGGGTTCGCTACCCCGCAATGCACAATCTTATCTAAAAAAAAATGCTGCATCAACCTGGTATACGTTCGGACTATTAGACACAGGGGAATTTTAGGCAATATTTTCAAGTGGAGAAAGTGCGCCTTCTGGTCCGGAAAATGCGGCAAATGAAAAAAAAAAAAAAATAATAATAATAATAATTAACAAACTGATAATTTTACATTTCAAATTCGCGATCTAGGATTGAACTCTGAATTTAATAAATACAACACCGCATTGAAGATTTTTTTTTTAATAAAACGAATGCTGCGATCATGAAATTTAACATCTAAAGGTTCAAAGTTGTAAGTGCCTAAGACCCTTTATACATTGTGTAAATGTTTATCTCTAATCACGAGGAACTGGGCTTCTACTATATACGTGCCTGTAAAAGAGCACATAAAACAAACATCCAATGCTAGACTGGTGGGTGCCACCAAAATCCGCCTAGGTGGCCCAAACCAGAGGTACTAGCAAAAAAAAAAAAATTACAATTCAGATTGGTGTCAAAACCGTATGGTGTCAGCAGGTCACAAAAACAGAACCTTGGGATTCTTGAGAATTAAAAGATAATTATACATTTATCCAGATTAAAATAAATGTAACATGTTGCTATTTAAAGAATAACTTCAGTATATAAAATTATGATATTATACAATAAAAACCATATTATCGTAATGTGGAAATTACAATTTTCGGATTGAAAAAAGAAAGAATATTGTGAACTTTTCGTTTTTTTGTAATTTTTTCCTATATTATTTGTACAATAATCTACAAAGAATATTGTACAGCATTGCACAAAAGAAAGAATATTGTACATCATTGACAAAAGAAAGAATATTGTACAACTCAGGTTGCATTGAACAATGAAGATCGGTGGTGGTAATGTGATGGTATGGGCTGTTTTACATGATTTGGACTTGCACTGCATTATAGCAATTCAGTACAATGGCACTTTGAGCAGAATAATATTGTGAACCTGTCATTTCCAAAGACCAAATCTGAGCACCTTTGGGATGTTTTGGAACAACTGAGAGGCAAAACAACGTCCTAGTTGAAGCAGGGAATTTGCCACAAACTTACAGGAGGAGTACAGCAAGGATTCAAACTCGACATACTGAAGAAAGCTTATTATAAATGGCCCCTTCCAGGGTTACTGTTTTCATTAAAGTTCAAGATCATGCTCAATATTAAAATTTTCATTTTTCTAAAACGATCATTTTTCATTTAGTATACCAGTAAATTTTGGGGGACAATGTATATTTGAATGGTAAAGACTATTGAATCGTGAAATGCACTTTCAACCATAAAATCATATCTATAAATTACAAAATCCTGTTTTTAGACAAAGGTAGGGACTGGAGGTAGCGGGGGAAGTTCTGAAAGCTGCATCGAGCGTAGTGGGTTCTCTGAAACACAGCGAGGGCCTAAAGAATTAAATGCCAAATTCTTAATAAGATTTAAGACTTAGACCACAAAACTACTAAGACGCCAGTATTTTTAGAACCTCTCCTCCCCTCCGTGGAAAAATCTCAGATTCCCTAGGTTTCAAATCAGAACACAATTCCCATATACTTCCGTCTCCAGATCCGAGTTAACATGATATTAAATCTAAAATAATGCAGGCCAACTTCTTTTCAATATCATCTGCCAGAGGAAGAATGAAAAAAATAAATTAATTTCACTTAAAAATGCATTAGAAACTTCCTGACATTCTCCTCTGTGATTGTGCACGATAAAATTCCTGAAAAAAGGGTTATCTGTGAAAAATAATATATTTCAGAAAAGCTGATAAACACCGTTTTTTTTCTCAAATGGAAAAATGTGTTAAAAAAAAGGAAATAAGAAACCAATCATGCGAATCTTAAAATAAGATGTTTATTTCTATTTCAACGAAGGCTGATTTTTATCCAAAGCACAATAGTCATCAGACAGTGACATGTGAACAGAATGAAGAAGAACTTATAAAAGACAAGACAGAAAAAACAAAGTTCTTGCAGTACCTTACTTTATTGTTATTTGCATGTTAATTGGTAGCGGGAATTCCTGAAAGAAAGTCAACATAATTTCATTGCAGATATCCTACAGTGCCCTGCCAAAATGAAGAGAACATCACAAATTTCGTACGCAATATATTCTTTTAAATTTAAATAGCATTTTAGTTGGGAAAAGATGTATACAGTGACCAAAGAACTTCGTATTTTTGCTGAAGAAAGCTCCGAATTGATTGACTGCAACATAGAATTCGTGCATAATCGTCAAGCGAAGCAACAGCAGTTGTATTAATAATAGGCACTCAGGGATACAATCACTAATGGAAAATTCTCACTGTAGTGATAACCGTAACAGTATAACATGTGTTGTAGGTCACAATATTGAACTAGTCAACAGCGTTGTCAACAGCAGGATACCAGACAATATCCAACGTTACGTTTGTCCACAATGAATCAGTCATGAAAGTCATTATTGTGTGTTGCGTGTCACTGGAATTTTCAATTGAAATAGAGATTTTCAATTGAAATATACACTTTTAGTAATAATTTACCGATACCTTTATGGATACCATATTAGAAGTGCTTCAATGGAACGGTTAATGAGGTTGTGCCTGTTCGTTTTCAGACTATTCGTAATAACAGAATCACCTTATCAATTTCATATGGTTGGCTTATTTCTACACTTAATATCCATTGTATGCTTATATATTCGGGATCCTGGTTTTAAGTTCGTGTTACTGTTGGCTTTTATGATGCTGCCAACCAATAAAACTTATTTCATCTCCTTAGCATTCTATTACTGAGTTGAGAGTTGCAAAATTGAACACGGTCTGAATTTGGATCATATATTTCTGCAAATACATAAGGAGGAAGATTGTTTCAGCAAGCAAAAAAAATAGAAGGAATAAATTAAGAGTAAGAATAGCTAGTTTTAAGCTGTGTCGAGAATGATTGAGAGTAGTTGTGCGCACGTGTTTAGATCGGGTCAAAGTTTTGACTCATTTTGGTGGAACCACTATTTCTGGAAGAAGTATGCCATGGTAGGGTGGATTTTAGATATGTACGGTTTTAATAATTGTTTAGAAAAAAAACTAAAGCCGAGAACGAAGAGAAAACCCAGTTTTTTAGATGAAGATGATGAAACAATATTTGTGATGTGCTTATGCCAAGAGAGATCAGAAGATAGGATAATCCATAATAGAGATTCCTGATGTTCTCAAGAAATCTGAGTGTCATCAAAAATAAGCATTTGAGTTGTAGACTCCTTTTTTGCGAGATATAAAACAGGACTCAGTTTTAGAAGGATTGAAATTCATTACGTTATCTTTACCCCATTGGAGGATAGCCTGGAGATCGGCATTTAAGGAATTTATGGTGAATATTGTAGAGGTTGAGGTGTTTGTGCAGTGCAAAGTTCTCAAACTAGAAGATGGAATGGAAAGTGATCATAAGCAAAACTATGGATAGGATTTACAGTCAGTGGGAAAAGGTCATTAATATACAAGAGGAAAAAAGTGGGAGAATAACTGAACCTTATAGTAAACAAGATTAGTGGAAAAGTTAGAGGACAGAGAGCCATATACCCTCACCCACAGTAATGGTCGAGAGAAAACTGAATGTCCAATTTCAAAGGACAGTTGGAAATCCATAAGATGGAAGCTTGTTTATAATACGTTTATTCCAAACACGATTAAAAGCCTTAGATATGTCAAGAGCAACTGCTTGAGTTTCACCAAACTTTTCCATTGAATTCGTCCGTAGATAGGTAACATAAACCAGTGGATCAATATTGATGGAATTCATATTTACGATCATTGATCCCACGGATGGTTTTCTTCCTATCACAGAAAGCACGAAATTTCAGATATAATTTTCTGACGCCTCAGAGCTTTAGTTACTTGGCGCTTAAAGCACTCCTAACTTAACATAACAACCTGTCTGGAAATTTCTGTTGACTTAGTTATGCAAGTAAAAGTTATTTATTTTTAATCAGTACTTTTTATTACAACTCGTTTGTATAATTACGTACGTTATTATATAAGTTATAACAAGTTAGTGCAAAGCATCATTTTAGTTTGTAGTAAATTACCGAAGTAGCTGAAATGGCATCGTTTTTTTTTGAAATCTCATAAAGTGTGAAAGCCTTCATAACGAATTGCCTGTTATTGCACTACGTCGAATAAGCAACGCTTCCCTAGTAGAGAAGACATATTACTTATTCTGGGCGGATACCACCACCAAGATGGCACCGTTTCTAGAAAACTGTTGGTACAAGCTTCGAAACGGTGATACAAGGAGTGACAACCCAGTTATGAAGTAGGTGAAATGTTGCTTTTCACCAACTTGCTCATCTAGTCTAGTCTCGTAGCCTCTAGTGTAGTCTAAGGCTTTCAGCCTTATACTCTCTTTAGTATATAAGTTATATTAACATTAATAAATTCAGAATGATATACGGAACCAGCTTATCACCACCAATTACAAAAAACCATCCAGTTTCATCTGGTTATCTGCACAGTCCTTCATCAAATTTATAAAGGGTGTTTCAAAAATACACGACATAACTTCAGGAATGAGTTCCTCATATGTAGACAATAAAATATTTTATATCAACATAGTTCCGGAAATGCTTGGTTTCCGAGTTTTGAAGGTCTGTCTGTGACACTTAACTGTTCACATCACCTTATATAGCTATAGTTTATAGTAATTGTTCAAAATGTCCACCTCTACCCATCCACCGACCAGGAAACCTTTCATTCAGGTAATTGCGGGATAGGTGGCTGAAATGTGCGGGAGCGCCATCGTGCATGAAGTGTGCTTGTTGACGAATGATCAGTGGCGTGTCGCGCCCAAGAAATCAGGCATGTTGTTTTCCAGAAAGTTTCTGTACACCTGCCCTGTGAGTTTGTTTGGAAGTACATGGGGCCCAAATAACTTATCGCCAAAAACACCCGCCAGATTTTGAAGCTGAACTGCTGTTGGTGACGTGATGGAAGAATTGCATGTGGGTTTTCCTCAGCCCATACATGCTGATTGTGAAAGTTTTGGATTCCGTCTCGTGTGAACTGTGCTTCATCTGTGAATATCATTAAGGCAGGAAAGTGAGGAGTTGCACCACACTGCTGCAAGAACCACTGGCAGAACATTACTCGCGCAGGGTAATCTGCTGGTGACAAGGTGTGTACCCGTTGCAGATGGTAAGGAAACAGTTGGTGTTTCCGCAACACTCTCCAAATGGTCGAACGTTGAACAGCCAGTTGCATTTGCATTGCTATTCTGCGTGTGCTGATTCCAGGAGTGGCATGCACAACATCCAAAATTTCTTCCTCTACTTCAGGAGTCGTAGATCTTGGTCATCCTCTGTGGGCAGCACGAGGTGTAAAGGTCCCATGTTCACAAAGGCGTCGATGGATACCTTCAAAGGTTTTCCTGTCTGGACATCTTCGTTCTGGGAACCTTTAGTGGTACAAACGACGAGCCTCCAGAGCATTGCCTTCCGCCAAACTGTACATAAAGTGCATATCTGCTTGCTCCTGATTTGAGTACATGGTCGGAATGGAAAACCACCAGATTCTGTCAGTACCTTGTGACGAAGGATATCACCTGCGGAAGACAAGACATTCCAGTTAATAACTCGGGACCCAAGCATTTCTGGAACTATGTTGATAAAAAATATTTTTATTGTCTACATATGAGGAACTCATTCCTGAAGTTATGCCGTGTATTTTTGAGACACCCTGTACAAGCCGTCTAGGTCTACAGAATCAACTCCACCAACAGTTAACTACCCTTTGACCGAAAAAAATTTCTTATATCCGCTCTACAACTATTCTTTCTTAAATTTAGTTCCTACCGCCTGAGAAAGAAAGAAAAAAAAATTGGTAGTAGGGAATTTTTATAGTAGGAACAATGACCTCTTTGTCCCTGCTGACAAAATTACTGTATATCAATAGATAAAACATCGTGTGTGCTGTCCTGGTAAATTCTGGTACTGTTGAGAGAATTTCTCGTCCGATGCACAAATACTCTTAAACCTTAGGAGTCCTTTGACTGTCTGCCTATACATATTTATTCCTCTTTTACTGCTTTTAATTCTATTATTTCGCTAATATAACATTATACTAGCAATTATTATGTATAATAGTTTCAGTGTAAAATATACCACGTAATTTTTTAGTTGTAAAACGTTACTGTTTTTCTTCAAAATTGTCAAATTTGTTTGGCTGCATCTCTGTGGTTTTATTATTATAGATTTTCTTTTTCTGTTGCATTCTTCGTTAGTTGACTTGTAGATTTTATTGGATTATGCTCTATAATAAATTTTATGGCAAATTCTACCATAAATTTTATTATAAAATGTATGTAAAATTTTATTTCAGGCATTAACTTATTTTTCATCTATAGTACATTTCGGCGGATATCAGCTGCTGGGTGCTTGTAAATTTATTTTTCGTTGCGCATTCCTAGATTTCTAGATTTGACCATTGAGACCGGTAAGACCAAATAAATCTTACGGAAAACACGATTCTCTAACTTATGACGACTAGATATTAGGGTTTGCTTATTAGAAGAAGCACTTGGGCAGCTAATTACGTTTACCTGCTTTTGAGAGGTGAGAAACTCAGAAGTATTAGTCAGAAGCCGACTAATACAGCGATAATCAGTGTAGATTGCTAGAGAACCTAGATCTTTTCCATGCAATGAGGATTAGGTGCGAATTATTGTTAAATATTTCTTAAATACACACACCAAACCTGTCCCTTAAGAACCTAAGGAATTAAGAATGTCTAAGGAATAAAATTATTTTCATCCAGTTGCTTCTGATAGGAAGCATCGAGGCGAAACAATTGATTAGAACCGGATCAATAGATGATGCTGTGCCAGACCTCTTACCATTCAGTATCGATCAGGGTTGAGAAAAACGTCATGCTATATTTGAAAAGATTAGTTTATACTTGTAACTGTGAGCAGGTTATTGCAGTTCGTACGAATATATTCAGCTAGCTGTGAAGAGTTTGCAGGACTGAAGTTGGTCTCTTTCTCTCCTCCCCTTCTTTTACACGCTATAAGGACTAGCAGTTTTGGAAAACAGACTGCAACGGAAACGGAGCTCACAGGCAGCAATACCTTACACTAATATGTGACTGTCACGCTATTCCCCCTTTTACTTCTGCACGGCTTCCTGGCTCAGTTTTGTCGCGTGACAGTCTGGTATCCTCTTGTCTCACGTTGTAACGGATGATGGTTCGAATAAAAGGGAACAGGGGGGTCGTACTCAAGGCGGGATTACGGGAAGGAAAGCCACGAGCTCGCTGAAGTATGTGACAGGACACTTCAGATGTAGAAAAGTTGTTAAAATATGCACGTGTACCCTAACGATCACCCGCGATATTTGTGGGAAAAAAACAACTCGTCCGAAAACGGTGAGGGGCCTGCGGCAACGTCTTAGGATGTTACAAAGAAACTGTTCCGATCAAATCAACGAGCAATGAGCGGAATTTTTGCTATAAAGACAGGTATTTCTGATCGCACGTTTCGAACTTCGTAGTCCACCAATATGAGACCTGAAAACCATCGCTGGTGTCGCCAGTGTGGTAAATATTTAATCATCTTCACCCGTTACCCCCTTTTTTTCTTTTCCACTTAAGGACGTTTCAAAATTCATACACGTTTTATGTAATACCGCTGCTAAAGATATTCTCGGAACTTTTTTTGGACTTCTGGCGACATTTTTTGCTGCTTTCAGGAAATACTTCGCTATGTGCGTTTAATATTGCATAGATTTTTGGAGACGCTCAACTTTTCAAGATACTTTTATTGGATTTCTGGAGTCTTTGAAGGTACACCTAAATATCTGCTGATTTGTCCTTTCGCTTAATGCATTCAAAGTAGTTGATAATCCTAATAGTCGCATTACTGATCGGAGATTGCTAGTTATTTCCTATTCTCGTATCTAAAGAGTTCCTTTTAGAAATGTTTTAAAATCGTGCCAAAAAAATGCATCTATTAAAGCTGCCGCCCCGAAGTATTATAACTATTTTTATAACTCTTATCCAATTCAATATTGTTATAATACACTGTCGGAGTTCCAATTAAATTTATCAATAAAATTCAGTTTGTCCCATGGGGCAGAAATAACCCATTCACCTCCGTATAATAAATACAGGACTCATCTACGTTGTATCCCAGTCAGCCTAATACCATAATGTAAACATCTGAATGGGCCACTTATATGTTCTCTCTCCAAGAAACGCTAAACTTCACGCTCAGCTTGTTTGAGGCAGGTTCAATTACGTCGTTTATCTAAAAAGAAATTTCGTGCACTTTAGGATATTTACGGTTGGGTAATACCTGTTAATAATTATATAAAATGTCAGTTCATTAAAGAGATCACAAATCGGGATCAGGATATGCTGTGGTATGTAAACAAACATTATCCATGGACACCAGACAAAGATGAGCCAGCTGATGAGAGAAAAATTCTTAAGAATAATGTTTTATTGAGCCGTTTGGTTAACAGCCAAGCAATTTTCCAACATGGCTTTCGGTACCGAAAAATTATGACATTAGATAAAATTAGCATGCTTTTAAATATATTAACAAAACTGAGAGATACATTTTAACGCAACGCTAATTTATCAAGAGTAGATTAGTTAATTCAAGGACTCGTGCCACGAAACTCTGGTATACGTTGCCCATAAATTGTGAAACCCTTCATCTTTTCGCATGCTGTTGAAAAGGCTACAGTAAACTGCAAATGTCATCAACTACGACAGAAAACCCAACCCGGATGGATGGAAAAGACCGAGTCCGAATCCCGTCAGTGACGCGAACTTTTATGGGCTTCTTTCATTCTGTGGCCAAGTTAGTCGGTCTCCAATGATGGTTGCAAAATATAATGCATAGGAGTAGATAAGATAATTCTTCAGTGGCTCTAATATGACAGTTTTTAAAAACGCTTTTCCCCCACTATTCGTTAGCTTCGTGCAAACTTTCATTTGTAAATGAAATGCCGTTTTTTGGAGACACTTAGTATCTTCAAAAGCAGCGATAGTGTCCCCACCTATTAGAAATTAGTCTTGTGTCAAACTTTTATATGAATAATTAAAAGGAAAGGCACGCCAGACTCCTTAATGATGAGACCATAAATATTGGCGTAGACCAACAGCAACAAAAGTAATTTGTAATTTTTTATGAGTTTCTGTGCTCTGTGTTCTTCTCTGCGTCACAGTTTTAAGCTCCAGGTTCATCAGCGCCTTGTAATGTGCATTTCGGGCCCTCTGAAAGAGATTAGCTATTTTAAAGAATTTCCAGTACACGGATAGGCCAGTTGCCTTATTTATCGTCACATATAAATCTAAATCCTTTAGATTTAAACAGTGTTTTCTGGAAGTTAATTATACTAGTTGGGACTTTTAATTAACTTGATAGCATAAGGCCTGTTGAGATAAGAAACAGGCATCCCACGTGCTAAGATCACAAAGGTAGTAGTACAAGCCGGGTTATTTACGGCCACCGACGAAATAATATATAAACGACAAAACGTGTCTGTCTCTTTTTCTTATGGGATTTAAGTAGTCGCAATAGGAGACGCTTTTAATAAATATTATACTTATATACATTGTCTTGACAAAAATGATCTATCGCTCTTTTCTTTTCTTTTTTCAAGTTACATTTTAACCACCCTGAACATGTGGGTTTCCCAATTAGGGCCGTCTTAGAATAACAAATGTGTTTAGTAACTATCCAGAATCAAAATGTAAGGATACATTTCAATATTCGCATTTAATTTAAATAATCTAAATTAATTAATTCCTATAAATGATAAAATGAAATAAATAAATTAATTTCGTTATTTATAACAATTAATATATTCATACAACAAAATGGAAAATTATCCATCAATTTTTGGCAAGTTCTAATGGAAATATAATGGTTCATGGGCACTTCAGAGCATTCAAAATTGACAGTCTTACAATATGGCGCCCAATTGAAGCTAGATGAAATGCATTCTGAATCCCAACGCACGCTACTATAATATAACACCTTCTGCACGATTAATATATCATGTGATTATCCAGCATTATTTCAATACTAAACAGATAAATAAAGAAACAAATCTATTGCAGAGATATGAGTATAATTTGCACCACACCCTTCACGGTCTGACTGGCCAGGAGTTTTAATTCCATAAATTTTTATTTATAACGAAGGCTGCCTGCCTTACCATTAGATCTAAGAAATGCAAATAAACAAATTGATACTATCAGTCAGTATTGGTTTACCACAGCGGCGCTGGTAATGGCGGTGGCGAGATGTGGGCAATGGACAAACAAGTTCTTTCTTATGTATCCGAACAGGCAATTATGTGTGGAACAGATAGCTCATTACTGCGTATTTTCTTTTCTCTGCGTTGCAAAAATTAGCGGGCCTTGACTCATCTATCGTAATTTACCTTTGCGAGGTTCTCAAATAACATTTTCTTTTGTGCTTGGAAAATTAAAGCACTCACTTAAGAAAACAATATCTTTCTTCTTAAAGGACTATTTTTATTACATTTGTTTGCAATAATGTTGAGAAACAATGCACAGTCTATAGGTAAAGCTTAATGACAAGACAATCTATTGCTTCCATTATCGTATAGAGTAATATTCTGTATCCAGAAGATGATACTCAAGTCTGTTGCTGATTACGGCGCTGCCTAATTAAGTCTGATAGAACTCCATTGAGTAGACGGATTATGAAATAAGCTCAGCTTATTCATTAAAAGGAGACGTTTCAAAGAGAAAAGAAAGGTGATTCGCAATTTCAGGTTCACGTATGAGTACAAAATGCGTACCACTCGATAAATTCTTTCTCAGGTTGATAGGTCTCTGGTGGTTTCTGGATCCGTCTGGCTGGCATTGCAACAAAAGTAATCACACTTCACAGACTACGAATCCATGTATGGTTATGGGGTAATTAGTGGGAAACCGAGTGTTACAAAATGCAGTCGCTGCCTAAATCCTGACCATGACTCAATGATCATAACCGAAGGAAATGAGTTTTTTTTTTTTTTTTATTCCAACCTAGTAAGACCATTCCTTAGAGCACACGATAGATTTCACAGTCTGTGATTTCACAGCACTCGATACCAAAAATATCTTTAGTCTTTTTACAGAATTCTCATTTAGCTGTTTTCAGTGTCGTATTGCCATAAACTCGCTGTGACCTATTAAGGGTTTGTTTTCCCGTTTTTTTCCGAAACTCCGCCGATATATTTGGGAATAAATTTATGCGCTTGACAGTTTATGATCTCAGTAAAGACGGCTCTGTGGATTACTGATGTACGTTCAAATTCTCGCATGAACTAAGAAAATATTCAAAGGATGAGAGGTTGGGTCAATTAGAATTAATTTCTTAAGCCAAAAAATTATCCTGTTATTGGGAAATTCTGAATTGGTTTAGAGATTTGTAACAAAAGAAAGATTTTTTGGCCATCTAGATGAATTCAACACGATCCAGCACAGAATGGTCTTTTCTTAATGATATTTTTAGTAAAATAGAAGACTGCGCCACCTTACCATCCCTCTTATATATTAGATTTGGCTTCTTTCGACTTATTTATCTCTCCTAAGTTGAGAAATAACAATGAAAGAAAAAAATATTTGCTGCAATCGATGAGCCCATATTGCGATGGATATTTCGAAAAAAAAGAAATCTAAACATTGCCATGTTTCCAATAAGCGGCAGTATTTTCAAGGAAACCTGGAACTCATAATCTAAAGAACAAACGTAACCTATGTAACCGATTTATTTATTTAATAAACAGAAAACTCAAAATATAGCCTCATACCTTAGCTGCCAAAGCACTTAATGCTATTAGGCGTCAGTATATTGTGTCTGTAAATTGCGTGTATCCTGTGGTAGGCTTGTCTCTTGTTCTCGTGGGTAGCATAGTTGGTAAAATCGCCTTCCTTCCCACACCGGGATGAAAACACCTGAGTTCGAATCCTATCGATGATGGGAGGAATTGTTATGCGCCTTTTTCACAACGTGGCTGTGGAATTAGTCAGTCTCAGGCGTGGGTAGCCTGGTTTTTTCTCCCAGATATTCGTATTTTTCGTATAGCAGACAGAAAATTGACAACAGAACACACGAAAATTGCAAGCACTAAATGCGGAGCAATGTGCCCTTAGTCGCTAATGCTCCTTAAATCCTACTACTACTTGTCTATTTGATGCAGGAAAACCTGAGCTTCCGGGATATAAAACCATTACCACCCTGAACAGGGACCGGCTAACTCAGTCACATTGAGACAAAAGCCCATATCAATTCCTTGCATCATCGTCGGAATTTGAACACAGTAGTTCTACTTTGCCACTTTCATCCGGTGTAGGAAGCATCCACTGTACTACTTCCCAGAGCGGATGAAAAACGGTTTGTGTTCGAATCCCACCAATAACGCAAGGAATTTATATGGACTTTTTTCGCAACATGTGTGATTTAGTTGGTCTCAGGGGAAGAACACTGAGATTCCATGGTTTTTTTTTTTTTTTTTTTTTTTGTCCCGGCAACTCAGGTTTTTCTGCTAGCTAACAGAAAACCTATCGAAGTTAGTTAATTGTATTTTTACGGCAAAACAAGTGCGACTTTGAACCGTCGGTATATTTGTTTGTGAAGACGTTTGTTGTTTTCTAAATCATGAGTTCCTGTGAGAAAAACTATAAAATCCCGTCTTTTCCCCAGACTAGCTAACTGAACTAAATCGTGAAAAGGCACATAATAATTCCTCGCGCCTTTGATGGGATTCGAAGCCAGGCCTTTTCTATCCGATGTGGGAAAATGGCGATTACAAGCAATTACAAATGCAATATACTGATGCCTCATGGCCTTAGCTGTTTTGGTGCTTAACAAACACTTAACCTAAATCCTGCATAAGGGCTGATGCGAACTCATTGAGAGTTCGTAGGGCGCCAGTGACCCAAATTCTCCTGTATGGAGCGCTCCAGTTATATTCAGTTGGACCGAGGTCAGATAATCTGATTAGCCATTCTGTCTGGGTCATACTTACTCCGTTCCCGAAGGTATTGGTCCACAGGAGAGTTCTTTGAGGATATTCATTCTCATCCGCTGGCAATGATTCCATTCCAAACCACCATTAAATCACCAAATACAAATATCCGTCTTTGCGCGATGTTCAAGGGATGAAAAATGGTTTTCGTTTCCTAAAGATGAAAGTGCATCAAAAATTCGATTGGGCACTGTATCTGCACTCATTAGTGAAGAGCTTCAGTACCCATTGCTTCTGGGCCCACGGAGTAAAAGAACAAATTCAATTGGTTTGCATAAATACCATAATTATTCTTCTCGTGAAGCCTTCTATAGACGGTATGTTCAAGCTCTCTCGTAGATCTAGCAAACTCTAAAACAAGTTTGGTGTTGCGAAATCTCTATGATGCCTCACAGGTAGA